>NC_133533.1:70117196-70435840 GCF_048544455.1 Silene latifolia | reverse complement strand
CGATTTCATTAAACATGCCAAACATAATGTCGTCTATCTTCAAAGTGCGCAAAATTTTCCTATCAACACATCGAGTGGCACTCATAGACTTGGATAACAGATACACAAACCTGTCCTTCTGCACTTTGTCACGAAATTCGATAAACGGATAATCGTCTAAGGGAGACAAATCATCCTCTGAAGACACAACCTCCTCAGGAATTACTTCGGGTTGTTGAACCGGTGCTCTCCTTTCTCTAGTCCGCTTATTTCCTTGCCTGGAAGTCGACATTATCTACATAAGAGCAAGTAGAAAATTAAACTCCAACAATGTCGAAAAACAGGTCCCGGTTTTGGCACTCATGGGTCCGAAAAATCAATTTTTAAGACTCCAAATGACAATGAAAGCATCCAAAAACTTAGGGGAACATGAGTATGTATCAAATATGGAAGATTCCAAGCAATAGAATACAATTCTAACCAATTTAATGCAAAATTTCTACCCGGATTTTGAAGAACCCTAATTCCCAAATTAGCAAATTAGGCATGAATTTCAACAAGTAAGGGGCTAGAAAGCAAGGAAATAGCAATTGTATACTAGCAATGGAAGATTTAATACAATAAACTCAAGATTTAAGCAAGAAAAATCCAAATTTTCGAGACATACAAAGACCAAATCGCGACTCACCTTGGTAGTTTAAGCAATAGAATGGAGAAAATAAGCACAAGAGAATGATTCAATCAAGTAATAAGCAAGAAAGCACAAAGTTTAAGTGAGTTTTGATGATGATTATGATGAATAAAGAGAGAATGAGTAGTAGAGGAGGAAGGAATGCAGGAATTATGGCGATAAAGGAAGAAGGAAAGTGAAAGAAGTAGGAGCAATTAATCACAAAACCGGTATAAACAAAGCACGGAACCGGGTTTAAATTGGATCCTCGATCGAGTCGCATGTGACTCGGTCGAGGAACCAATTTCAGGAATACCCAACTCTCGTTTTAAACTTTTCTAAATTCACCACAGGTTCCTCGATCGAGTCGCAAGTGACTCGATCGAGCTGATAGGTTCCTCGATCGAGTCGCCATTGACTCGATCGAGGAAGTAGGTACAGGCTCCTTTCTTCGTCATTTGTTACTCATAACTTCAAATCCCGTCAAATTTCCTGCAAAAGACACTTGAAAGCACATCAAGTACCCTCTCCTCGTCTCTCCAAGTTCAAAGAAACATAAAAACAAAAGCAATACGTGAATTTAAATCCTAATTACAAACTAATGATTTACAAAATCCGAGCTGCCTCTCGGTAGCGCTGGTTTTTGCGGTCCCGCACGACCGTAATTCTTCATCAGTAAGAAGAATCAATGGGGAAGAGGTCAAGAGCCTCTATTACCCCCACAAAAGCACCTTCATAATAGGTCTTCAAGCGTTGTCCATTCACTTTGAAGGTCTTTCCTGTGTCAGAATGCAGTGTAACTGACCCAAATTTGTTCACATCAGTAACAGTGAACGGTCCAGACCATCTACTCTTGAATTTACCTGGAAACAAGCGCAAACGAGAGTTAAACAAAAGAACTTTCTCACCAACATGAAATTCTCTTTGCAAGATATGCTTGTCATGCCACTTCTTCGTTCGCTCCTTGTAAACTTGAGCACTATCATAGGCATGCAGTCGAAATTCATCTAGCTCATTCAACTGCATCAGACGTTTCTCACCCGCCAGTGAGGGATCCATATTCAGCTCCTTAATGGCCCACATAGCCCTATACTCAAGCTCCACAGGTAAATGACAGGACTTGCCATAGACAAGTCGGTAAGGTGAGGTGCCAATCGGCGTTTTGAAGGCAGTACGGTAAGCCCACAAAGTATCATCGAGCTTCCGACTCCAATCCTTTCTATTCTTGCTTACCACCTTTTCCAAGATCTGTTTCAGCTCTCTGTTGGAAACTTCTACTTGTCCACTGGTTTGAGGATGATAAGCCAGTCCTCTTCGGTGTGTAACGCCATACTTCTTCATGAGAGAATTGAGATGACGCTCATTGAAATGCTTGCCTCCATCACTGATCACTGCGCGAGGCACTCCAAACCGTGGAAAGATAGTCTTCTGAAACAGCTTAACAACAGATTTAGCATCACAAGTGGGGGTGGCAATTGCCTCCACCCATTTAGAAACATAATCTCTGCTACTAATATGTATTGGTTCCCAAAAGATGTAGGGAACGGCCCTTGGTAATCAATGCCCCAAACATCAAAAATCTCTACTTCGGAGATTCCAGTTTGAGGCATCTCATGCCTTTGCGAGATATTGCCAGTTCTTTGACAAGCATCACAAGAACGGACAAAGTTAGTAGCATCCTTAAGGATAGTAGGCCAATAAAAACCCGATTGCATTACCTTAGCAAATGTCCTAGAAGGACCATGATGACCACCATATGAAGAAGAGTGACAATGAGAAAGGATGGCACGTACCTCACCCTCTCGGGATACATCGTCAGTATATACCATCAAGACACTCTTGGAACAGATAGGGATCGTCCCGTAAGTACCTCTTCACATCATGCATGAACCTCTTCTTCTTCACGATAAGATAAATCAAGAGGAAGTGTACCTCCTACCAAATAATTGGCATAATCTGCAAACCATGGGGTATTTGCAGCTACAAACAGAAGATGGTCGTCTGGAAAAGAATCATCGATGGGCAAAATCTCTCTTCCCGAGAATCTCAACTGACAAATGATCTCGCAACAACATTTTTCAAAGACTGACTTATCACGGATTTCCAAATCAAATTCTTGCAATAATAAAATCCATCTAATAAGTCTAGGTTTAGCCTCTTGTTTGGTTAAAAGATATTTTAAAGCTGCATGGTCAGTGTGTACAATAACTTTAGAACCAACAAGATAAGCTCTAAATTTGTCTAAAGAATAGACAACTGCAAGAAGCTCCTTCTCTGTAGTAGCATAGTTGATTTGTGCATCGTCGAGAGTCTTGCTTGCATAGTAAATGGCATGTAACACCTTGTCCTTTCGCTGCCCCAAAACAGCTCCAATCGCATAGTCACCGGCATCGCACATAATCTCAAAAGGAAGGCTCCAATCCGGAGATCGGATAATAGGAGCTGAGATAAGTGCTTGTTTGATCCTGTCAAAGGCTTGAACACACTTGTCGGTAAAACACAAAAGGAGCATCTTTATGAAGAAGCTGAGTTAGAGGTTGAGCAATTTTAGAAAAATCCTTTATAAAGCGGCGATAGAACCCTGCATGACCAAGAAAACTACGCACACTTTTAACATTAACCGGCACGGAGTTGCTCAATTACCTCGACCTTAGCTTTATCCACTTGAATGCCCTTACCTTACACCAAATGACCGAGTACCACTCCTTCAAGAACCATGAAGTGGCACTTCTCCCGATTGAGAACAAGGTTGCTCTCCTCACAAATGACTGCAAAACCTTAGTCAAGTTTCTCAAGCAGACATCAAAATCAATACCATATACACTGAAATCATCCATAAAGACTTCCATGATAGACTCTATGTAATCAGAAAATATGGCCATCATACAACGCTGAAAGGTAGCAGGAGCATTACATAAACCAAAGGGCATCCTCCTATAAGCAAATACACCATATGGACAAGTGAAAGTGGTCTTTTCCTGATCCTCAGGATGAATGGGTATCTGAAAGAAACCGGAGTAGCCATCTAGGTAACAGAAATAACTATGACATGCTAATCTCTCTAACATTTGGTCAATGTAAGGAAGTGGGAAATGGTCCTTTTTAGTGGCCGTGTTCAACTTCCTATAGTCAATGCACATCCTCCATCCTGTAACAAGTCTAGTAGCAATCAATTCATTCTTATCATTCTTTACTACTGTAGTACCTCCCTTCTTAGGTACAACTTGGACAGATGACCCATTTAGAATCGAAAATAGAGAAAATAATACCAGCATCAAGTAATTTCTGTACCTCTTTTCTTACCACCTCCTGCATTGGAGGATTTAGTCGTCTCTGACCTTGTGCACTAGGCTTGTGGCCTTCTTCCAAGTGAATTCTATGCATACAAAAATCAGGACTAATACCTTTGAGATCGTCAATGCTATACCCAATGGCCTTTTTATGAGTTCTCAAAACAGTCAACAAAGCAGATAGTTGACCTTCAGTTAGGCTAGCATTGACGATCACGGGGTTCATCTCACAGTCATCAAGAAATTCATATTTGAGATGAGAGGAAGGGGTTTCAATTCGGGTTTCTTTACCTCGGTTACCTTAGGTGTGACACCCAAACTATATACCTTCTGATGTGGGCATTCCTCTCCAGTTAGAAGCTTCTCAATTCGATGAACTTCGAATCCATGAACCCGTCGATCACCGGATCGAAACTAGGGCAATCTCCGGAGGATCCTCACAAAACACATAGGAAGACACTCATCAATAGTAAAATCAACAACATCAATACTATGACAAGTCTCTTCTATCATGGGGTTTTTCAATGCTTTTTCCAAGTTGAAAATAATCGTATCATCCCCCACAACTAAGGTCGGTCTCCCCCGCCTAACATCTATAACCGCCCCCGCAAATGTGTAAGAACGGTCTGCCCAAGATGATAGGGATTTGGTTGTCTTCAGCCATGTCCATGACAACAAAATCAACGGGGATGAAAAACTTCCCTATTCGAACGGAACATCCTCTAACACCCCCGCAGGGTGTTTAACGATTCTATCGGCCATCCGAAGTGTCATATTAGTAGAATCAACGGACCCATATTTAACTTTTTACAGATAGAATACGGCATAACACTGACACTAGCTCCCAAATCACAAAGAGCTTTACTAATAGAAAGATGACCAATTTGACAAGGGATAGAAAAACTTCCTGGATCCTTTAATTTCGGTGGTGAGTTAATTGGCAACATGGCACTGCACTTCTGAGTGTAAGCAATAGTTTCTACCGCGTCAAAGGATCTCTTCCTTGTCAAAATCTCCTTCATGAACTTTGCATAAGCCGGCACTTGAGTAATTAGTTCAAGAAAAGGGACACTTACCTCGTAGATTCTTCACGACCTCCATAAACTTACCGAATCGCTTATCCACTTGGATTTTTGTTGTCGGTGAGGAAAAGGTAGAGAAATAGTTATGGGCTTGGCTTGCTTATCCTTAGAAACAACTTTTGAAACACCGTCGGCTGGCAATATTGGATCCTCGATCGAGTCAGGGGTGACTCGATCGAGCTGGGTGGATCCTCGATCGAGTCGCCCGTGACTCGGTCGAGGAACCTTTGCAGGTTCAGCTTTTTCGTCTTTCTTACTTTTATCGTCAGCTCGTGTTTCAACTTCGTCAGGCTCTTTCTCATCATCGCTAAGCTCCAAATTACCCAAACCTTTGGGATGCATGTAAGGGACCTCATCAACAATAATGGGCACATCTCTCTCAAGGCTTTGTAGGTCGGGATTCACATAAGAAGTACCGCTCCTCAACTGAATGACATTAGCTTGCTCATGAGCTTGCTTACCTTGAGGAGGAAGACCTACGGCTGTTTTTTGATGGGTTTTGAAGTGCCATCTGAGCCACTTGATTATCTAGCATCTTGTTATGGGCAATCAACTCGAAATCCGAGCCGTCTCACGTCGCCGCATTGACAAAGTTTGTTGCAAAAGATTGCGCAACTCTCGCCATATCATTATTCGAGCTTGTTGAGGAATTTGTTGAGGAGTTTCTTTGAGGAGGTTGCTGATATTGATTGTTGAACTGCTGGCCTCCTTGATTCTGCCTTTGATATCCCCCTTGTTGTTGATTGCCGCGATTGTTAGGAGGGATATAAGGATTCTTTTGCGGTTGTGACTGCTGCGGGTTTTGCACATTCTGGCTAGACCATTGAAGGAACGGATGCTCCTTCGTTCTTTCATTGTAGAAATTAGAGAAAGGTGTACCTTGTGCACCTTGTCTGTAAGCCTGGAAGGCGTTAACCTGCTCAAATGTGCTCATACAATCAACTGCACCATGACCATCTAAACCGCATCTAGCACAAGTCTCCTCTACTTGCTGACTCATAGCATGAACTCTCTCTTTACTACCCAATGATTGGGTAGTCTTCATCTCAAAGAATCGGGCGTAAATAGCCTCCACCGTGCCGCCAAAGCACTATCAACTCCGACCTCGCGTGCTTCCCTAGGATTTCCATACCTCGCGGTATGGGTAGCAATCTGATCAATCAACTTCCACGCGTCACCATCTAGTGTGTTATCTTGAAACCTCCCATTAGCAGATGAATCCAAAAGGGCACGATGATCGTCAAACAACCCGTTATAAAACTGGTTGCAAAGGAACCACTTTGGGAAACCATGATGGGGAACTGATGGAACTAAACGCTTGAAGCGAGTCCAAGCTTCGTTCAAATCCTCAGTGGCATCTTGCTTGAAACTAGTAATTTGATTCCGCAAAGCATTAGTCTTCTGAGGTGGGAAGTACCTCTTGTAGAAAGCAAGAGCCAAGGAATTCCAATCAGAACTCTTTCGTATCCATATCCATATCTCTTAACCACTCAAAGCACTCCATCTTTCGGAGAGAAAGGAAAGAGCACCGCTTAACTTGATCTTGTGTCACTCCAAATTTGTTAATGGGATTGAACAAAGAGTAAGTGACAAACTTTTCCATATGCGTTGCGGGGTCCTCGCACTGTCCCTCCAAACATGTTTCGTTCCACCAAATTAATGTAAGATGGCCGAATCTCGAATGTTCCATTGGTAGAAGTGGGCGCTTGAAACCTTGTGGAATAGAATCTAAGGTTGGCTCGAGTGACCGGCTAGGGTAAACATGATGATAGTTTCGAGAACAGGAGTTTCAGGAATAGGAATATGAGGGATAGGAATTTCTTCCTCTTCCTCTTCGTAGGACCGATCGGTTTGTCTCTCGTAGGGCTCGCCGTTTCGACGTCAAGTATACTCAAGTCTTCTACTTGACTCACTTCTTGATTAAATTTCCATCTCGTAGCGAAAAGTCTTCTCGGTTCGGGATCAAAAGGAATAATCTCGGACCTATTAGACACTGGCATAAAACAAACTAACAAGAAAGTGTGAGAACGGTCTCAAGGAACTGGGTTCCCTGAGACAAAAGACAAAATAAACACAAAAAGACTAAACAATTGTTGCCTCCCCGGCAACGGCGCCAAATTTGATGTGGCTAAAGTCGTATTACCAAATCAAAGTAAAACTATCTCAGGACTAACAAGAATAGCTAGTGATAAGACAGGTATCAAATCCACATGGAGGCGGTAAAAGCTAGTCTAAGAGTATTTAAACTGTCTAGAAGTAACCAATTTCGGGGGTTTTGTTTTGAGTTGATTCTAACAGACTAATTGCAATAAATAAAGGGTGAATAACAATATTATTAAAAGTCTAGGATTTAGGTTCACTAGGTCAATCAGTCGGGGATTATCAATCAATTACTAAATCTATCAAGTTGTTTAAGGTCATAAGATCGGTCGACTCAATTATGCCCTTTAGATCGATTCTAACATGTGGTCGCTATAATTAGATACAATCTATTTGATTATCGCAGCCTATATCAATTCTAACCCGGTCGGCGATAGGATCGATTCGCTACACTAATTAATAACTCAGGCCTCAAGTTGATTAACTAGAAGAATTACAATAATCAAACAACAACTTTAATGATATCAATAGCAACTAATTGATTTTCCCTTTTAATTAACCTAGATCCCCTTCATCCTAGATGAGGGGATTAGCTACTCATAACTACGATAACAACAATGAATATGATTAAAGATGAAATCATGATTGCAAGTATAAAACAATAATTGAAGAACATAAAACAATGATTAAATTAGTGAGGAAAGATTAGTAACATACAAAAGGAAGATTAGGGTTCTTAAGAGAGTTTTCCAGCAATACTAAGCAAAATATAACGTAAGTTTACAATAAAACCCGAGTCTTTAATTTATAACAAAAGATTAACGTTTTAGGAAATTCGGAAATAAACCCGCTGAGAAGGATCCTCGATCGAGTCGAGGTGACTCGATCGAGGATTTACTGCTCGATCGAGTCGGAAGACTGACTCGATCGAGGAACTAGCTCACGTTTCCTTCTTCTCTTCTTTGACTTCTAGTCTTCATGATTCCTCGTTTCCCGTGCCATGCTTCGTGTATTCTTCTATGCCGTCTCCGCCATGCTAATCTTAGCTTGATCATACTCATAACGAGTCATTTCTGCATCAAAACACAAAATAGCGGCAGTATCGACAATTAATTGAAATAAAGCATATAAATGATATAATAGGCACGAAACGGTATGTAAAACGGTATAAAGGGAGCTATAAAAGTATATATGAAAGTGATACATCATTCCCCACTCTCAACATACATACATACATCCACTGATTCATGCCACACATCACTACATAGGTACACAATACACAAGGTAAACACATAGCGATCCCGACTCATATCCCATAGTGACCGGTTCAAAATTGTAGGGCGAGTTCGCGACTTTAGGACGTCTCCCAAGTCTTTGCATTAGCTCCTACAACCTTTACCCCGGGTTCATTTTAATTGACTCCCTATATTCATTGGATTCATTGGTTACGTGGTTTCGGGATCGTCGCTCGATACCATTTGTAACACCCCCATACTCCAAGTGCCTTACCAGGACCACTCAGGTATAAGGATGCCACCATCTCGGTTACCCGAGGCATGATATTCATAAGACAATAACGAAACAACTTTAAAAGTAAATAAAGTTTAAAGTGATTACATAGCAATACCAAACTGATAAAAAGAAATACAAGATCCTCAGACGGTCTACTTGCTAAAACTATCAAAGCTATAAAACATCGTCGACACAAAGACTTCTAACGCCACGTGATGACTCATCCCAGCTATCCCATACGCATCACATCATACCTCGCTCAATAACCGCTCACCACCCCCGAATGGATCACCACGCTTTTAAAACATTTAAACGGGGTCAATACTAATCACACAACTCAATATATATATCAACAATAAGATAAACAGACGACAACCGTCACACACACAACCACACCAATTCCAACAATCTCAATCACCGATCGTCCACCGGACTTTGGACCGCCCCCATGGGGGACCGCACCGTACCCACCAAATCCCCGCTCCTCATAATGAGCGATAACCCTGTCCATTAATGTGCACATCCCCTTCCGTGGCGGGTTCCACGAAGGGCGAAACTAGGGCGTGAAGCCACTCCCGCAAGTGACCTCACTCAGCCGAGGCCACGCCTCGCGAACCATAGACAACGATCACAATCACAATCACAATCACAATACAATTACTATATCAAACAATCAATCTCAACACATCAACAATCATCCCATTGTGGGACTAATTATAACACCCCCATACTCCAAGTGCCTTACCAGGACCACTCAGGTATGAAGACATTACCATCTCGGTTACCCGAGGCAATGATAATCAAACAACAATAAAGAAACAACGCTTATTATAAATAATTTAGTTAATAGTTACAATCCTCAAAACCAAACCAAAAGTACGATACATGATTCCAAACTGACAATTCTAACTGAAATGTAAATAAACTAAAGGCTACAGCGGAAGACTCCTATCATCATGTCGTGGCATCCCAGCTATCCCAGTACTCATCTCAATTCCTGCTCAATATCTGCTCACCATCCCCGAATGGATCACCGCAGGTTTACAAAACAACACCGGGTCGATCTAATC
This sequence comes from Silene latifolia, assembly GCF_048544455.1. Taxonomy (NCBI): domain Eukaryota; kingdom Viridiplantae; phylum Streptophyta; class Magnoliopsida; order Caryophyllales; family Caryophyllaceae; genus Silene; species Silene latifolia. The sequence continues at coordinate 70,426,137 of NC_133533.1, read as the reverse complement.
ACACAATCAATATGTATTACAACAATAAGATATACGACATGCTTTTAATCACACACACACACACCAACCAACCAATTCCCATCGTCTCAATACGACCGTCCACTTTGGACCCGCCCACCGCCGGGGGGACCGCACCGTACCCACCAAATCCCCGCTCCACATAGTGAGCGATAACCCTGTCCATTAATGTGCACATCCCCTTCCGTGGCGGGTTCCACGAAGGGCAAAACTAGGGCGTGAAGCCACTCCCGCAAGTGACCCCACTCAGCCGAGGCCACGCCTCGCAAACCATCAACAACGATCACAACCACAATCACAGTACAATTATTATATCAAACAACCAAATACAACACATCAACTAATATCCCATTATGGGACTAATACTGAGTAGGAAATCCTACCTGGTATGCACACAATCAGACGGTCTCTACTGCTGAGTCAAAAAGCCTCTTCTATGAACCCTCCTCCTATCATACAACACATATAGGCTACCAATCACATACTACACATAAAAACCCCCAATCTCTAAATTAGGGTTTAACCAAATCAAAGGAAATACAATAAAAAGGGTACGTAGATCTTACCCTCGACGCAAGGAACCCAACGATATAAACAACGACAAGAACCGACCGTCGAACTCCGGAATTGCTAAGAATGCGATTAGGAAGATGAACTTGTTGCTTTCTCTCTTAAACAAGAATTTAGGTTTTGTAAAAGTGGTTTAGAATAATGACGACGGAACTTAAATACCTTAATCGCATAATTAACAAAACCCGAGAAAACTCCCCGTAAAACCGGACACTCGATCGAGTACCCCCTTACTCGATCGAGTGCCCCAGCTACTCGATCGAGTACCCAACAGGTCAGAAACTATTTTATTTCGCCACTTACCCTTACTCGACAGAGTAAGGGCTACTCGATAGAGTACCCCAAGACTTATAAATACGGAGTATTACAGTCTTCCCTCCTTAAAAGGAACTTCGTCCCCGAAGTTCAAACCACTACTAAACAAAGGTACTCCCATAACCTTCCCGACTCAGCAACCAAAACAAAATTCAACATAAAACATGATACTAACCCAACTCATCCCGACAAACATCCCGACACAACATATAAAAAGGGTATAAAACTCTTAAAAACTGTTCGCGATCATCTCCTACCCCCCTAAAAGAAACAAGGTTACGTCCCCGTAACCATACATACCTGATCAAAAAGGAAAGGGTAACGCTCTTTCATAGCTTCCTCTGGCTCCCATGTAGCTTCCTCGGTCTCGTGGTTAGACCACAGGATCTTAAGCAAAACTGTCTCACCACTCCTAGTCTTTCTAACCTTTCGGTCTAGAATTTGCTTAGGCACCTCAAGGTATGATAAGGACTCATCTAGCTCTAAGCTCTCTCGCCTCCAACACATGTGACGGGTCACTCACATACTGCGATACATGAAACACATTATGCACTCTCTCTAACGCACCGGTAAAGCCAGACGATAAGCAACTTCCCCAACTCGCTCTAAGATCTCATAAGGCCCTATAAATTTCTGACTTAACTTGCCTTTCTTCCCAAATCTCATAACCCCACGCATAGGAGACACTTTCAAAAGACCCTTGTCCCCAACTTGAAACTCTATGTCCCGACGATGTAGATCTGCATAACTCTTTTGTCGATCCTGGGCTGCTCTCATCCGTTCCCTGATCATCTTAATCTGTTCTACCATCTCGTGCACCATCTCTGGTCCTAAAACCACTTTGCCTCAAAGACTATCGTCCCAACAGATTGGACTCCTACATCTCCTCCCATACAAAGCCTCAAACGGTGCCATACCTATATTGGTGTGATAACTGTTATTGTAAGAAAATTCTATCAAGTCCAACCTCGCTGCTCCCGCCTACCACCAAAATCCATCACACATGCTCGCAACATATCCTCAAGAGTCTTGATTGTTCTCTCGCCTGCCCGTCACGTCGCGAGAATGAAATGTCAGTACTCATCTTCAAAGTTGTTCCTAACGATTCCTGCAACTCCTTCCAAAACCTCGATATAAACCTCGCATCTCTGACACTATGTCCTTAGGGACTCCATGTAACTTAAGCACGTTCTTCCGATAGACCATAGCCAATTGTGCCTTAGTCCATGTATCTTTCATTGGAACAAAGTTAGGCGACTTGGTCGACGATCCACTATTACCCAAATCATGTTGTTACCTTGTTGACTCTTTGGCAAACCCACAATGAAATCCATGGAAATGGATTCCCACTTCCACTCAGGCACCTCTAAAGACCGAATCTTACCTTGTGGTCGTCGCTTGTTCTCCTTTAACTCTCTGGCATGTCAAACAACGGACACAAACTCAAATTTGTCTCTTTCTTCATCCGAGGCCACCAAAACGTTTTCTTCAAATCCTTGTATAGCTTGTCTCCACCTGGATGAACCGAATATGGTGTACAATGTGCCTCTGTCATGATAGTCTTTTTCAACTCCTCGTCATTAGGAACACACCACCTACCATCAAACCTCAAACTACCATCTCAGACGAATAGAAAATCGGGACACGTCCCTTTCTCTACCCTCTCTCCACTCCACTATCTTGGGATCCAAAGCCCGCTTACCCCGAATATCATCATAAAACTCCGGATGTCTTGTCATATCACCCATGGCATCTCCTTTCTGCATCATATGTATCCCAAAACTCGCTACCTCATCCCTCGGCCTCATCAAAGATAGAGTTGTACACGAGGAATGTACACTCTTCCTACTCAAAGCATCGGCTACAACATTGGCTTTCCCTTCATGGTAGATGATTTCCATGTCATAATCGCCAATCCGCTCCATCCACCTCCTCTGTCTCATGTTCAACTCCTTCTGCGTGAAGATGTACTTGAGACTCTTGTGATCAGAAAAATACCTTAAAGATTGCTCCATAAAGGTAATGTCTCCAAATCTTGAGAGTAAACACCACCGCACCCAACTCCGGATCATGAGTAGGGTAGTTCTCCTCATAAGGCTTCAATTGCCTAGAAGCATAGGCAATCACTTTACCATTCTGCATCAACACACATCCCAGCCCATTCTTCGAGGCATCCGTATAAACCTCAAAGTTCTCGCTCCCTTCAGTAATGCTAAGACAGAGCCGTGGTCAAATGCTCCTTTAATGTTTGGAACGCCGTCTCACAACTCTCATCCCAACGAAACCTGTTCTCTTTCCTCATCAACGCCGTCATCGGTCTAGCTATCTTGGAGAAATCTTTTACGAACCGTCTGTAGTATCCAGCTAAACCCAAGAAACTCCTAACCTCGACAACATTCTTCGGTGCTTCCCACTTTGTCACCGCCTCAATCTTCGCCGGATCCACCGCTACCCCATCTTTAGAGATTACATGCCCCCGAAAAGCAACTTTCTCTAACCAGAACTCACACTTGGACAGTTTAGCATACAACTCATGATCCCTCAAAGTCTGCAACACGATCCTCGGATGCTCCTCATGCTCCTCCTTAGTCTTAGAGTAGACTAAGATATCATCGATAAACACTACTACAAACTGGTCCAAGAACTGTCTGAAGATTCTGTTCATCAAATCCATAAACACTGCCGACGCATTAGACAACCCAAACGGCATCACCACATACTCATAATGGCCATACCTCGACGTGAAAGTCGTCTTTGGTATGTCCACCTCTCTAATCTTCACCTGATGGTACCCCGACCTCAAATCAATCTTAGAAAAGACTGTTGCACCGCTCAACCGATCAAACAGTCATCTATCCTTGGCAAAGGATACTTGTTCTTTATCGTCACTCGGTTCGGCTCCACCTAATCTATGCATAACCTCAAACTCCCATCTTTCTTCTTCACGAAAAGAACTGGTGCTCCCCACGGCGATACACTTGGTCTAATGTATCCCTTCTCTATCGATCATCCAACTCGCTTCCCGAGTTCCTCCATCTCCTTAGGACCCATACGGTACGGTGCCTTAGAGATTGGCCCCGTCCCCGGCTTCAACTCAACGGTGAAATCTATCTCCCTCTTCGGTGGCAACCCCGGAATTTCCTCCGGAAAAACATCTGCAAACTCCCCTACCACTCGGTATCTCATCAATCTGGACTCTCCATCCGATCATCTCTCACATGGCACAAGATCGAGAGGACATCCCTTCCTCGATAAGACTTCAAGGTGACAATCGCAATCAACTTAACTTTGGGTTTGACTAGAAACCCACGATAAGACACACTAACACCCTTAGGACCTCTTAAAGACACTTTCTTTTGATGACAGTCTATCTTAGCTTTATACTTTCCTAACCAATCCATCCCAACTATCATCTCAAAACCGTTAAAAGGAAACTCTAGCAAGTCTACAGGAAATCAACTTGCCCAACTATCAAAGATACATCTCTAACAATCTCCCACACGATACGGACTCACCCGAAGGTATGAAAACTTGCTCACTAACAGACTCATATACTCTCAAACCCAACTGTTTAACGTGACTCGAAGACACAAACGACTGAGAAGCCCCCGAATCAAACAAAACAAAGGTAGGAATACCATTAACAAGGAATGTACCGGTGATAACGTGCGCATCTTCCTCACCTGCTTTCTTCTCCATCATGAATAACTTGCCATCGGTCTTCCGCCCACCTCCCCGGACAAGATTAGCCGAGGTGGTCGGCTTAGCACCCGACCCTTGATTGTTGTTGTTGTTCGGGTGTTTTCTCGATAAGAATTACCGCCGTTGCGGTTGCCTCCACTCTGGTAACTCGACTTCCCGGTTTGGCCATGATCCAGGCCCGGTCTGTTGCTCGCGAAACTCTGCGCAGGTCTCTGGAAAGATCCCGGTGCACTTGTGCACTCATGTCTCTTGTGGCCTACACCACCATAGCTATAGCAGGTCACTCCCCAACTATTACTCACACTTCCACGACCACGCCCAAAGGAAGCCCCAAAGATCAACCCAGGACCCGAAGAAAATCCCTTAGATTGATTGTGGTTGCCTTTCTTGTGATTCGATTGGCCACCACCCTCACTCTCAGACTTCCTCTTCTCACCACCTAACCTCTCCTGAGCCATCTCCACCAACCTCTCGGCTCTCCCCGCCCTCTCATAAGCTTCCTTAACATCCGTAAGGATTCCCACGGGTAACTTATCCATAATCTTAGGGGTCAACCCCCTCTCGAACCTCAATGCCAGATTCTCCTCACTCAAACCCATATCCTCGGATACCTAGACTTCTCATTGAACAACTTGTAGTACTCGACCACGGACATCTCGGCGAAAGTCATCTTAAAACCATCAAACTCTTCTCTCATCTTACTCCTCACGTGTTCCGGTACAAACTCCTTCCTTACGACCCCTACGAAACTCCTCCCAAGGTATAGCAGGTAAGCCTTGGTTTGTATATATCTCCTTAGCACTCACTTTCACCGAATCCCACCACTTGCCCGCCGCCTCCCTCGGATAGAACGCACTGTTCCACCTCATCTCATCGGACGGTGAACCAAATCCAATATGTTCTCCATCTCTCTCGACCAACTATCAAGAAGGTTAGGCTCCCCAACTCCCTTGTACTCTTTCGGGTTAAACCTCGCTATGTAAAGGCTGATTTTTGAATGGTCAACCTCCTTCTCCTTATCCTTATTCTTATCCTCATTCACCTTCTTTAAGGTCTCGGTAAAGAGCATCCTGGTGCTCTAACATCTTAACGATGTCATCCACGGTCATAAGCTCAGCTCTCGCATACAAAGCAGTTCTCTTGGGCGGCATCTTGAAACTATACATATATAAGAAAGGGTAGATATGAACATACGCACTAAACTTCAAAACACGAAAACACGCCACCCAGAACCCACTCGATCGAGTTCCCAAACACACTCGATCGAGTAACGGGCTACTCGATCGAGTGCCCCACGTACTCGATCGAGTACCCAAACTTCAGACCCCAAACAGACCTTCTGATCTCTTACCTACTCGATCGAGTATCTAGGCTACTCGATCGAGTGATTTTCTACTCGATCGAGTACCCCTAGTTACTCGATCGAGTGCCCAAAAACGCTATTCTGGACTCAAAATCGTCAAAAACCCACCCGATCGAGTCAGTCCCACTCGATCGAGTCATGCTAACACATAAAAGCTACCCGCATGTTACGTCATATGCTAACATGCTAAACTTATAAACCACATTATATCATAATACACATGCTACGCATCTTTTCTACTATCTACGAGATTGTTTCATCATATTATTAAATGCCACATTGTAAATCATCCAACATGTTATCATCTCATCAACAAATTCCCACATATCACCATTTTCTTTCACATGCTCAACTTTCTACTTCAACACCCAAGAATTAACACATTTCATCACATTCTTACACAAGTTAACCAAACACACATACGACTCGACAAACACTTCCCCCATGTGACCGGTTCAAAGTTATAGGGCGACCCCTGCGGCTTTAGGACGTCTCCCAGGCCTTTGCACTAGCTCCTACAACTTTTACCCCGGGTTCATTTTAATTGACTCTCTATGTTCATTAGGTTCATTGGTTACAGGTTTCAGGATCGTCGCTCTGATACCATTTGTAACACCCCCATACTCCAAGTGCCTTACCAGGACCACTCAGGTATGAAGACATTACCATCTCGGTTACCCGAGGCAATGATAATCAAACAACAATAAAGAAACAACGCTTATTATAAATAATTTAGTTAATAGTTAAAATCCTCAAAACCAAACCAAAAGTACGATACATGATTCCAAACTGACTGTTCTAACTGAAATGTAAATAAACTAAAGGCTACAGCGGAAGACTCCTATCATCATGTCGTGGCATCCCAGCTATCCAAGTACTCATCTCAATACCTGCTCAATATCTTCTCACCATCCCCGAATGGATCACCGCAGGTTTACAAAACAACACCGGTCGCACTAATCACACAATCAATATGTATTACAACAATAAGATATACGACACGCTTTAATCGTCACACACACACCAACCAACCAATTCCCATCGTCTCAATACCGATCGTCCACTTGGACCAGCCACCCGCCATGGGGGACCGCACCGTACCCACCAAATCCCCGCTCCACATAGTGAGCGATAACCCTGTCCATTAATGTGCACATCCCCTTCCGTGGCGGGTTCCACGAAGGGCGAAACTAGGGCGTGAAGCCACTCCCGCAAGTGACCCCACTCAACCGAGGCCACGCCTCGCGAACCATCAACAACGATCACAACCACAATCACAGTACAATTATTATATCAAACAACCAAATACAACACATCAACCAATATCCCATTATGGGAATAATACTGAGTAGGAAATCCTACCTGGTATGCACACAATCAGACGGTCTCTCTTTGAGTCAAAAAGCCTCTTCTATGAACCCTCCTCCTATCATACAACACATATAGGCTACCAATCACATACTACACATAAAAACCCCCAATCTCTAAATTAGGGTTTAACCAAATCAAAGGAAATACAATAAAAAGGGTACGTAGATCTTATCCTCGACGCAAGGAACCCAACGATATAAACAACGACAAGAACTGACCGTCTGAACTCCGGGAATTGCTAAGAATGCGATTAGGAAGATGAACTTGTTGCTTTCTCTCTTAAACAGGAATTTAGGTTTTGTAAAAGTGGTTTAGAATAATGACGACGGAACTTAAATACCTTAATCGCATAATTAACAAAACCCGAGAAAACTCCCCGTAAAACCGGACACTCGATCGAGTACCTAAGGTACTCGATCGAGTACCCCCTTACTCGATCGAGTGCCCCAGCTACTCGATCGAGTACCCAACAGGTCAGAAACTATTTTATTTCGCCACTTACCCTTACTCGACAGAGTAAGGGCTACTCGATAGAGTACCCCAAGACTTATAAATACGGAGTATTACACTAATACTGAGTAGGAAATCCTACCTGGAACAGCAACACAATCAGACGGTCTCAACAGCTGTATAAAAAAGCCTCTTCTACAAATCCTTCTCCTATCATACATACACATAATCACTACCAATCAAGAAACATAACAAAAACCCCCAATCCCAAAACTAGGGTTTAACGAAACTTAACGAAATACTATAAACTTGGTATGTAGATCTTACCCTCGACACAAGGATTACAAAGGTATAAAGAACGATGGAATCCGACCTCTCGAGCTCCGGGATTTGTCAGTAACACGGATGAATGCGAAGAACGTAACTTGAATCTCTTTTCAATGTAATTAGGTTTGTAAAAGTGTATTATGAAAGTGACGGAAAGATTTATATATTAACCCGTGTTATTAACAAAACCCGTCGAATTATCACCCGCTAACCGAGCTACTCGATCGAGTAGCTAAGGTACTCGATCGAGTGCCCCCTTACTCGATCGAGTATCCTAGTTACTCGATCGAGTACCCAACAGGTCAGAAACTATTTTAAAACGCAACTCACCCTTACTCGACAGAGTAAGGCCTACTCGATAGAGTACCCAAAGACTCATAAATACGGAGTATTACAATGGTGGCATAAAATCCATATGTTTGGCAAATGTTTTACTTATTTGGTGCTTCATTTTGGTAACACAACTACGTCTAGAGTTGAGTCGGCGCATGCTCAATTGAAGATGTGGTTATGTTCAGCTGAACTTACCCTTGACAGCTTGTGGAAACGGGCTGATGTTATGATGCATGGGCAACATATCGAGATTAGAAAGACTTTGAAAGATTCTATTAGGAAGAGAGTTGTCAGTAACTTGTATTATTGGGAATATATTTTCAATGTTGGGTGGAAGAGTTTCGGCGACCGCAATTGAAGCAATGCAAGTGGAATATAATCGTGGGACTGCTTTGGGTTATTACTTGGAAGAGTATTGTGGTTGCACAATATGGACCACTCATAAGCTGTTGTGTGCATATAAGTTACATGCAACGGTCGTGGAAGGTAGAAAAATTCATCCAAGTGATATACATGGTTTCTGGTCAAGGTTAGCTTACACGGAATCCAGTCATCGTCGTTCTAGCCATAATGATGTCATGGAGGAACTTTTCAATAAAGTTTGAAAATCTCACCTTTCTGTCCAAAGAGATGTTATTGAGACACTATTCAGTAAGCTGTATCTAGAGGACGAGGTTGTTGAGGAACCTGAAAAGGTAGAAACATGTCGTGGTCGTCCGAGAAAGTCAAATACCCGTAATAAATCTGGCGTTGAACATGCTAGACGTAGTCACCCGAGTACGACAACAACTACCCATGGAGTTATGTCATGTCTGATTGTCATGTTTAATAATTGTTTATAAATTGTTAATTATTTTAATTGTTTAAATGTTTAAAAAATAAAATTGTTTTTCAATGTAGGTGACGAAGCTCCCCTTACGCTCAATTTTGACCCTATATCCCACATTGGGGGTTTCATATATGAGGAGTTTGTGCCGATCCCGGTCAAAAATTGCTTTTTGGGTGCTTTTGACCCTGATGGAGATGGTCATTGTGGTTTTCGTGTATTGTCGCATGCTAAAACAGGAAATGCTAGAAATTACATCGAGATGTGAAACCTACTTTTGGGAGAGCTAAAACACAATGAATATGCCAAAGTTTACTATGGTAAGCGAAATGATGCTTGTAGACGGATCAAATGAGCTCAACATAAAGGATGTCTAAAACAAAATTGGATTGAAGGTTTGGATTTATTTGGTTTTGCTACGTTGTTCAACTGGACCATATGTTGTGTGACTATGTCATATCTACTAGATGGCACACACTTATGGGCCAGTTCTTCAACCTATCTTTCGTTACGAGCTGTTCCCGGTGTCCGTGCTCCGAATGGTATTCTATGGATTCTTTTTACAGGTAATAATTTTGTGCGATTATGTAACACCCCCACATACCAAGGTAACTTACCAAGGACTACCCTAACATGGGGGACTATTACCATCTCGGTTGCCCGAGGTTAATATATCAAAGTTAACAATCCAAAACACATTTATTAAAGTGTAACTGAGTTTAACGATTAAATGTTCCCAAAATCAAAACCAAAGTACAACTGTGAAAGCTAAAAAACTAGAAATGAAAGCTAAGTCTCTTGACGGCGGAAGCTAGACTCGAGTGATGACTCTTGTGGACATGGGCCACAAGCCAGTCCGTGGATTTGGGCCACCTACCGATCTGCAGTCACTGGCCACCTGCACGCCAAGGCAATCTGTGGATATGCAGCGGTCTAGAAAGCCACGCTCGGTGACGTAAAAATGCTTTTGACCGGATCGCTTTACATCGGTCGGTTTCGTCTCGGTAAAGGTCTCGAAACGATGAGAGATGTTCGGAGTCACCACCAAGCATTTGTGGGATGCTTGGAACCCGTTCAAAATCCACTTTATACCTCGGTCAAATGAAGCACAAAGCAGTGTTTGATATAGGTACTAAAGATAAGGACTCGTCCCCCTTTTAGCATTCTATGCCTAAAATGACTCTCGTACGCCCTGGATAAGGCCATCCACTATCCAAAGGTTCTGAGTAAGGGGTGAGGGTACGTATTGGGAAGCCCTTTAATCGGACACTCAATCCCGCCCGCGTTAGCGGCCTCTACTGATCGATCGTGGTTGTTCAAGTGCAAGAGTTGATAAAACGGTAAATGCATGAATGCACATCCAAAAGTTTAACCTAACATGTGAGAGCTTTCTATGTCGGTTGATTTAATCCAAGTATCAAGTATCATATGTCAAGTTGGATTTAGATTGATTTGCATGTGGGAACGGAATTAAACATCCATTTACCAAATTCGGGTTATGATGCTTAACACGATCCGTTATTCGAAAAAATGTGTTTTAAAGATAAAGTATGAAATGCAAACTCGCCAATCTGATCCGTCACGTATACGGATAACCCGTAATCGGGATTGTCCTAGACAAGTGCTAAAAACGAGGCAGAACAGTGCCAGACAGCCCCATTCGGGCGCGAGCCTATTAGCGAGGGGAAGGGCTTTGCCGGGTTTTTAGATAAGAAAGCAGATGACCTCTTGGGGCGCGAGCAATGAGCTGAGCCAAGGGGGCGTCTCCTGGTTCTTGAAAAGGTTATTTAAAACCGTATTTATGATGAAAGATTTGCAAATGGTGTTTGCATGACTCGGAATAATTATTATTGTGTTAGTAACATTCGTTGTTGGATTTGCATGTTTGAAAAATATAGTTTACAAATAAAAATGTAAAATGTTTGATTTGAACTAATCATGTTAAGTTCATTTAATTAGTCAAGTTAATCATCGCACCCGGATTAAACCGACATGGTATAAACAACCAAGGATGATCGATTATGGATTATGACTAATACATTTACAAATGTAAACAAATGGGAAAATGGTAAATAAAATAAAAGGGGGTTAAAATACCCATTAAAATGTAATTAACCAATAATATCATCGAGTCACGGAATAAACCGTCATGGTATAAGGAACCAAGGATGATTTTTGTAATGGTCAAAGTATTTGACTTAAAAATGAATTAAAATCGTAAAAATCGTAAAAGGAAAGAAGTAAAAATAAAATAAAGTGTTGAAGGAAAGACGAACTCAAACACATTTGAGTCTGACCTTGACACCCACAAGAGGCGCGAGCCTCCCTGCATAGCAAGGAGCTTCTGTCTCAGGCCAAAACTCGGTTTTGGCTCGTCTAACCTATATTTGAATCGTGTTATGCATTGTTCATGCTTATGAACTCATAAAAACAATAAAGACATGGAATAAGTGAGATATTTACACCCTCAAACTTACGTGTATTGATGTTTGCGAAGTAGAGACTTTAGAGACGGTTTCCTCGTTGTGACTAATAGCGATCAAAGAAGTTTAAAAAGGTGCCTTAAAAAAGGATTTAGTTTTGAAAATATGTTGAAAATACGTTAATTAAAATATGTTGATTTATGAATTGAGTTGGTCAAATGGGTCGGTCGAATGCACGGCGACGGTACCAAACAAAATGTGTAAGGCCAGTGTTTATGATCGGTAGGTCGTAAACACGTGTCGATTTTGTGACTTAGGAAGTCGAGTCTAGAAATTTAAGAGAGAGGTGAGGGGGCGGACACTCGCGTAAGGATTGTGTTGTATGATGGTTGGTATTTATAGAGAAATGTGGGGTGGTAGGTTGGTTGATTTTGCTTCGAGGCTAAGTAGATGGCCTAAAGAGGCGCGGGCCACCTCGTGATGGAAAGGGGTGTATTGTCCCTTTCAATTTGGACGTGGCCAATTCTCCATCCATTGTTGATATGTGGCATTCATATAAGATGTCGTGTAACAATATGGGCATCTAATAAGATGATTTTGGTGTTACTTGAGGTAGGTGTTTTGTGTGCTTGACTCGGGTTTGACCCGTGTGAGTCGGGATTTGAATTTCGAGTCGAGTTTTGGCCCGGTGTCGGTTTCAACTCTAATTAGGGTCATTTTAATGGAAATGACATGATGAAAACATTCATGGCATTATTTTAGACATTTGAGATTTGGGTTGACTCGGGTTCACTCAGGTTGACTCGAGTTGCGGGTTTCTGAGTCGGTTTTGGGTCCGAAGACGGTTTTAACTCTAAATAGTGTTATTTTAATGCAAATGATGTTAGAAAACTTTTGAAATAATTTTTCATATCCGAGTAGTGCATTAAACCGTCTCATATATAGCCAATCCACGCACGCATACCAAAACCACGTTATAGTCCGATCATCATCAGGTGGTTTTTGGAAGGTGCAGATACTGGGTATCTACAGAGCCCCCACTTTGACCGAGGCTTGGAAAGGGCGAAAGTCAAAGTATGATCTCTAGGTCAATCGAAGATTACAACCTGAAGACCATTGCGACGTCGAGGCGACTCAAAATGGTTTGAGCCAAGGACCTGCCGTCGGGAAGGGCGACGCCAAGGCGACTCGAGGGTACGAGCCAAGGACCTGTCGTCAGGAACAGTTTAGAGTCTGTCGACTTTCGATTTAGGTCGTTTAAAATCCATTAGACTACGTATAAAGGCTCGCCAGCCATAAGAAGAAGTCATACCTGAGGCATCTTCGGGATACGTCCTTGAATCCTTTGCGTGCAAAGGCTCGCCACCCGGTGTTGAAGGCGGTGCGTTTTGAGGCTCACCAGCCATAGGAAGGAGTCGTACCTGAGGCATATTCGGGATATGTCCTTGAGTCGTATCTTGTGTGCGTGCAAAGGCTCGCCAGCTGTATGCATTGTAAGGCTCGCCAGCCATCTATGGTCGAATGATCGACTGTGGAAAATAGCATGTGTGACATCTATTTAAAAATCGGCACTCGCTGGGGAGTTAGAAACTTCTCAGGACTCGCCGGGGATATGAGTTGCTGCTCGTTGGGAGGTAGCGTGTGCTATGTAATCGGCGGGGTTAAAGCTCTTGAGTTTAATGGGTCGGCGTTTGTTGGGAAGAACCCAATACATAGCTGGAGTGTGTTTGTCTTCTCAAGATTACCTGCATGGTTAGTGACCACACAAATCTGCAGTCGCATGGACAAGCACATTGAATGCAAGCATAAAGCACGTAAGCATATAAGCATGTGAGCAATTAGCATAAAAGCAACTAACATGTAATATCTCACGCGAGGGGAGATAGATGTTTTGAATGTTGTGAAGCTTAAAAGCTGTTAAGAGTTGGAATTTGTTGCACGTAGATCCGTGATTTGATAGATTGGAGACACGTGATCAAGCAAGCGATATGGACACATCTTGTGGATCGACAAGCGACGGTCGTGAACGTGACACCAATTCAGGTATCGACATGTCACGGGGGTGACAACGCGCATCAGATCCTTGGAGTAGAAGGTCCACTCGGCTGGGGAACACGAATTGATTATCTTCTCCAGACATCCTCGCCACCATTTGCTTGTTTGAGATCCCTTCTCGAGGTATAATGATTCGGAGAGCAGAACTAAGACCTTGTCGTCGTCCGAACCGAGCATTAGGCTATGAGCGGTTTTATTTTGGACTGTAGTTGAGACTCAAAAGATGTTTGAGGATAAAGGATGACTGGCGTCTTAAAAGAGAAGCCCCCAGAGTGAGAAGGTGGGAATTTTGATAAAACAAGGAATGAGCGATGTCTTAAGAAATAAGCCCCCAATAAAGAGGTATAAGATTAATTTCTGCAGTTGGGTGGGCTGCTTTTGTGGATTGATGTTGATGGTTGAGATTGAAATGGGTGTGCGGTTGTGTCCTTGTTGGGGGACTGCCTAAGTATTCGCGTGTTTGCGAAATCAAACCAGATCATAGTTCTAAGCTGGTTATTAGGATTGAAAATTGAAAATGTTGTGAAAGGAGTATGCGGTTATTCCCTTGTAATAGGACTGCCTACGTATTCGCGTGTGCGTGAAATCAAACCAGATCGTAGCTCTGTGCTTGTGTGCAATGGGTTGCAAATTGAAGGTGTGAAAATTGAATGTGTGTGTGTGTGTGGGGGGGGGGGGGGGGGTTGTGCCCTTGTAATAGGACTGCCTACGTATTCGCGTGTTTGCAAAATTAAATCAGATCGTAGTTCTGCATGTGTGTTTGCCTAAGCGAGATGTTAGGACCTTTAAGTGATTTTGAGGTGTATGGTTGTGTCCTTGTAGGACTGCCTACGTATTCACGTGATGTGAAATCAAACCAGACTGTAGTTTGGAATGTGTTTTGATAAATGATTTTTAGGTGTATGGTTGTGTCCTTGAAGGACTGCCTACGTATTCACGTGAAGTGAAATCAAACCAGATCGTAGTTCTGAAGTGTGTGCCTAAGCGAGTTGTTAGGACCTTAAAGTGTGAGGGTCACAACGGTAAATTCTGTTTGGTGACTCGTCTGAATGTGTGCCTAAGCGAGTTGTTAGGACCTTAAAGTGTGAGGGTCACGACGGTTAACTCCGTTTAGTGACTCGAGAAATTGATTTGAGATCATTCCTCCTTGATCATGAATCGAAGAGGTGTAATTTGTGAAAATGTTCCTTATCATGTGAGCACACTAAAAAGTGGACCCTAAGGGTAGACTAGGTATGTCCCGTTCTCGGTAGCAAAGCATTCGAGGATTCCTAATCTGGGTCAGAGTGAAAATGGCTTCGACATTATGGAATGTGGAGCTTGGTAATAACAGGTTTGTTTGACAGATAAAAATCTGGAGTTGAGGGTCACGACGGTGAATTCCGTTTGGTGACTCGAAGGTTGATTGGATAGAAATTCCTCTTGATCATGAATCAAAGAGACATAATTTGTGAAAAATTTTCTTGTTACGTGAGCACTCTAAAAAGTGGTCTCTAAGAATGAAATGTGCATGTCCCGTTCCAGGGAGCAATGTTTTTCTGAAGACTCCGTATCTGGGTCAAGGTGGAAATGACTTCGACATTATGAAATGTGGAGCCTTGTAATAAAAGGTTTGTTTCACAGATAAAAATCTGGAGCTTGTATTTGTGGGGTTTAGGCCGGTGGGTTACGGCTTGTAATGTGGTGCAGAATGGGGACTCCGGCTTGATGTGGCCTGAGCACGAAATGGTTGGTAAATAATGTGGGATCAGATTCCCATGTCTGGACCTTAAAGGTTAATGTGTGATATTACGAGTTTGAGAGGAGGAATCCTCAGAATCCTAGATAGTTCTCCCTGTAACAGTCTCTAGAAGGACTTAAGGGTGAAGCGATATTGGTTATGATCTTGAGGGGAATCCCCAGGATCCTATATAGGTTTCCCTGTAGTAGTCTCTAGAAGGACTTAGGGGTGAAGCGGTTTTGGTTATGATCTTGAGGGGAATCCCTAGGATCCTGATAGGTCTCCCTATAACAGTCTCTAGAAGGACTTAAAGGTGAAGCAGTGTTTGGTTTGTTGTTAGTTGACGAGTCTTGAGCTCTTGTTTTAGCTCTTTGACATTAGGTTTTGGTATTTTTGTGTTTTGTACTTGTTGTTCCCGGAGTTTGGAGGGAAGAAACGTTGGTCATGGGCTTTGGACTTATTGATCCTGGACTTGGTGTTTTGGACTGAATTGTTTGGTGTTTTGGAATTGTCGGTCCGAGATTTGGTGTGTTGGACTCGTTGGTCCTGGGCTTTGGACTTGTTGGTCCTGGACTTGGTATTTTGGACTCACTTGTCTAGGATTTGTGTGTTGGATGCTTTCTTTGGATTTTGGTCTTTTTGAGAAAAGGATTTCAATCTTGTTTTGTTTTTATTTTGGCTTGGGTCTTGGCCTTGACGTTGGGTGAGTAGCCTTTGGCTTTGGCTTTTGCTTTGAGTGAATTGACTTCGGTTTTTACTTTGACTTTGACCTTGGCTTTGGCCTTGAGTGAATTGCTTTTGGCTTTGGTTTTGCTTTGGCCTTGAGCTTTGGCTTTGGGTGAATGGATATTGGCTTGGGCCTTTGATTTTGGCCTTTCGCTTTGGCTTCGGGTGAATGGCTATTGGCTTGGGCCTTTGATTTTTGGCCTTTCGCTTTGGTTTTGGGTGAAAGGATATTGGCTTGGGCCTTTGATTTTGGCCTTCCGCTTTGGTTTTTCTATGGATTAATTGGTTTTTTGCCGTCCTTCATTCGAGGAAGGTAGAGATGCAGACGGGGATGTACCCGTTGGTGAGAGGTTGATATTTGGTGATGGGATGTTTTTGTGGGGAATGGGCTTGTCTTCCGTCATTGATCATGAATAAGGAGATGTTCTGGATTGTCATCTAGGTTCGTCGTAGGATCCCTTTGATTGAGAGCTCGTTCTAGATCGGGTGCTAATGAAAGGTTTCTATTGCCAGACATGGAATAGGTAAAGAAAATGGACACGGAGTTTCGAGTCCTCTGCTTAATCGGTACGGAACATCACTCGAGTGTACTCACATTGAATTGGAACATGTTATTTGTTTAAATCAATTCTCAAATCAATTCTTGTTGTCAAACGGGAAATGATAAAGAGGAGAATATATGACAGCTGGAAATTGTGCTTTTATTTAGATAAATGAGAGGTTAGCACAGACTCGATGAATACGTGTGACTCATGAGGACAGCCCCCAGTTTGTCACTTAGGAATAAAAGGACACACATTAGGACAGATATGAGAAAGCCTAAGAATCAGACTAGGACTCAGACTCAATCGTAGATACGGACTCCTAATCATCACTTCCCCCCTCGAAGGTCTCCTTTGCAGCATCCAACGGCTTGAATGTCTGGTCTTGAGCGTTGACCCACTTGAGCACTTCACTGTCGTTGTTTGGGACGCCAGAAGGACGGGATCCTGGAAGGTTATCCTGTTTTTGAGCAGTAAGACGCCCATGGGGACCACTCTTTTCCATTAAATGATTTAGGGTTGATAAAGACAACCTGCCACAATCGAGCATGTTTTGGATGATATGTTTGAGCTTCCAGCACATCTCTATGTCGTGCCCATTACCCCTATGGAATAGGCAATATTGGGAACCGTCCCAAAAACGGCCTCTTTTCTTGGGTGCAAAATCTGGAGTGGGGCCAATTGATACGTGCATATTCTATACACTTTATCTGTAGTTTTGGCGCGTTTTTCCATGCATAATTGTTAGCTTAAGGCTACTATTTCTCCCGAAACGGTTTACTTTGCATTTTCTATGATTTGTTGTAGGAATAAATGGAAGTGAGCTAATTCAAGCCTAAACCGTCCTCCGGAGGCAACTTCAGGGAAGCTTTGAAGAAGGGAGTTCGGATTCACCCACCTTGGGATGCGTGCAAAGGAGTGAAGAGCTGATTGGAAGAGGGAAAGAAGCCACTACGCGGCTCAGGCCAGTCGATCGACTATGCTTCACAGTCGATCGACCAATGAAGTACAATGACGCCATCTTTCAAAGTGACGATCGATCGACC
Organism: Silene latifolia; assembly: GCF_048544455.1. Taxonomy (NCBI): domain Eukaryota; kingdom Viridiplantae; phylum Streptophyta; class Magnoliopsida; order Caryophyllales; family Caryophyllaceae; genus Silene; species Silene latifolia. The sequence continues at coordinate 70,408,350 of NC_133533.1, read as the reverse complement.
ATGCTTTGACGATCGATCGACCGATCTATGAAATGATATTGATTTTTCGTTTAAGACTTTTAAAAGCCCAACTTGTAATTAACTTTTGGTATCTTTTATCAGTAGAACGCAACAATTATTAGGTTATGCTTTTCATTATTGAAGAACTCAGTTTTTAGATCTAGCTTTGAAGACAAAAAACCTCAAATTCGATTACTTTGTTGATCGTTTTAATTAGTAAGTTTTTATGCAATTCCTTTCTTCCTTAATTTCTTGTTATTTCGATTCTTGTTTTTACCAATTTAATTTCAGCAATTAAGTTCTTACCTTTTGTCTTTAGTTCAATTTAATCATGTCAAATTTATTCTTTGCTATCAATTTTGCAATAGTTATAGTTTTAAATATGTTTAGCTAATTTTATTGATTGGGAACGAGGTGAGCCATGGCGTAAATTGGGATTATTTGGTTAGCATGAATTTTTCTACATCGATCTTGTTGTCTTTTGATAAATCCTTTTACTAGATTGAAAGATTAGTAATTTAATTTATCATTAGATTGGAATTTCCTTTGAGCGAAAGCTTGAGAAATTCTTGGGAATTAGTAGACCGTAAGGTTAATTTGAGCATAGATCGAAAGGCTTGTTCTTATTCCCTGAGACCGTTTTATAAGACCTCTGTTACCTTATTAACCTGACCTTAGCCGTGGTGACCCGAAGTTCCCGATCTTGTTTTTATCTTGTTGAGAAATTTCATTTCCAGTAATTAGTCATTAGAATCAACCAATTTCAAACCCCCCATTTAATTGTTACTTTTATAGACTGAAAATAGCAAACAAAATTAATCTTGTCTCTCTGTGGTTCGACCCTTACTATCACTAGCTATAGTTTTAGTTTGGAATTATAAATTTAATTTTGATACAAAACGACGGTATCACCAATCGGTTGAATTAGTCCTTCAGAGACGAGCACTCTAAAAGCAATGGCATAAGGCATGCCCAAGTCTGAAAATTGTCTTTGCGGGTGTGTGGCTCTTTATGGCGAAGGCTCCACATATTTTACTTCGGTAATGCGGAAGGTTTTATTTTCGGGAGGGGTCGCAGATGTTGAGCCTCCTTTAATGATTGTATTGATGCGAGAAATTTCTGTTGATAGGTCCTCGACGCTTTTGATGTTACAACCCTTCAAACGGGATTCATATATAATTTGGGTGAAGGCAGTCAATGACATGTTTAACTAAAGCCTCATCTCCATAGGATGGTGTTGGGCCTACCTTTCTCCTTTTTATCAAATGATTGGCAGAATACGCATCTTCTCGATCACCCAAATCGATGAACTTCCTATAAGGCTACCCAGTTTCTTTGTCTGAAGGGGTTAGGAGTAAGGAGGAAAACCTGCCATCCTCAATTACATCTTCTATGGCATGCTTGAGCTCGTAGCATGCTTCAATTTTATGCCCCTTGCCTCTGTGATATCGACAATATGCATAGCCATTCCAAAATTGGGTTATGTTTTTGGGTTTTGGATCCGGAGTGGGACCAATAGGTTGCAGTAATCCTTCTGAAGAAAGTATCCTCAGAGCGGTGCCATATGTTTTTCCCAGATATGTGAATACCCTTTGATGTTTTCCCCTGATTCCAACATTGGTGTTTTTTGGGATGTTTTTGTGAGTTTTGTTTTTGTCAATCCTAGGCGGAAGTAGGATTTGGTTGTTGTCAATGGGAAGTTTTGGGGATGTTGTTTGATATTTTAAAGGGTATTTTGGTGAGGCAATTTCATGTTCTTTGTTGGTGGGTTTTTGGGTGTGGGAACCATCAGATGGTTCCTCATTTTCAGCATTTGTTTGTTGGGGAATTGGGTGTTGGTCTTCTCCTTGGTGGTTAGGTTCGTTTTCGGCATTACCATTCCTTTTCCCAAAATTAGCTACCTGAGTGTTCAAATCATCGATAGCCACTTGCAGCTTTGAGAATATGTTGTTGATGGAGACGAAGATCATAGGTATACCGCTTTGTAGTTCGTCTTCACCAATTGCACGAACTTTCTCATCGTAGGGAGGACGAGATGAGAGCAACCCAAGGAAAGTTCCTGACTGTGTTCGACAGGGTTTTCTGGAGGGTTGTTTCTGTTGTTGGCAAGTAGTCGGCTTTCAAGGAGCTTAACCCTTTCCTCAATATCAGAAGAGGGAAGATTCCCGGTTATCATTTTGTCCTCAACTTGGGAGAGATGAGTGCTCAAGTTTTTCACGGTAGCTAGGAGTCGAAGGACCATGTTGTTGGTTTCGGCAGAAGTCATGGCGGACGAAGGCTGATCAACTTCTTGAGTTTCTTGTTGATGACCGATGGCACCCAAGGGATTCCTATTTGACATAATGATTGGCGTTATAACTTGTCTTGGCAGAGATTGCACAAACAAAGGCAAGTAGGACACATATGTACAAGAGGCAGTTTTGTTGTGGAGACGCGACGGTGTGACTACGTTCTGAGTTCATTAAAGATCGCGAATGACCTTCTGTGTTTGAACTCAGGGTGCATGACTTTGAACTTAGACCCGAGTGTCAAGTTTGGCATAGTGATGCCTAGACAGACCACTTCTGACAAGATTTGGAGGTTCGTTGCTGGCGTGACGCCGTTGGACAAGACATGTAGACAAACTTGACCTTTGACCCGTAATGTAGAGGAAAGATGGGTTTAATACCCGAGAGGTATTGACTCTCCTAACGCCATTGAATATGTCTCGACAATTAGGCGACACGGTCTAGACCAGAAGGTAGGTACTAACTTCAGCGGAGACTCAACGCTATCTAGACGACTTGACTTAAAATCGACTGGACTCTAATCGACTCGAGGCTGAATCAGAAAGACGGACTGGAATTTTCGAAAATAGAAATTTTCAAAAAGATTAATTTGTCGTTTTATGGACAACTTCCGAAGAATAGGGATCTTCAAAAAGTTGGCTAGTTGAACGGGTTGTCTTAGGTTTGTTTTCAAAAGACGATTTGAGTTGAAATTACGACGACTCTGAAAACAATGTGTTGTTTCCGAAGACGGTTTTTGAAATTCCGAATCACGGATTTGAAAATTGAGAATTGAAGAATTTGGAATCGTTATCACAATGGCCATGAAAACGGTTAAATTTGTTTTCAAAGAATTTAAAATTGGGTTGAAAATTTGAAAACGGTTAAATTGTTTTCAAAGATTGAGTTTTGATTTGAAATTTGAAAACGGTTAAATTCGTTTTCAAAGATTTGATTTCGGATTGAAATTTGCAAACGGTTAAATTTGTTTTCAAACGATTTGATTTTGACTTGAAATTTGAAACGGTTAAATTGGTTTTCAAAGGGTTTGAAGTTGGTTTTGAAATTTGAAAACGGTTAGATTTGTTTTCAAAGATTTGATTTTGAATTGAAATTTGAAAATGGTTGAATTTGTTTTCAAATGATTTGAAATTGGATTTGAATTTGAAAACGGTTAAATTTGTTTTCAAATGATTTGAAATTGGATTTGAATTTGAAAACGGTTAAATTTGTTTTCAAAGATTTGAATTTGAATTTGAAATTTGAAAACGGTTAAATTTGTTTTCACGTGATTTGAATTTGAATTTGAAATTTGAAAACGGTTAAATTTGTTTTCAAATGATTTGAATTTTAATTTGAAATTTGAAAACGGTTTAATTTGTTTTCAAATGATTTGAATTGAAAATTTCGAGGATTGAATTAAATCATTACGACGGGTTAAAAAAAAGCCAAATTTGATTTTGAAAACGAGATTTGAAATTTGGAAAGTTGCACGAGTTGGAATCGTCATTACGACGGTTTGAAAAACGTTTTTGTTTGAAAATTGATTTCGAATTTTGAAAATTCGAGGGTAGAATTTGTCATTACGACGGCGTAAAAGGGCGCTTTGAGAATGCAACTGTCGGCGACGGACCGAGGTTTGAAATGGCCATTATGACGACGTAAAAGGGTATTTTGAAATGGCTTGTGAAAACCAAGGTTTGAAATCGTCATTACGACGGCATGAAAAGGTGTGTTTGAAATGGTTATGAAAACTGGGTTTTGAAATGACCATTATAACGGCATAAAAAGGTGCTTTGAATTGGTTGTAAAAACCGGTGTTGAAAATCGTCATTACGAAGGTCTAAAAAGGTGTTTTGAAATGGTTGTAAAAAACCGGGTTTGAAAATCGTCATTACGACGACACAAAAAGGCGTGCAACGGTCGGCAAAAGACCGAGATTTGAAATGGCCATTATAACGGCGCAAAAAGGTGTTTTGAACGGTTGTAAAAACCGGGTTTGAAAATCGTCATTACGACGGCCTAGAAAGGCGTGTTGAAACGGTTGTAGAAAATTGGGTTTGACAATCGTCATTATGACGGCCTAGAAAGGCGTGCAACGGTCGGCGAAAGACTGAGGTTTGAAACGGCCATTATAACGACGCAAAAAGTTGTTTTTAAAAGTTTGAAAATGACACGGAAGGACTTATGATCACATAACACATAAGCACTCACAGTTCATTATATTATGCATTATGCTGACGCGGGTTTTGGCTTAAAAGGGTGGGTTACACACCAAGCAATCAAACCCCGATTTGCGAGAGGGATACCAATCCAAACAAAATGTGTAAGTAGGGTGCCCTAGCCTCGTGCTCGAAACTGATGAAAGCTCTTTGACGAAATAGAAATGTGTAACGTCAACGGTATGCTTGACACAATCGGGATTCGAAACGCGGGGATGAGAAAACTCACGCCGACGGGACGAGCCAATTAGTCGATAAAGGTTAGCTTATGGGCCCGGACAAGGAACCCGACTTGTGACCGTAATATCAATTAATGCACTTTAACCACAACCTCGTTCGAGTTTCACCTCTAAGGATCACAAAGACATAAGTGTCCTAGTTATCCCCAGCGGAGTCGCAAATCTGTGGACATGGGCCACAGGCCGGTCTGTGGATTTGGGCCACCTACCGATCTGCGGTCACGGGCCACCTGCATGCCAAACCAATATGTGGACATGCAGCGGTCTACAAAGCCACGCCCAATGACGTAAAATGCTTTCGACCGGATCGCTTTAGATCGGTCGGTTTCGTCTCGGTAAAGGTCTCGAAACGATTAGAGATGTTCGGAGTCGCTACCAAGCATTTGTGGGATGCTTGGAACCCGTTCGAAATCCACTTTATACCTCGGTCAAATGAAGCACAAAGCAGTGTTTGACATAGGTACTAAAGATAAGGACTCGTCCTCCTTTTAGCATTCTATGCCTAAAATGACTCTCGTACGCCCTGAATAAGGCCATCCACTATCCAAAGGTTCTGAGTAAGGGGTGAGGGTACGTATTGGGAAGCCTTTTAATCGGACACCCAATCCCGCCCGCGTTAGCGGCCTCTACTGATCGATCGTGGCTGTTTAAGTGCAAGAGTTGATAAAACGGTAAATGCATGAATGCACATCCAAAAATTAAACTAACATGTGAGAGTTTTCTATGTCGGTTGATTTAATCCAAGTATCAAGTATAAGATGTCAAGTTGGATTTAGATTGATTTGCATGTGAGAACGGAAATTAAACATCCATTTATCAAATTCGGGTTATGATGCTTAACACGATCCGTTATTCGAAAAAATGTGTTTTAAAGACAAAGTATGAAATGCAACTCGTCAATCTGATCCGTCATGTATACGGATAAACCGTAATCGGGATCGTCCTAGACAAGTGCTAAAAACGAGGCAGAACAGTGCCAGGCAGCCCATTGGGGCGCGAGCCTATTGGTGAGGGGAAGGGCTTTGCCAGGTTTTTAGATAAGAAAGCAGACGGCCTCTTGGGGCGCGAGCAATGAGCCGACCCAAGGAGGCGTCTCCTGGTTCTTGAAAAGGTTATTTAAAACCGTATTTATGATGAAAGATTTGCAAATGTTGTTTGCATGACTCGGAATAATTACTATTGTGTTAGTAACATTCGTTGTCGGATTTGCATGTTTGAAAAGTATATTTTACAAATAAAAATGTAAAATGTTTGATTTGAACTAATCATGTTAAGTTCATTTCTTTGTAATTAGTCAAGTTAATCATCGTACCCGGATTAAACCGACATGGTATAAACAACCCAGGATGATTATGGATTATGATTAATATATTTACAAATGTAAACAAAAGGGAAAAATGGTAAATATAATAAAAGGGGGTAAAATACCCATTAAAATGTAATTAACCAATAATATCATCGAGTCACGGAATAAACCGTCATGCTATAAGGAAGCAAGGATGATTTTTGTAATGGTCAAAGTATTTGTCATAAAAATGAATTAAAATGGTAAAAATCGTAAAAGGAAAGAAGAAAAATAAAATAAAGTGTTGAAGGAAAGACGAACTCAAACACATTTGAGTCTGACCTGGACATCCATAAGAGGCGCGAGCCTCCCTGCATAGCAAAGAGCTTCTGTCTCAGGCCAAAACTCGGTTTTGGCTCGTCTAATCTATGTTTGAATCCTGTTATGCATTGTTCATGTTTATAAAGTTATGGAAACAGTAAAAACATGAAATAAATGAGATATTTACACCCTCAAACTTACGTGTATTGATGTTTGCGAAGTAGACGACTTTAGAGACGGTTTTCTCGTTGTGACTAATGGCGATCAAAGAAGTTTAAAAGAGTGCCTTAAAAAAAGATTTTGATTTGAAAATATGTTAATAAAAACCTGTTGATTGATGAATTGAGTTGGTCAAATGGGTCGGTCGAATGCACGACGACGGTACCAAACAAAATGTGTAAGGCTTGTGTTTACGATCGGTAGGTCGTAAACACGTGTCGATTTTATGACTTAGGAAGTCGAGTCTAGAAGTTTAAGAGAGAGGTGAGGGGGCGGACGCTCGCATGAGGATTATGGTGTGTGAAGGGTGGTATTTATAGAGAAATGTGGGGTGGTAGGTTGGTTGATTTTGTTTAGAGGCTAAGAAGATGGCCTAAAGAGGCGCGAGTGACCTCGTGATGGAAAGGGGTGTATTGTCCCTTTGAATTTGGACGTGGCCAATTCTCCATCCATTGTTGATATGTGGCATTCATATATGATGTCGTGTAACAATATGGGCATCTAATAAGATGATTTTGGTGTTACTTGAGGTAGGTGTTTTGTGTGCTTGACTCGGGTTTGACCCGTGTGAGTCGGGATTTGAATTTCGAGTCGGTTTTTGGCCCGGTGTCGGTTTTGACTCTAATTAGGGTCATTTTAATGGAAATGACATGATGAAAACATTCATGCATTATTTTTGACATTTGAGATTTGGGTTGACTCGGGTTGACTCAGGTTGACTCGAGTTGCGGGTTTCTGAGTCGGTTTTGGGTCCGAAGATGGTTTTAACTCTAAATAGTGTTATTTTAATGCAAATGATGTTAGAAAACTTTTGAAATCATTTTTCATATACGAGTAGTGCATTAAACCGTCTCATGTATAGCCAATCCACGCACGCATATCAAAAACACGTTATAGTCCTGTCATCATCGGGTGGTTTTCGGAAGGTGCAGATACTGGGTATCTAGAACTCCCCATGACTGCCCCATAGCTAAAGAACTGCATCACTTGTCACAATCTACTCACCATCCCCGAATGGATCATCACAGATTTTATAAAACAACAAAGAGGTCAGTTACTGAATAATCAAATCAAGACAAGTACAATAGGCAACCAGCTGATCATCACAATCTACTCACCATTCCCGAATGGGTCTCCCGATCTCACACAGTAACCGACTACACACCGAAGTGTATAGCCCTGCCAGATTACCCATCGCAACAGGTAATCATCGCCGCCAGTGGGGGGGACCGTAGCCAATCCCCACCTAAGCCCCGCTCATCAACGAACGATATCCATGTCCCTTAATGTGCACATCCCCTCCCGTAGCGGGTTCCACAGAGGGCGAACTAGGGCGTGAAGCCATTCCCGCAAGTGACTCCGCCACAATCATCACAACACCAACACCACACCAACACCAACACCAACACTCCCACAAAGATCAGCAGACAATCAATCGTACACAATACAATACAATCTCAAATCAATTAAACAGGTAGGGAAACCTTACCTTTTTGCAATCCAAGCATACACAAGCAATCAATTATGATCTTTCACATATCCATCACAAACAGGGAAATCAAATTAGGTTGAAATCGGTGAGAAATCTTCAATCAAATGAAAGTCTCGTCCATCTCTTCTTTCTCTCCCTCTCTCTATGTTTAGAAATGAGTTTTAGAAAAGCTAAAAAGATTTTAGAAAAGACTTAACTGTTATAAACAAAAACCCTTGGCCAAAACATAAAATAAACCGTCTAACTCGTTGAACCGGTTTACTCGGTTAAGTGCACTCGGCCGAGTAACACAAACTCGACCGAGTACTCCAACTAAAATACGGAGTATTACAGTCTTCCCTCCTTAAAAAGAACTTCGTCCCCGAAGTTCACACCAACTACAACCAACGATACTCAACATCACATATAATTAACACAATATAACTCATACTCATAATAATATAACTCATATGCATAACTAGTAAAATCTATGCTAACTCATATAAACTTGAGTAAACTCGGGTTGTCACATTTTATCCCCCATAAAAGAAGGTTATGTCCCCGTAACTTAACTCATATAAAACCACACAAGCCACGCGATAACACGGTCCTTCCATACAAATACAACTCATAATAAAATATATAAACAACATATGCAACTATACAATTCTAAATAAAACATATAAACAGCATATACAACTATAGTTCGACCACACACAGAAGCTATCATTCAATATAATAAACATGTTACCGCATTGTTTGAAGTACTAATTACTAATGTAAATCCAAATAACCACATAGAAAAACATAGTATCACATTACATCTCCCTAAAAACAAAATTCGTCCCGAAGTTTATTATTCATCCCATATACCTACAGACCCCGGGGTTTCGTGATGCACCACCAACATCTTTTACGATATAACAAACCACAATCCATCACATAAGGTCAATATTTGTGCTCATCTGTCATATTTAACTCGTTCCTAGGAGATTGTAAATCATCAAATCCTGTCACATTTCAGTAACAACTCGTAAAGCCCTAGTGCAGAACAAAGCTCACTTAGCCAACTAATACCAAAAGGACGAGACCAAACACTATAAACAACTTCCACTCATAATTGGATACTAGACAACCATGTATGAGTGCTATATATATACTAACAACTTACTAAGTATGTTATCGACAATATAAAATAAAATCATTGTTTATGCACATATACCCGAACAGTAAACATATGCAATAACACAACCTTTAATTACATATCAATGTTATTACTAGTTCAAATAACCGAATATGCTTGACTTGTTATGCTACTAATAAAGCTTCCTAACAGAGTAACCAATTTCAACGTAATTATCAAACATACACAAGGGATGTAAACAACAAAAGTCATCTTATCGTTACTCATGATCATTGTTATCATTAAGCTGTATATACATAGTATAAATTGCTAGTTCTCACTATTAAGCACAAATTTGTATCCACATTATTACTACTTGGCAAATAAATTAAAATATGCACCTGAATCAATTATACATGTATAACCCGTAATTCCACATCATGCTCAAACGCGGTACCCACACATATTCGAATTATTATTACACACTTGTTTACAAGCACAATACATACTAGGACAATCATCATTTGCATCGTGGTTAATAACATGTTCTATGTCAACTCATGTGGATCACAAAATTAAAAACAAATGTGCACACTTCAACACCAATATATTACCATCAATTAACTATCATTCAGCTTCTCACGTCATCACATAAGCCATCTATTTGCAACGTCAACTATATATTGTCATATCACTAGACATGCTAGACTAATTTCATGCAAATAAATCACTCAATACTTCCGTTTCAACATATTAGCTTTTTATTTGTATATCTGCCCTAGTTTACATGATAATTAATAACATTATTAACTCATCGTACATTATTCATGGACTATTATACGACTTACCTCATCCTACAACTATTCATTCAACACATATTATGTTCTATCTCATATTCATGCCGATAATATGCTCAACCACCATGTAACATATTTGACTCAATCAGACTCATTAGCTTAGGTAACCACAATTTACTTGCACGTAATCACACTTGTTACTATCTATAATATGTGAAACAATCAATCCACTTAATCAACCTAGCTATCATTCATGTTCATGCTATTTGCAGACATCGTTATGTAATAAGTGGCATATAAGACACGACACCCACAATCTTTCAATGTCATCACTTATTCCACATAGGCTTATAGGTTTAGCTAATTTTCATGTCACCTAAACATGTTGCCAAAACATAGAAACTAAGACTTCGAAATTCATATGGTAACCTTTATTAGAAACTTGTCATCAAACACACATTCACAGGCACTATAAAGCATGCTATAACTTCCAGGATCAACAATAAATAACAACTTAACGAATACATGAGTTTTTATACTTTTTAGAAAATACAGAAGTCACGGAATGGGAGAGTTGGAATTAGGTCCAAAGTACAAATAATCAATTTATAAGGATTTTCTCAAACTGACAGGTCAAAACAGATTGTTACCAGCAATTTGTCACGTTTCATGGTCAACTTGCAAAAATCATAATTCATTAATGACACATCCATATCAGGTGAGGTTTTATAAATTTGGAATCTTCTACTAGTCTACTAATTAGGAGAGTTGGAATCACTCATAAATCATGTACACATATCAAATGGTAAATTTTCCAAATTGGTTGGTCGAAATTAGCACTGTGCAGTAATATTTTGACCACTGCTCACTAAAATATTTATTTATCTTAATCCGTAACTCGTATAGGCATGAGACCAGTGGTAAATGAAAGCTAACACACGAGAATAACACATATAAAAATTTAGTTAACCTATCTTAACCACATATAAAATAGCAAACAAAACAATTAAGAGGCAGAATCTGAGAAATAAACCATCTTTCAATCTTTATTCCTTGCAATTCTGTATGCTATTGTACTTGTCTTCCCCAGGTACTTAACCAAGCATTTATCAAACACAAAGTAACAAACTTAACATCACGTAGTACAATTGGTCATAAGATTCGGTCACATAAAACAAACTCGGTCGAGTACATGACGTACTCTACCGAGTACAAGACACTCGGTCGAGTAGTGATCAGACTACTCGGCCGAGTTCACGACTCCAGAAGCTGAACAGGATTATCACAGAAAGATTGCTTGGCCGAATATGGGTTACTCGGTCGAGTATCGGCACAGTTCTCAGCAACGTCCAATTTTCATAAAACAGTCATATCTCACTCGTTACTTGGTCATTTTGGGCGTGTGACCTATCGTTAGAATCGTAAGAGGACAAGATATCACCTCCAATTGGAATTACAGTAATATCATTTTTAGAACTCGACATATGACAGTTTTAAGACAGCCCTTCCATAATTGGTTTTCATACAAATCAATTTTTTTTTCTTAACACAACAACTTGAACATGAATAAGGCAAACAATAACAACTCAATATTTCTAAAAACCAGTACATAGGTTAAATTTTATCATACTCATATGTAAATTAAACACAACATTCATATATATAGACGCATGACCTTAATCACATGCTACTACCAACAAACCAAACATTAACATCATCATGATCATGATCATATAGACATACCCCACACACATTACATATACTCCAATCACTTCTATTCAACCCAAAAATATACTTCATCCAATATATACTTAAAGGTACAAGTATAACACAAGTTACTTTCTCACTTCATCCAACAACTTCACAAAAATCACAACTACAATTACAGCACACATGACATTAAACACACAACGGTTCCCAAGACTCCTCCATGTGACCAACTCGAGATCGTAAGGGTCTCAATGCAACTTCGGGACGTCTCCCAAGTCTTTGCGGTAGCTCTAAACAACTCTGCCCGGGTTCATTTTATTTAGACTCCCAAAGTTCTAGAATCGTCTCTCTGATACCACTTTGTAACACCCCCTCATACCAAGGTACCTTACCAAGGACTACCCTAGCATGAGAGACTATTACCATCTCGGTTGTCCGAGGTTAGTATATCAAAGTTAACAATCCAAAACACATTTATTAAAGTGTACCTGAGTTTAACAATTACATGTTCCCAAAATCAAAACCAAAGTACAATTGTGAAAGCAAAACAACTAGAAATGAAAGCTAAGTCTCTTGACGGCGGAAGCTAGACTCGAGTGATGACTCCCCATGACTGTGTGGGGTAATATCCGTATAAAACCCTTAAATTTTAGGACTATAACGCAAAATTTAACATGTGATTATTGTCATAAAACAAAATTACAAGAGAAAACGATAAATAACAAGAATCAACCTCGGGTCCTTGTGAATGCGGCCTAAGAACAGAAATCAAAGTAGATTTCCTCCTAATCGTTGCACCCAAGACCGTCTGAGACTATGCCCCTTGTGCTAGAAATGCTCTCTAATTGCCTTGCAATATTGAGAGAGCTTTTGTGAATTTTCTTGATGTGAGATCTAGGATTTTCAGAGGAAAAATGCTCTCAAAACCCTAATATTTTTGCAAATGAATGATTAGGTTACAAAAGGAGAGGAGCTCTCCTTTTGTTCCTCATTCGGCCAAACCGTGAGATAAGGGGGGAAATGGGCTTTCATTTCCTCTTTATTTTAACTCGTGGTCCGACTCGAAAGTGCTAAATGTATATGACGGGTTTTATTATAAATCGTCATCGGTTATCGGTTATTAAAACATCGACTAATAACACGGATTAGTTGAAATATTAATACATGTCCGACAAAGACAATATTGTATAATTAATTCAATATACATCAATTAAATATAATCGTTTATATTTAATTTACGAATTAACCGCTTAATTCGTCTTAGCCATTATTATTTAATCCGTATTAAATAATTATCTCAACATCGCGTTTGACTAATTATTAGTCAATAACTCCGACTAACTGCTTAGTCAAATTAGGCATCAACATGACTGTATTTTCATACCGTCACATCTCTCAAACGTATCCTATAGGTGTGACTTTTAGGGACTAGTTGATCACCGCCATCAGTATGACAATAACGTCAAACTTATTTAGCAAGCCAACCGTTATTGATAAACGTGGACCAACTGATAATAATACAAAAGTATACCCTTTGATCCTTTTAGAGATTTAAATGTTATTGCACTAACTGTAGAGGACACCAGCCCCAACAAGCTCCCACTTGTCCGTACAAGTGTATGTGTAATAACTTTATCCGCACTAACTGGAGGACACGGCTCCAACAAACTCCCACTTGTCCATACAAGTGTATGTGCGATAACCGATTATCATATTCATTTAAAATTTCTCCCACTCAATGTAAAACAATTTGCAGATCCGGATCCGCAAACGTCGTATTTTACAATCGATCTGTATCAAGAGTGGTTTCCCCGACTAGAGAGTAACTCAACTGATAAAACGAATTCGTATTCGAGCATGGCCATGCATTTCGATTCTGACTCCTCGAGTGGCCCCGAGAAATATCGAGTACCGATAAAGGCTGAATATTTCCTTCAACTCGACTCTGTCGATCTAAGCACAAAGACATGAAATGACCCAGAAAAAAATCTACTTGGCCCCCTGTTACGGATGACCGTGAGAAAGAAACCAAAGTCACCCAAAATCTGCCTTAGTCTCAAGAGACAGTCGATAGTCAAAAGAATCAACTCTTAGGATCACCATGGAGGTCCTATCCACGACCTGGCACCGAATGTTATAAAACATTTAGGACTCCACGTCGATGTCACAATTGTGTCCTACGAGATATCCGTATAACTCGCCTCTGTGATTGGTCAGTCAAACGTTTGTCTTATGGTTCGTTGAACCCACCATCAACCAACGTCACAAAATAATTGCCAGAGTTATCAGCTCACGTGGGCAATTAAGGACCAAAATATAATGTTTGTTCAGTTCACTTTGTGGTGTTCAAAATTGTCGTACAAATCCACATGAAAAACAAAATATATAAATATCAAAACGATGATGTCGTATAGAGTACAAAAGAGAATGAATCGAATCCATAAAAGAGTACTACAACTCAGGAACACGTTTAATTCCCATGGAATTTACATGCCCTTCATGCTTATCTTGTCGTAATGGTTTAGTGAGAGGATCTGCTATGTTATCATCTGTAGCAATCTTTTCTATCACTACCTCCTTTTGCTCCACGTAATCTCGGATTAGATGAGCTTTCCGTTGTACATGTCTAGACTTGTTGCTAGATTTAGGCTCCTTAGCTTGGAAGATGGCACCTCTATTGTCGCAATAGATGGTGATCGGGTCATTCGAACTAGGCACTACAGATAGTCCTTGTAAGAATTGACGCATCTATATCGCTTCCTTTGCAGCTTCAGACGCGGCATAGTACTCGGACTCAGTCGTAGAATCTGCTGTAACACTTTGTTTGGAACTCTTCCAGGTGATGCAGCGCCATTAAGAGTAAAAACGAATCCGGATGAGAGATTTCGAGTCATCTCGATCCGTTTGGAAGCTAGCATCTGCGTAACCGGTTGCGCATAGCTTTTGATCGCCTCCATAAGTCAATGCCCAATCTTTAGTCCTCCGTAGGTACTTGAGAATGTTCTTGACAGTCATCCAATGTGATTCACCTGGATGCTGTTGGAATCGACTTGTCATACTCAATGCATATGCCACGTCTGGACGTGTGCATATCATGGCATACATGATTGATCCTATTGCCGAAGCATAAGGAATCCGGGTCATGCGTTCTTTCTCTTCCGGTGTCTCTGGTGCCTGAGACTTGCTCAAATGCACTCCTGGAGCCATAGGAAGAAACCCCTTCTTGGAGTTAGTCATGCTGAATCTCTCTAGTATCGTGTCTATATAAGACTCCTGACTGAGAGATAACATCCGACGTGATCTATCTCGATAGATACGGATGCCCAAAATTCTTTGTGCCTCACCCAGATCTTTCATCTGGAAATGGTTCTTCAACCATACTTTTACCGAAGTTAAGAGAGGTATATCATTCCCAATCAGGAGTATGTCGTCAACATATAATATTAGGAAGACAATCTTGCTCCCACTCGACTTGATATATAGACATGGTTCCTCGACCGATCGAGTAAATCCATTTTCTTTTATCACTTGGTCGAAGCGATGATTCCAACTCCGAGATGCTTGCTTAAGTCCGTAAATGGAACTCTTAAGCTTGCACACTTTCTTAGGATGTTCAGGATCGATGAAACCTTCGGGTTGTACCATGTACAACTCTTCCTCCAAAAAACCGTTTAAGAAGGCGGTTTTCACATCCATCTGCCAAATTTCATAGTCATGAAAAGCGGCAATCGCTAAGATAATCCAAATGGAACGCAGCATGACTACGGGTGCAAAAATTTCATCATAGTGCAAACCTGGCACTTGGGTGAAACCTTTAGCAACTAGTCGTGCTTTATAGATATCTTGTTGACCTTCCACAGAATGCTTTATCTTGTAAAGCCATTTGCATTGAAGGGGACAAACCTTAGCAGGTAAGTCAACAAGATCCCATACGTTGTTCTCATACATGGACTCCATCTCGGATTGCATGGCCTCAAGCCATAGCTTTGAGTCAGAACTAGTCATGGCACCTTTATAGGTTGCGGGTTCACTACTCGTTAAGAGTAGAATGTCATCTATGTCATGTTCCTCGACCATACCAATGTATCTGTCCGGAGGAATAGAGACTCTTCCCGACCTCCTAGGTTCCTCAGGAATATTAACCGCAGCCGGGATTGAAGGAACTGGTTCCTCCAATGGTTGCTCGGTATTTGGTTCGGAATCTCCGACGATTCGAAGGTTCTATCACTCTTTGCATTCTCGAGAAATTCCTTCTCTAAGAATGTCGCACTAGCCGCAACAAATACACGTTGTTCGGTTGGCGAATAAAAGTAATGACCAAGCGTTCCTTTAGGATAACCTATAAAGTATGTCTTGACCGATCGCGGGCCGAGCTTATCCTCGTGTCTCCACTTGACATAAGCCTCGCAGCCCCAAACCCGTATAAAGGACAAGTTAGGGACCGTTCCCTTCCATAGTTCATATGGAGTCTTGTCAACACTTTAGACGGACTTCGGTTAAGTATTAGAGCAAATGACGAAAGAGCATAACCCCACAATGAGTCGGGCAACACGGTGTGACTCATCATGGATCGAACCATATCAAGTAGTGTTCGATTTCTCCGTTCGGACACACCATTCAACTGAGGTGTTCCGGGTGGAGTTAAGCGTAAGGCAATCCCACAGTCTTTGAGGTGTTGATCAAACTCGTGAGAAAGATACTCGCCACCACGGTCTGATCGCAGTGTTTTAATCTTTCTACCCAGTAGGTTATGTACCCGATTCTGGTATTCCTTGAATTTCTCAAAGGATTCACTTTTGTGCTTCATTAAGTAGACATAGCCATATCTACTTGAATCGTCCGTGAAAGTGATGAAATACCTATAGCCTTCTCGTGCGGTGATTGACATAGGTCCACACACATCCGTATGTATGAGTCCTAATAGGTCAGCATCGCGCATTCCAACACCTTTGAAGGAAATTCGAGTCATCTTACCGATGAGACATGATTCACACGTGCCAAATGATTGAAAATCAAAGACCGAGATAGCTCCATTCTTTATGAGCTGTTTTACGCGTTTCTCATTAATGTGTCCCATGCGGCAGTGCCATAGATACGTTTGATCTTTGTCACCAACCTTTAACTTTTTATTCATTACGTGTAATATTTCAGTGGTCTGATCTAAAACATAAATTCCGTTCATGGAGACTGCCTTGCCATAAATCATATCGTGTAATGAGAAAATGCAAGTATTATTCTCTATTACAAATGAAAAACCAAGTTTGTCAAGTGCGAAACCGAAATAATGTTTTTAGAAAGACTGGTACATAATAGCAAAAGATTATATAAAAATAACTCAAATCCGCTAGGAAGCTGGATCACATATGTTCCCCTTGAGACGGCAGCCACTCGTGCTCCATTCCCGACACGTAGGTCCACCTCACCCTTTACGAGGGGTTCGATGTTTCGGAGCCCCTGCACATGATTACACAGATGAGAACCACAACCAGTATCTAGTACCCAAGTTCCGTAACTTGCGTGGTTAATCTCAATCATATGAATAAAAGTAGAAGAGGAAGAAGACATACCAACAGGTTTAACGCGACCTGCTTTTATGTCCTCATGGTAAACAGGACATGTACGCCTCCAATGCCCAGTCTTGTGGTAGTGATGGCATTCCATGTTTTCGGTCTTGCTCTTTGTCGCGCCTGATGAGTTGCTTGCCTCACACGGCCCACTCTTACCTGAACCCGACTTTTTAAACTTCGGTTTACCTACCGCTAGGTCTGCCTGAGCTTTGCCCTTACCCTTGCCCTTGTTTGATACAACGAGAACATCCTGTTTCAAGCTCCCACCGAACTTCATATCCTTCTCGGTGCATTTAGTAGGGAGTGTAGTTCATGAGGACTTTTCTTCAAATCATTCATATAGTAATTCACTCTAAAGAGCGCAAAACCATCGTGGAGTGAATGAAGCATGCGGTCAATCACGATGTTCTCGCTGATTTTACAATCAAGCGCCTCCGGTCTCTCGACATTCTCAATCATCTTTGAGAATGTGTGGGCTAACCGGTTGGCCCTTCTCGAGTCTCGCATCAAAGAAGCGAGTGGTATGCTCATAGGTCACGATTCTCGGTGCTTTCGAGAATTCCTTAGTGAGCGTGGTGAAAATCTTGTTTGCACCTTGGGCTATGAAGCGTTTCTGCAAATTGGATTCCATTGCAAAAATGAGTACGTTTTTAATCGCACCCGCTTCCATGACGAAATCGTTATACTTGGCGATCTCGTTAGCTCCGGCCGTGGGACCCGGGTTTGACGGGATGGGCTCTGTCGAAATTTGAGCTTCCGTCAGCTGCGGCAAGATTCCGTAATGCCGCCTCCCGGTCCGCGAAGTTTGATCCATCATTCTTCGATCGAGTTGATGATTCATCTAATTCATGAAGATTCGAAGCCGGGACTCACGGTCCAATGTGGCACTTGGCATTGGGTCGTCGCACGGCCAACCATTTTGTTATTAGCGCTTTAAGTGATCGTGATCTACACGGAAAAAGAAAGGAAAAACAAAACGAAATAAGCAACTCATCGAGGTGATTTAAGTCTATTTAAAATTCATTTTAATCGTGTAGACTCATTGCACTTGCATAATTGATCTCCCTCAAGAATAATACAAGTGGTCCCAAGACTCAATTTCCGTAAATTGATAAGCCAACTGTTTAGCTAGTTCTATCGTTAGAACTCTTGGTCGATAGATTTCCGTAAATCCTATCTATAGTCCACCATAATCACAGGATCGTACGAGTGACCATAGTGTTGAGATAAAATAGGTCAATCAGTTCCAACTTACCCGACGTAGAAGGGGTCATATTATGCCTACCGACGAAGAAGGGACTCATTGGAGTTTGACCTATAAAGACTGTTCTCAATTTTTGTTTATACGAGGAAGATCCCATCAACTTAGTTTTAATTCATTTTAAGTGAACGAAAAACTAGCATTACGTGAATGAATTAACTTAGGTGATGGCTTAATTAAAAACATGTGATATCTGTATATCAAAGAAAACTAACGCGTGACCTCTATATGAGTCAGTTTTCATGCAATTATTAGGTGATTTGGTTTTAGGCGGAATATGATGCAATCTATCGTTACGATAAAAAAATAAAAGAATGCAAAACGTAAATAAAAATTTCTAGTGTGGCCTATCCTAGTAAAAAGAACATAATAGAACTTTGGAATCCACCGTTGGACCCGAGAAGCTTGTCTTGATGTTCCATCTTTTTCCATGCAGCGAGAGTGAGCATCCGGTCTCCATCTTTGGTCTTCTCAAAATTACAATTAAAATTTACAAAATATAAACCTATTTACATTCTAAATAAAAACTGTAATTACAAGGAAAAAACCAAAACGGAGATACAAGATCTCAAAATACAACCAAGACCGTGTTCCATCATTACGGTAACACGTTCTACTAAGGCCACACTAAGTTACAACTGTTTGTAAAAATTAAATACGTAATAAAACATTCAAGGCATTCAAAATAACGATAAATAAAATGCATCAACTAAAATAAAATTTATTCGTGACATAATTCCGTAATTATGTTAAATTTATCCAAACCACCTTTAATGATTAAAATTATGTGACAAAACCGCTTTAATCAACTTAATTTTAATCCATGATAATCCGTTACTTTAAACCGCTTTAAAATAACTAAATGGTACGTGAGTGAACCGTTTCACTATCAAGCGAGTGCACAAGATCCGTATTATGCACATATTGGCCGAAAAAAAAAAAAAAAAAAAAAAAACTCAAAATTTTTTTTTTTCTTTCTTCACGTCTGGACCGTGAACAGTACCAAATTTTTTTTTTTTTTTATTATTTGCAGCTGATTGCCGAGAGCTCAAAAGAGCAAAAAAAAATTCTAGCGGCTCAAAAACCGAGAGCCTCAACAAACAAAACAAAATCGATTTGTTAAAAACCAATTGCAATTTAACCTAATCCGTATAGAATTGAAACTACAATTGATGAATCTTTAACATATTGCTATGAATATCGATTACAAGAACAATATGCAAAGAACAAATCGAGAACAAAACATCGTCTGATTAGCACGGTTTTCAAAAAAACCAACAACAATGTAGACATGGCACGGAATTCAAGAAAAAACAGCCGTGTATTATCAAGACACGGTTTTAAAGAAAAAAAATAGCCGTGCATCAAAAAAAAATTCAGCCGTGCGGTTTTTATGCAACAAAAATTTATCGATTCAATTCGTATAATGAAAATCACATAGAAAAAATTACGTGGCCTCGCTCTGATACCACTTGTGGGGTAATATCCGTATAAAACCCTTAAATTTTAGGACTATAACGCAAAATTTAACATGTGATTATTGTCATAAAACAAAATTACAAGAGAAAACGATAAAGAACAAGAATCAACCTCGGGTCCTTGTGAATGCGGCCTAAGAACAGAAATCAAAGTAGATTTCCTCCTAATCGTTGCACCCAAGACCGTCTGAGACTATGCCCCTTGTGCTAGAAATGCTCTCTAATTGCCTTGCAATATTGAGAGAGCTTTTGTGAATTTTCTTGATGTGAGATCTAGGATTTTCAGAGGAAAAATGCTCTCAAAACCCTAATATTTTTGCAAATGAATGATTAGGTTACAAAAGGAGAGCCTCTCCTTTTGTTCCTCATTCGGCCAAACCGTGAGCCAAGGGGGGAAATGGGCTTTCATTTCCTCTTTATTTTAACTCGTGGTCCGACTCGAAAATGCTAAATGTATATGACGGGTTTTATTATAAATCGTCATCGGTTATCGGTTATTAAAACATCGACTAATAACACGGATTAGTTGAAATATTAATACATGTCCGACAAAGACAATATTGTATAATTAATTCAATATACATCAATTAAATATAATCGTTTATATTTAATTTACGAATTAACCGCTTAATTCGTCTTAGCCATTATTATTTAATCCGTATTAAATAATTATCTCAACATCGCGTTTGACTAATTATTAGTCAATAACTCCGACTAACTGCTTAGTCAAATTAGGCATCAACATGACTGTATTTTCATACCGTCACATCTCTCAAACGTATCCTATAGGTGTGACTTTTAGGGACCAGTTGATCACCGCCATCAGTATGACAATAACGTCAAACTTATCTAGCAAGCCAACCGTTATTGATAAACGTGGACCAACTGATAATAATACAAAAGTATACCCTTTGATCCTTTTAGAGATTTAAATGTTATTGCACTAACTGTAGAGGACACCAGCCCCAACAGACTGCCCCATAGCTAAAGAACTGCATAGCCTGTCACAATCTGCTCACCATCCCCGAATGGATCACCACAGATTATATAAAACAACAACGAGGTCAGTTACTAAATAATCAAAGCAAGATAAGTACAATAGGCAACCATCTTATCATCATCCTCCTCCGGTCTCCCGATCTCACACAGTAACTGACTACACACCGAAGTGTGTAGCCCTGCCAGATTACCCATCGCAACAGGTAATCCTCGCCGCCAGTGGGGGACCACAGCCAATCCCTACCTAAGCTCTGCTCATCAATGAGCGATATCCATGTCCCTTAATGTGCACATCCCCTCTCGTGGCGGGTTCCACGGAGGGCGAACTAGGGTGTGAAGCCACTCCCACAAGTGACTCCACCACAATCATCACAACACCAACACCACACCAACACCAACACCAACACCAACACCAACACCAACACCAACACTCCCACAAAGATCAGCAGACAATCAATTGTACACAATATAATACAATCTTAAATCAATTAAACAGGAACTGAGTAGGGAAACCCTACCTTTTCGCAATCCAAGCACACACAAGCAATCAATTATGATCCTTCACATATCCATCACAAACAGGGAAATCGAATTAGGTTGAAATCGGTGAGAAATCTTCAATCAAATGAAAGTCTTGTCCACCTCTTCTTTCTCTCCCTCTCTCTATGTTTATAAATGAGTTTTAGAAAAGCTAAAATGATTTTAGAAAAGACTTAACTGTTATAAACAAAAACCCTTGGCCAAAACATAAAATAAACCGTCTAACTCGCTAAACCGGTTTACTTGGTCAAGTGCACTCGGCCGAATAACACACACTCGACCGAGTACTCCAACTAAAATACGGAGTATTACAGATTACGCGTACGTCAATGATAACTGTGCCATGCCTCCGATACATGGTCAGTGGTCGTCACTTCGCGATAATGACATTGCTCATTATGTAGACATTTATACTGAAAGACTCACTCTTTGGATGTCTTATGTTTATTCGGGCCTGTTGCACAACCCTTATGGTAAGGGAAACGAATTTGAAGTAATATATATGTAATTGGAGAAGAATTGATTATTAATCGTATCATCTATTTAATTTCGTTGTTTTTTTTTTACCACTCATTGTTTTTTTTAATCAATCACTGTTTTTTTATACATTTTATTGTCATAATCATCTATTTAATTTCGTTGTTTTTTATCACTCACTATTTTTTTAATCACTCACTGTTTTTTTATACGTCGTTTAAAAAAAATGGCCCCAACGTGTAGAAAACACGTTTCTGCCCGGGCGGAAACATGTTAGAAACAAGTTTTTGCCCTGGCTGGAACATGTAGAAGACACGTTTTGGACCAGGCTGAAACATGTAATATACACGATTCGGCCTAGGTGGAAACGTGTAATCTACACGTTTCGGTCTTGGGCTGTGCGTGTATATTACACGATTTGGTCCAGGCCATTTCACGTTTTCTACACGTTTTGGCCTTTTTTTTTGTCAACAAAACTACTAAAAAAATTTAGCCATGGACGTCAGAAATTGCCTTTAATTACGCGGATGTTCTTGTTATTTCCGAGTAGTATACGCAACATTTATTTAGTAGCCGAATATGAAATTTATAGTGAATGACTAACTTAAAATGTTGAACAGAAAAAACAAAATGTTCAACAAAAAAAAACAAAATACCATAAATAGTCTAACATAAAATGTTCAACAGGAAAAACAAAATGTTCAACAGAAAAACAAACAACAAGTCCAATGAAACAAATCACTAATAAATACTTTAACTACTCATCACCGTCTCCCGATCCTCCGTCGTCAGCCTCACGACTTCTCCTATCATTCCCCTACCCCTACCCGTGGCAGGATGTCTGCCTCTCCCATACTCCCCTCAGCAACAGGGGGTCTACCAGTATATGCGCACATCTGGGGATGGACAGTCCTTATAAACTGCCTAAATTCGCCGGTAAGTGCAGGGTCTTCGACATCGTCGAACTGTGAGAACCTCTGAATAAGCGACTGTCCCACCTAAAAAAAATAAAATAAAGTGGGCATTAACACTTAGACATATTAGTAAAATATAAAGCGGACATTAACACTTAGACATATTATTAAAATATGGAAAAATATAGTTAACGGTAGTCGTACCGTAGTCGGAAAGTAGGACCTAGAAGCGGGCAACTAATCAGCATCGCGAGGAACATTCATCACATAAGGATGCGAGTGTGAAACAAACCACTCCATATACCCTTTCGCATAAGCATGAGGTGGGTGAGCGGGTAAAGTTAAGCTGTCGAGATGTGCCTTGTGCATTGACCAATGAGTCCAACTCTAGTCCAAATACGAACCATCAAACTGCACATCATAGGCTTTCAACATAACTGGACGGTAGGCCTTATCAGGTCTTGCCATGGGGGTCAGAATGATCTGCATATAGCCAGATTGTTGAAGGCAACGATCTGGCTGATATGACTCAACAATGTCAATAAATCTCAACAACCCATGGAAAAGACTGCGAGGATGCTTGGTCTTAGGAGGGTTAGGGTACGGTCTCCAAGCTACTGACTCAATCGACATCATATCAAGCTGCTCTCGGTAGGAGACAAGAGCTATGTGCGACTCAGGCTTAGGTATCCCACTAGTAGACCAAATCGTCGCCCTAGGAGCCCCGAGTGTGCTCGCCAACATAGCCATCTGCCTAAAAGGGGGGAAGTACTCAAAGATCCAAGTCTGCAACAAGGTCAAACAACCGCACAAACCCTTACAATCAGCCCTCATCGCAATACCCAATTGCCTGTATAAATAAACCAATGCTCCGACACCCCAAGCGTACCCACTAATACTACCAACATCCCTCAGCATCGGGAATGTGTTTGCCCGGACCTTATCACTCGATTTATCAACAAACACCGTCGAACTCAGCAACATCATCAAGTGACCCTAAGCCTCAGACCTCATCCCGCGCCTATCCCCCTACACCAACTCCTTCAATGCTTTGTTTAAGATCAAATTACCCTTATAGAGCTTTGGATTCTTCTCCGGTCCCCACTGCGCTCCCAACTCCGCCTCCGTCATACCCAACAACTCCGACACGCCAAGCACATGATATGCCATATCAGCCTCAGGAATACTACAAGGATATCCGTCAATCTCAATCTCAAGAATCTCCTCAACATCATGAAGCAATATCATCATCTCACCCCAAGGCATGTGGAAAGTGTTGGTGTCGAGCTGCCACCTCTCAACAAAAGCATAGATCAAAGGCATGTTCAACTGTTTATGCATGATGTCGGGCAAGTGACCAAGTTCCAAATCCTCAACTATCCGTCGGACCGCTTCCGACAAATCCACTTATGAAGCTCGGCTAATAATCGCTCTCTAGTATACTTAGTCATCAAGTTACGATCCACCTCAGGCTGACTCCACAAAACATAAGCTATATGTCTGGCAAAACTCGGAATCACATCCGGTACTAAAGGACCTCCCGGTGTAGGATCTATCAAAATCCAACTAGTATCTTTTCCCCTTGCCCTTAATTTCCTCTGCGGCTCCGGAATAGAACTACTAGAATGCTCGGCATAGACCTTAAACCTACCTTTCTCGCCCCGCCTGACACGTAAAGAAGAACTAACCTCCATATTACCGGCCTCCTCATTACCCGCATCTTCGTTTACCGACCCCTCATTTTTCGATCCCTGATAATTCTGTACCTCCTCCTCAAGTTCCCTCTGGAACTCCTGATACTCCCCGGCATAGAAATCTTCTTACTCATCAGGCATCGATATTTCTCTCGAACCAATAATAGTAGATCCCACCTTCACCATTACCGTTTTTCGACGATTTGAAGCATGTAGTTTATTTCTGCGTTCATCGGCATCAGACATCTACAAAATACCAGTAATTGTATTAGTAATTAAGTAATTAACAATTAACTAACTACGAAAATAATTTAACATAATGAATATATTTATACGAAAATACGTAAAACTAATTGAATAAATACGTAAATTAATGACATCAAACTAATTCAATTAAAACATATTAAAAAAAATTACACGTTTTTAAAAAAAAAAAAGCTGAAACGTGTGAGATACACGAAATAGCCCAGGCACGAACATGTGAGAAACATGTTTCTGCCCACGCCTAAACGTGTAACCCACACGCAACAACCAGGGCCCAAACGTGTAACCCACACATTTCCGCCAGGCCAATTTCGCGCAAAACACACGCACGTGCCCAGGCATGAACGTGTAATTTACACGATTTGGCCCAGCCTATTTCGTGTAAATCACACATTTGGGCCAAATTTCTTTTTTTTTCGATTTTTTTTTCCGGGTACAAATCGTCAATTATTTGCCTCTAATCTCGTAGATCTATACAAATTTGTCTCTAATCTCGTCACATATTACCTATCCTAACTCACCCTATAACTAATCTACACTAATTTAACAAAATTAAAAAGATTGCAAAAAAAAAAAGCAAACATACCTTATTGTTGAATTGGTTGTTGTCGTTGTTGATGATGAATTGGTTGTTGTTGTTGTTGTTCTCCCCGTTTTTTCCCTTTTTTTTCAATTTTTGTTGTTATTTTTCAAGCGGATTTGAATTTCTTGTTTTTTTGAAGCGGGTTTTTAAATTTTTGAAGCGGAATTAGTTTGAACACAGAAATGAAAATAAACAAAATAATGGTGTATAAAGGAGCAAGGGGCAAAATAGTAATTTATTAGGGGCGACGTTTAGCAAAACTAGGGGCGACGTTTAGCAAACCCCAAAAAATAAAGGTTTGTCGATAAAGATTTGTGTACTTTTTAGAGGTTTGTTGACAAACGTCTCTATTGTTGGGAATGGGGGTTGAGGTTCATAGATGAGAATTGTTACATATTTGTATACAGGTTTGCGGGATGACATGGCAATTGATGGTCCCTAAAATGTACCCAACATATGAAAGAAAAAAAATGGATAATTTGAAGTGGGTCTTATAACATGAACCTTGAAAATATTTGTCTATTGTTATGTATAAGTTTGTTATTGGAGATGTGTGACAAACCTCTTTAGAGGTTCATCTATTGTGGATGCCCTACAAACTAAAGTTTATAATATATAATGCATTTTTAACTAGGTTATTTAATAGGAATATTTCAAATTATTAGGGTACTTCTTAAAATACTCCAAACTTTGATTTAACTAGCAATATACCGAACTATTACACCACCCCCCCCCCCCCTGACTAGAACGGGGGAAGGGCTACCCGTTCCACCGGTCTTTTTATTTATTTATTTAATACCCTATTTTCCTTCTCCAAGAGCAAATACCTTAAAACTTATACACTATTTACACTGCTTTCTTCCCCAAAACCGGAGAAAAAAGATTGTACATCAGATGTACTACATCATACTTAATGACTTTTTGAGTTTTTATGTATTTTTTTCGAGTACTATAGAGTTTATAAATTACATTTTAGTTTTAGAGTTTTTTGTTAAACACAACCTTTAAAAAAAATTCTTCCAAACACCACCTTTAAAAAAAAAAGTTTGTAAAACACAACCTTTAATAAATTTTTTGTTGTCAAACACGACTTTTTGCCCGAAGGACTTAACATTTTGCAATGGGGTAACTTTCAGTCGATGTTTGAGATAGCAAACGATGTCGGTTTAAGACGTTTTTGGACTCGTTGGAAAGGTGGAAATACAAGCTTTCCCGGGGTTATAAATACGATGGTCAAAGGTGGCCTTATGTGGGGTCTATTAATGTGTAAAGTAAGGCTGGTCGGAGAGATTATCGAGTGGTCGGGGATTTTTAGTGGGTCTTTTAAAGAGGTTATGATGCTTTGTTTGGTCTGAAATTTGGTATGTAGGTAGCGGGGAGTGTAAGGTAGGCCGTAGTTGTGTTTTTTTTTTGTGGTTGTTTGTTGTAAGTGGTGGTTTGAGGTGAGTGAATTGACCCAAAAACCCTACTTTGACACATTCTTTTGAATGTTTTTTACCTTCAAATTAACTCCCCTCGAACCACCACTTGTAACCAACAACCACCACAAACAACATAACTAAGACCTACCTTGCACTCCCCGCTACCTACATACCAAATTTCAGACCAGACAAAGCATCATAACCTCTTTATAAGACCCACTAAAAATCCCCGACCACTCGCTAGTCTCTCCGACCAGCTTTACTTTACACAACAATAGACCCCACATAAGACCACCTTTGACCATCGTGTTGATAACCATGGAAAGCTTGTATTTCCACCTTTCCAAAGAGTCCAAGAACACCTCAAACCGATATCGTTTGCTATCCCAAACATCGATTGAAAGTTACCCCATTGCAAAATGTTAAGTCTTTCAGCCAAAAAGTCGTGTTTGACAACAAAAAATTTATTAAAGGTTGTGTTTTACAAACTTTTTTTTAAAGGCGGTGTTTGGAAGATTTTTTTTTTTAAAGGTTGTGTTTGACAAAAAACCCCAAAACAAATTTATTCTTTTGCACAGATTTTACTTTGGTTCATACGACTCTTATGTAAAATAGAATTGAATTTATTTGATACAACCACTTTATAATCTAATTATCTAAAGCATAATTTATTTTGGTCTCTTCACTAGTCTGAAGATTTACCTAAGAAAGCTTTCTTTTGGTCTCCTCACATGACATGAGTTTCACTTTAGAATGCTTTCTTTTGGTCTCCACACTAGTTCCCAACTAGTTGTATGTTTGTTGCTATTTTTTTCCACTCTATCTTTTAAAAAATACATCTATTTTTCTCGAAAGATAGCTCATAAGCAACAAATAATTTCAGACTTATGTTGTGAAGGAAGAAAATATCGTATATTATAATCTGAATAGATGACTCTTTTGTAAAGACATTATAATCTAGCTTCAAAGTAGACTAGTCCTTATAGAGCAAAGGATTGGACTCATATCCATGTCAAACATAATTTTAAAGTCTTAAGCCCTCCCATAGCTCGTATGGAGTCTTATAAGAATTACAAGGTTTTAGTTAAGTGGTGTAGCCAATTGGTTTATAAAATTTCCCCTTTTAGAGTTGAAATAACTCATTTTGACTTTACAATCATTCTTTCTATCATTCTTTCTTATATCAAATAAGATATGATGTTAAGTCACAAAAGTATAAGTGAGAATCTAATTCTTGGCTTATAAACTAATTACAATGATCCAATCATTGTAATTATTTTATGATTAATTAAAGTCAACATAATTTATGTTTTGATGCGTAAGGTGTATAATGATAAGTTTTAGAACAAAAAATTTCCACTGACCGAGTGACTTGGGTTGAAAACCAAGCCACTAAAATTCAAATACAACCTTTTGTTCTTGAAAACAAAAGGAAATAAACTAATTTCCATGTCTAACAAGGAAATTAAGAGAGTTCTAAAACAATAACTTCAAAATACAACAATAAAACGAAGACTATCAAAATAAAGGCCAAGCTTCCATAAGTCTTCTACTATGGGCGGCTACTCTAGCTTCCCTTGAAGAGCCTCCTTAGGCTTGCTTGTCTTTGCCTTTGTCTTTGCTTGGATGCCCTTAAAAACAAATTAAAAAGAAGTAAGAATCACAACTTGTATCCAAATACCAAAGTTGAGATTGAAATTCAAAACATAATGTAGATACCTCATTTCTGCACCTCTCGCAAACCACCCGGTGATGATTGGGCCGCATGTTTGGTACGCGGAACGATTTGTGACAATTCGTAAGATTATCGTCAGGTGATTGCTCAAATATTAATGTCTACCTCTTAGTTGTCATCTGCGTCCCGATACGGTCGTTTTGACAGTAATTAGAGTACATTTGGAGTCCGGGCCTAAAACCGTCTTCATTTTCTGATAACCGTTAAATCCCGAGTCAGAATGTTCTGGAATGTTCTGGAATGTTCTGGAATGTTCCGGATATTTCTATTCCATATTTCACAATTTTTATCTTTTGGGAAACAATTTCCCGTAATATTCACGTAAGATATTAAGGAAAACCGAATTATTTCCGTCCTACCATAACTCAAACACGGAAATCTTTCTTCCGCAGGAGGAAACCCCTTGGGAACAGACGCAGCAGGTGCTGCGCCTCTTCCAAGAGACGCAGTGGCTGCTGCGCCTCTTCCCAGGCCCTTTTCTGCGTATTTCTCGTATCTTTTTCATATCTTTCCGAGATTCACTTCCAAAAAGTCTCCGAAACCCTAATTCCTTCGTGTGATTAGTATAAATAGAGACCTTTGTTCCTCATATTTCTCACGCGAGTGTCCACCCTTCTCTTCTCCCTTTGCATTCTAGACTTTGTTCTTACTTTTTGGCGTCTACGTGCTTGAACTTTCGACCACGTAAGCTCGGATCCTTCTGAGTACCAGCCTCGTTTTCATGACCAACCAATTTGACCAACTCCACATCAATCAACTTAATTAATCTAATCGTTTTTCCTCTTACGAGGGCACTTTCGTCTACATTCGCGTCGAGCATCACTAATCGATATCTTAGTCCTTCTCGTTTCGTCAACATGTAAGTCTGAGGGTGTATAATCTCTCTTTTGTTCATTGTATTTTAATTATTGTATCACAATTGTAAGGTTTATATCGAAAATGCCTCTCAAAACCGATTTCTAAAAACCATGCTTTAAAGCCTTTTTTTACGGATTTCCAGTAGATAACCGTCAAGAAAGGACGCAGCAACTGCTGCGCCTCTTTGAAGGAGCGCAGTACCTGTTGCGCCTCTTCGTGAGGCTGCCACTGTTCCTGCTTCCTTTCTTCTTCGTTCGTCCTCTGTTATTCGTCAAAATTCTTTTACTTGTTTCGTTTGTTTCCTGCTAATTCTTCATTATAATAGTCATATAATTCACATGAATATTAATTATTCATCATCATTAACATGTTTAATTCATCACAAATCCGACTTAAATCCCAAGTAATCAATATTTGCGGGTTTTCGTCATTAATTCAATCCCGGGTTATAGAGATTCAATTCATCAATATTGGGTTTCTGGAATTCGTCTTTGATATAGTTTTCATCTGTCTTTTGTCGTATTTATCGCATGTATGTTCATTAATTCATCATGTTTAGTTTCATCCAATTAATTTGTTTCATTTGTTAATATCTTTCACTCCTGTAATTAATCCGTCTTAATTCGTTTGCATTCCGTCTCATCCATGTTTATTGTTTTATGACCCATTAATCATATGTAAATAACCTACTAATCACTTTCATCCGAGTAAATAATTTAAATCCACCATTAAATTTACCAACGAGTATTAACAACGCGCAATTCCGGCTTCACGGCGAAATTGGTCGAAACAGAATGACGCAGTCTGCTGCCTATTCCAAAGGACGCGACTCTTTTAACTTTGTTCGAGTTGAATTCGTCACTGAACTCCATGGTTGCCTTGACTTAGTTATTTAGCTTATGTATAATTAACTATTAATCGTATTATCGCCTTCTGATCTGTTCGTAACTTTATTCTTTTATTATTTCGTTTTCCCAAATTATCCGTTTTAAAGGTATTTTCGACATAAATCGCCTAATCCAATGTAATTATTGTAATCTTCATTATTGTAATTTTCTTCATTGTATTTATCATTATTTCTTATGTCATTTGTATGTTTTCACATGTAATTGAACATTAAATCCTACTTCGACCCAATTGTTTGCTAATTACGTGTTTCACCGACTTAGCCTAAATCTCACATGCTAGGATTAAAATTTGGATGTTTCATTGCATGCATATAACCGACGATATATCAAGTACGAATAACTTCCCTAATCATTAGTAGAGGCCGCTATCGAGGCGGACGGTATTAGGTGTTCGATCAAAAGAGCTTCCTAATACGTACCCTCACTCCTTACTCAAGATATCTGTGAACACCCGTGTTCATTGGCATCCACGAGAGTCATTCTAGACATAGAATGCTAAGGGTAACGATTGCTTAGTATTCATGTCTCTACTTTGTGTCTTGACATGACACGAGGTATTCGAACGGTTCCAATTTCCCATAAAAATTGGTGGCGACTCCATACAAAAATGCAAACGCTTGTTTCTCTTTTCCTCCCAAGCGCCCCCGTGGGCCCCCGCTGTCCACAGTTTGGCGACTCCGCTGGGGATAATACACTTACGTGTAGCAAGGGTGAAACTTGAACAAGGTTAGGGAATAGTTTGTACAAGACAATTGTCGGTTTTCATAACTCGGTCTTCCTAGACCGTTTTATTCGGCCTTCCTAGGCCCAACCCAACCCATTCGACCAATCGTCCCGTCTAAACGGTCCTAATTCTTATTTGGGCCTAAGGATGGATAGCGATTGACGTCATCCATACCATGATGCCTACTCTTGTTTGTATCAAGGGCCTTCACTACTTGAGGAAATGGACTAGGAATCGGCCTTACTCTTGTTCGGTACGAGCCTCTCCACAGACTTCAGGTTTGATGGTTCGGTATGGCAACCCACCCTTTAAACCAAAACCCTTTTAAATGCACTCAGCATCCCGTTATAATGCTTGTATAAATGTTTGTACCTTACATGATCACCATTTCTAAACAAAACCATGACGATTTTTCAAACAAAACTTCGAAATAGGCTTTCAATTAGCGCAAAATCCAGTCAAAACTCTGTCCGTTTGTCGTGTCAAAATTCGGGCCACAAGCCCATTTCAAAACCTCACTTCGAGTCCACTCCTACAACTACACTATAGTTGACTAGGACACACATTTTGAAAAACCTTGTATTTCTTCAAAGCTCACTCAACACAAGTGGCACACACCCACTTCACGAGTCAAAACATTTCTTTCTTTTAGCAAGTGTGTTAGAATGGTCAATCGTGTTTTGATTCGTCGCCGATCTCTTATCCAGTTTTCAAGATGCCTGGATCCAGCGAAACAAATCTCCACCAACTTCAAGATGGTAATGATCGAATCCTAGCCGCGCTAGCCCAAATGCAAGTCACCCAAGACCAAGTCTATGACAGCCTTGAACTCATTGAGGGCCGTATCTATGCCGTAGAGGGAAGGTTGCCCCCTCATGAAAGTGAAGTAATAGGTGACTCTGATAATGAATCCAAGGATGAAAATCCTCTCATGGGGATGACTGTAGCTGAGAAAAGACTCCAATACTTAGAGGAGCAATTGATGTACCTTAAGGGGGATGACATTATAGGGAAAATAATCGCAAGTATGAGGCCGTCAATTCCAAATTGCCAACTAACTTCAATATGACGGATATCCCTAAATTCAAGGGACACGAGAACCCTTTGAACCACATCCGTGCCTTTAAGGATTACATGTCTATCAAAGGCATCAAACCCGAGATGTTCTTAAGGATCTTTCCTTCATCTCTTGACACTATCCCAAAGCAATGGTTCTACTCCTTAGATCACAAGAAGGTCGCTACTTGGGAGGACGCCGCAATCGAGTTTTCTAAACAATATGAGGATAATGCCGAGATCCAAGTAAACATGCGTACTCTAGAGGTTCTTATCCAAAATGACAAAGAAGGATTCACCGACTTCCTAAGTAGGTGGAGGAAGACTAACACCCAACTAGTTGAACGCCCGGATGAAGCTACCCTTGTGGAGAAGTTTGTGGATAATCTCAAACCCATCTATGCCAATCATTTGAGATACCAAAACATCAAAACTTTCAAGGACTTAACCGTACTAGGGACAAGGATTGAAGATGACATCCGTAAAGGACTCTTGTCCAAAACGGTGGGTCGAGGATACCAAGGTTCAACAAGTCGTTCATACGGCTCTACTAGCAAGACCGACGAAGTTACCCTTCTCGAGCCATCCAAGAAAAGTACCCCACCAAGGAAATTCACAAATCTTGGGGACACGTACTCCAACGCTCTAAAAAGTTTAATGAAGCAAGGTAAACTCCAACCCATTGGGCCTACTCCCGAACCCAAAAGGAAATCAAAATTCTGGGACGAGAACTTGTACTGTGAATACCATAGGGGTAAGGGGCACGACACAGAAAAATGCTACAAGTTGAAAAACGTGCTTCAAGACATGATTGAAAATGGTCGACTACCAATACCACCGGGAGGTAAACCCAACAACACTCAGAATCCTCTTGGAGTTCTAGTGATCACAAGTGATGAATCTACCTAAGATTGCTCACACCTCATTTCTCCAACCGAAAACGAAATTTATGCAATCGAGAATGAAGGGCTCTACTCTACTATCTCCCCTACCATTTCCGACTTCATCACATGGGCAAGGAGTGTAGATAGACAAGTTTGGGAATTAGAAAACATGGTGACAACTCTACATGATCCCAACGCAACATCCGAAGAACATGTGCCACTAATCTTCTCTCAAAATGCTACTATGCAAGAAGTAGTCACCGTGGTTGATAAACTAGTTGATCAAATCATACGACTAGAAGGTGATATCATGAGAATGAGAGAGCTAACCGCAATCAATAGGGTTTGGCACGACGATGATGAGGACGAGTATCTCATTGAAAACTCCCTAGTCAAAGAAATAGTCCAAAATGGTGAAGACCAAGATGTGGACCACCTAACTCGTTCGGGTCGTCCATATCAAAGCACTACTCAAAATGGTCCAACCAACGTCATCACACCAAGTGACAACGAAGATGACTCCACTGATCATTTGCTCAAGCAATTACAGAAGACAAAGGCTGATCTTTTAGTCTAGCAATTAGTAGCAAGCTCATTCCCACATCGCCAAGCTTTACTGCAAGCGTTGGCCAAACTAAATGTAGCACATAACTCTACTCCTGAAGATGTAGTCAACTTGGTCTTCCAAGAATCACCGAAGCTAAGTAATCCTATTACTTTCTCGGACGAAGATTTGCCACCTTTTGGCGCTAGTCACAACCTTGCTCTATACATCACTATCATTTGTCTAAAGAAGAATGTGCCAATGACCTTGGTGGATGATGGCTCTGCAGTCAACGCCATACCCATCAAAACGGCATACAAGCTAGGCATGAAAGAGTCAGATTGGACCCCTACCAATCAAGGTGTGCGTGCGTATGACGGTACACGACGAAAAGTGGTAGGACTTGTTAACCTAACCATAGCCACAGGGCCAATCGAACGAAAGGTTAACTTCCAAATAGTGGACATTGAAGCCTCCTTCAACATACTTCTGGGAAGGCCGTGGATTCACGCTTCCAAAGCGGTAACATCCACCCTTCACCAAAAGATCAAGATCCCACTAAATGGCAAAGTAGTGACAATCACTTCGTCACCTATCAAGGCAATAATCGAAAAACAGTCGAACAATCAAGTCCTTGCGGATCCCGTATATGAACTTGGGGGCTTCCAAAGCGTGAGCGTCATAGAAAGCGAATTGGCACCCTTATACTATGATCCCTACTCCAACTTGGTGGTCAACCACATGCTCAAAACCCAGGGATACTTCCCTGGAATGCCTTTAAACCCTACTCGAAGAAACACCTTCGCACCATACAAGGAAGGCAACTCAAAGAGGATACCACTTGGACTAGGGTACAAACCCACAAAAGGGGAGGTTCTCGAAATGCTTGCCCAAGTCCAAAACCGTAAACACGTAGGAGTCCAAATGCGACCCTATCTCCCTACTTTAAATGGGTACTTTGTTCAAGAAGGAAGTCTAGAACTCTTTCACGGATTTCCCGAGCCTTGGCATTATCTCGAGAGGAAGCTAGCCAGAATCGAGATCTTTCACGATTGCTACTTTATCCCTCCAGAAACGGTTCCTACCGTCAAAACCCATCAAGCACCTTGCTTAGACGAACAATCTGTTAGCCTATTGTTTGGAGAAGATCGATTTGTTAGGGCACGCGCGAGGATGAGATCATTACCATGATACTTCAAGACGATCGCTTCAACCCCACCGCGTCAATCACGAAACCAACGCAAGACAAAGCGAAAGGATGGAGAAAATCAATCAAGTGGACCAACAATCAAGGAAGACTCTTCAAGCTCACCACTGGAGAAGGAGAGATATTCAAAGGAGAACCAGAAGACGATGAGTTCGAGTCGGAGTCGGAGTCAGAGTCGGAGTCTAGAGAAGTCATTAGAGAGTCTACTCCTGTCGTCATCCCCACTCCCTTTGTTTCTCCTAGCTTAGCCTCGAGTAGTCACAGTAGTTCGGGAAATGCCCCAACCACTGTCCCTTTGCCGCCACTGACCATGGATCAGTTGGCTTCTTTGTTTCAACTTTACTCAAATTTTAATATGAATAAATTAGGTTCTGCTTACTCTTTGTGTTATCTTGAGTGCAATTCTGTTTACGATGATACTGAGGATGACCAAGACCCAGACTCGATCGAAATACCTCCCTACGTAGCCAAAGAAATACTACAGGAAGGGGAAGGGGGACCAGTAATAGAGGACACCGAACCCATCAATGTAGGAACCGAACTAGAACCCTAAGAACTTAGGATAGGGACTACCTTGAGCTCTACCGAAAGGGCCGATTTCATAGACCTCCTAAATGAATTCAAAGACGTTTTCGCTTGGTCCTACAAAGACATGCCGAGGATCGACAGGGGATATCGCCGAACATAGGATTCCAATTAAGCCAGGTTTCAAACTCAGAAATGTGAAGCTTCGACGAATGAGAACAGAATGGGCTCTAAAGATTAAGGAAGAAGTTGACAAACAATTCAAAGCCGGATTCATCAAGGTTTCCGAGTATTCTGACTGGGTAGCTAACATAGTACCCGTACCCAAAAAGGATGGGAGAATCCGTATTTGTGTTGACTTTAGGGACTTAAACAAAGCAAGTCCAAAAGATGACTTCCCTCTACCTCACATCGACATATTGGTGGACAATACTGCAGACCACGCGTTATTATCCTTCATGGATGGGTATGCGGGTTATAACCAAATCAAAATGGCCATGGAAGATATGCATAAAACCGCCTTTGTCACCCAATGGGGAACCTATTGCTATACGGTAATGCCGTTTGGATTGATCAACGCCGGAGCTACATATCAACGCACCGCAACTACACTCTTACATGACATGATGCACAAAGAAGTTGAGGTATACGTAGATGACATGATTGTCAAGTCCAAGGAAAGAGAGGGGCATATTGCGAACCTTCGCAAGGCTACGAAAATACAACATGAGGCTCAATCCTCAGAAATGCACCTTCGGGGTAACATCTGGCAAACTCCTGGGATACGTTGTTAGCCAACGAGGTATAGAAATAGATCCTTCCAAAATCAAAGCTCTGATCGAAATGCCACAACCTCAAACAGAAAAAGAAGTCAGAGGATTCCTGGGAAAAGTACAGTATATAAGTCGATTCATATCGAAACTTACGATGATTTGTGAGCCTATCTTCAAGAAGCTCAAGAAAACAGACCACACCATGTGGGATAATGATTGTCAGAAAGCGTTTGACCGAATCAAAGAGATATTGGCTAAACCACCAGTGCTCATGCCACCACAACGAGATCAACCTCTTGGTTTATATCTCACAGTAACTGAAACGGCCATGGGTGCCATGCTGGCTTAAACTGTAGGAAGTAAAGAAAGAGCTATCTACTATCTTAGTAAGAAGTTCTTGGAGTACGAGTGCAAATACTCACAACTCGAAAAGACGTGCCTCGCTCTTGTGTGGGAAACGAAGAAGCTACGCCATTACATGCTTAGCTACTCCGTCAAAATATACTCCAAAATGGATCCAGTCAAATACCTCTTCGAGAAACCCGTCCTCAACGGACGTCTAGCAAGATGGACCCCGATGCTCTCGAGTTCGACCTCAAATACGTGCCACTGAAAGTTATAAAAGGTCGCGCCGTCGCCGAATTTTTCGGAGAAAATCCTATCAATGACGCACAAACAATAGATACTTGGTCATTTCCGGACGAGGATATACTCCAAACTGATGTAGACTCCTGGTATCTGTACTTTGATGGAGCATCGAACTTAAGAGGATTCAGAATAGGAGTGTTTCTCATTTCTCCTGAAGGCGAGCATACACCAATTCTTTGTCAAAACTCGACTTCGAGGTGACAAACAATCTTTGCGAGAATCGAAGCTTGTCTCATTGGACTACAAGCGGCAGTGAGCTTAGGCATTAAAAACCTCTGAGTACATGGGGATTCATCACTGATCATCAACCAAGTTACAGGATCTTGGAAAATTCGAAGCGAAAGTCTCGCACCTTACCAGGCCAGAATAGACCAAGTCGCTCAATTCTTTGATCACGTAACCTACCTACACCTACCTCGGGAAGAAAATCAATTTGCAGACGCTCTTGCGAAACTCGCATCTTTGATTAACATGCCGGATCACATGATGGAAATGCCTTTGTGCATCGAACGACGGTCGGAGCCGGCTTATGTCCACCAAATCACCGATGAAGAAGAGATCGCGCAAGAACCCGGGTTCCAAGCAATCCTGAATTTTAAGCTTAATGGTACCTATCCACCGGATATGGACAAGAGGGGACAACGTGCTATACGCCTGCTCGCTTCCCAATACGTTCTCATGCAAGGGGAGTTATACAAAAGAACACCTCTTGGTGTAATCCTACGTTGCCTTGATCATTCACAAGCACGAAAGGTGATGGAAGAAGTCCACGACGGAGAATGTGGTCCTCACATGAGTGGGCCCATGATGGCGAAGAAAATCACACGTTTGGGGTATTATTGGACCACAATGGAATCCGATTGCATCAAATATGTAAGACATTGCCACAATTGCCAAATCTTCGGGAATGTACAACATATCCCTCCTTCATTCATTCTTCTATCAATGACATCTCCTTGGCCATTTTCTGCATGGGGAATTGACATAATCGGGAAGATAACCCCGGCCGAAACAGGAGGTCACTGTTTCATCCTAGTAGCAATTGACTACTTCACCAAATGGGTAGAAGCGGCTTCCTACACTAGTCTTACAGCCAAAAATGTGGCAAAGTTCATACAAAACAACATCATCTGTCGATATGGTTGCCCACATGAAATCATTAGCGATAACGGATCACATTTCCAAGTTGAGACCGAGCAATTGCTAGCCAAATACAAGATTAAGCATCACCACTCTTCGCCCTATAGACCACAGACTAACGGCACGGTAGAGGCGGCAAACAAGAATATTGTCACGATTCTCAAGAAAATGATTGACAACTATAGAGATTGGCCAAGCAAGATATCCTTTGCTTTGTGGGGGTATCGTACATCTGTCAGGACGCCCACTGGGGCCACCCCTTTCTATTTGACCTATGGCATGGAAGCTGTACAACCAGTCGAGATAGAAATACCATCCTTGCGTATTTTACTCGAAAGTAAAATCCCGAAAGCCGATTGGAAGAGGGATAGATATGAAGAACTCATCCTCCTGGATGAACGTAGGCTACGCGCCTTGCATAATGTCCAAACATATCAAGCACGTATCAAACGAGCTTTCAACAAAAGGGTTAGGCCAAGAAACATCAAAGAAGGAGACTTAGTACTTAAATCGGTTAGAGCTCTTTTACCTGTTGACCCACGGGGAAAATTCAAACCTAATTGGGCCAGACCATTTCTAGTCAAATCCATACTCCCAGGGGGTGCGGTTAGAATAACAGACCTAGACGGGAATGAGTTTTCAAACCCAACAAACCTTGACCAACTAAAACGGTACTATGCCTAGAATAGGAACGAAAACGGGCCTTGCGTAACCCCACGTGTCGCTCTTGTGGCACTAAATAAACGGCCCCTGGCCAAGCTGAAATAAGCTAATGTCACTGTGCTCTTGCATTTTGACAAATTTGTCATCCTCGTATCATCAAATAAACTAAATTCGCACCTTCAGAGTAAGCAAAAGCTCATGCTTATTTTCTAAGTTCATTACAAGCTCTTGCTTAGAACAATTATTCTTTTACATTTACTCGAACTACGCGCAAGGGTTTGATTTCATTTTTTTTTAAAGTGAATACGTAGGCAATCCTTCACAGGATTCAACCCGTTATATCTAAAATGTGAATAGAAGGACATTTGCATTGCATTTGAACTTTAAATTTTCCAGAAGCCACCTGCTTATTCGACAAGAATAATAAATAGAAAATCACAACGGTTTCATAACCATTTAACCTTTTTATTTCATCCATTTTCTAATAATAATAGTAAGCTACATAATAAAAATAGAATAGGCTAGGATTCTAAAAACCCCACCTTTTTATTACAACAACAAATAATAATAATAATCAAATAATAAATAAAAACTCGGGCTATTCCTCCATCTTCCCCTTGCCCTTGTCATTCTTATCATATTTCTTGTCACGGCCTCGAGCCGGACGCTCTTGCGCCACTTCAGACCTAATCACCAACGGTCTTTCTCGAGGCCTAGCTTTTCTATTCTTGCCAATCACCATTTCCGCGACAGGAGTAGTCTTTGGTTTCTTCGAAGGATGAACAACTTGAAGCCCGGCTTCTTCTTCTTCCTCTGTCAAATGCTTCTCTTTCTCTTTCTCTACCTCGCGCACCTTGTAGTCAACGGGCTCGCGCTTCCTCAGTCTCTCGCGCTCTTCCGGAGTAGTAGCCTTTCTCCATCTCAGATAAGAATCCGACACCCACAAGGCATTGGCGGAGAAATTCAAGAACCACATGTTTCTTTGGGCCCATTTAATGGCCCACTCTCTTCGGCTCTCTGTAGTAAGCGCCATGGCAGTCTGCGGGACGGTATCAAGCCTCGGGATCGTCTGCGCCCAGCCCAACTTGTCTCATCGCCTTTCCGGAAGATGCACACCATAAACTCCAATCCAGGAATGCGCACGGACCTAGTGGGATCCAAAGAAGACACTCCAGTGACGGACTTGAGGTGCCACCACGGTACGACCCACCTAATCAACGGGCCATCGTCGCTCTTCAGCTTGTTCTTCCAGTAATCACAAACCCGAGTGAAGTCCACCATGTACAACCTCGTCCTCATCGCAATCGAGCGGGCATGATAGGAAAGCACATGAACTGGTGGCTCGATCAATCGGAGCCGTTCCATAAGCCAAACCTACCAAAAGCGGGTATTAGACATCAAAAACAAACAAAAAACGAAAAAAAAAAACGTCTTTTACCTGCAGAAGGACGGGACTCCCCAAATACGGTAGATCGCGGTTGGATTTCCTACTATCCAAGCCCAAAATAATCTCTCCTAAGCATAAGCAAGCTGGGCTCCTGCGCAGCTCCATCTGCTCAACAAGGCCTAGAAGACGGGGATCACCTCTCAAGTCTTCATCAACATGCCCTTGGAAGACATACACATGCAACAAGCAAAAGCCAGATGCCCTCCGCCTAGCAACATGGGAAACGGTGGGGTCGGCTCTGTTGATGAATCGATCTATGAAGTCCAGCATCCTCACGCCTTTCGAGGTAACTAGACGGTCCACCTCAAGTCTAGTCAATCCAAGCAAGTCTCTAAATTTGCTCTTGTACCCTTGCGAAGTAGAAGGAATGGCAGGCAAGTGTTCGGGATCCCACCCACCAATAGCAGCAATTTCTTCAGGAAATGGGCAAATATCACCTCCAGGGAACGCAAAAACATGGTAATTCGGGTCCCAATAGTCAAGGTAAGCATCCAAGAACGGTTTAACAACCTTGATAAGTTTTAAACTCAACAGTGACCCAAAATTATAAGCACCCATATCATGTTTCTCCATATTCGAAAATTCGTTGGCCCATTCCTTCAAGCGGATCTCCAAAGTATTCATGATGAAAAATTTATTTTGAGAATTTTATGTAAGTGGACGAAGAAGAGACGGAAGAATTATGTGAATAAAAGCTCCATCGACGTCTCTATTTATACTAATTTCTGTTTCCAAAAATCCGTCAGAACAAGACACCTTGGGAACAGGCGCAGCACCTGCTGCGCCTCTTCAAAGGGACGCAGCTCATGCTGCGCCTCTTCCTCAGCTTCGCTAGGGCTGAGCAAAACCGTATACCCGATACGGTTTTCAAAACCGTATCGGGTATACGGTTTTTAAAACATCATTTTTTGGGTTCCGGATACGATACGGTTTAACCGGATATACGGTTTTCGGGTACCCGGTTAAACCGTATATACGAAATCCGGATACCCGGATACGGTTTTTCTGCTTTTCAATTAAATCCCATAAAAAAACTCAAGTATTGAAATGTGAAGTAGGTAGCCCTTCTTCTTTGTCTGCTGCCAACATGCGCACTAGCCACTTCAACCTTCCAACTTCTAAATTCCAAATATACAACAGATTAAAACTTAAACTCACAAATCGAAATCATGAACAACCAAAATCAAACAAACGAAATAATGAAATATAATCGAAATAGAAACGAAAATAAAACAAAAAATAATTGAAAGACAAAAAAAAATAGGCTTCAAACGAAAATTAAAATTAGACAATAAATCTTGATAGAGGTCTCGAAGTCTCGAACGTATGTAGGTCGTAGGAGATCTGAATTGCGGAGTCGTACGAAAATTAAACCCACGATTTCTAAAGAAAGGGGAAATGGATTATTTGAACTTTGAAGAAGGGGGAATTGGGGATGTTTTCTATTTTTTAGGGTTAGAGAATATGTGAAGATGTGAGTTGTTAGAATGTTAGGCGGTGTGTAGGCATGTGGTGTGATATTTTTAACTTTTTCCTTTTTTTTATTTTTTTTTTTTATAGTAAAACACAAAACCAGGTCAAAACCGTATACCCGGTTTTCAATTTCGCTGACCCGGATACGAAACGGTTTTGTGAAAACCGTATCGTGTATACGGAAATCCGTATCGTATATACGGAAAACCATATAATAAAAACCGTATACCGTATCGTATCCGTATTAAAAAACCGTATCGTATATTTTTGCTCAACCCTAAGCTTCGCTTCTGTGATTTTCCGCGTTGGATCTTTCCTAATTCCATGACGAATAATTTCCTATTCCTACGGGTTATTATTTTGGTAAATACGAGAAGATTACCATGTTTCAGGTTTCCTAATTCCGCGGGCACGTATTTCGAGGCGACATCGACATTTTTGCCATTTTATCACACTTGTATATTTTCATTTTAATCCATCATTTTAGAGAATAATTTTCGTTTTAATTTATTTTAATTTTACATTTCTCATTTAATTCATTTATTTTACCGAATCTCAACATTTCTATATTAATTTCAATTTCTTAATTTCATTTCTACATTTCTAAACTTATAGATTTCCTTTTTTTCTTTTTTTAGGTGGTAACCCTCCCTACCGTCCGGTCATTTCCGGCAAAATTTTTGCATTCTTTGCATTCTTTTGAGTCACTCGTTTTGCGCTAATTAAGGCCATATGTATATATAAATGTATGCTTTGCGCGTTTTCTATGTAAATTTCGGCAGCATGACGGCGTAAACCGTCATCTACCAAACCTGTTCAAAACTAACCTGCAGATACAAGCAACACAACCCAGCAGCAAAGGCACTCGGGCCGTCGTATATACACCAAACAAAGGAAATGTACAACAAACTGGGGCCTCGAGCCCCAAACAAAGTTCAAAAATGTCCAAATCAATGTCCAAATGTACAAATGTACAAAATACGGCCAACAAACACAAAGCTACACAAAACTACTGTTGGGCACCCTCCAACTCTGCAACTCTTGCCGCAAGAACGACGATCTCGGCGTCCCGAACCTCGAGCTCCCTCAACAAGCGAGCTGTCTCCTCCCGAGACTGGGTCAACTCTCGCTCCAGCTCGCGGTCACCCTGTGAACAACAATAAATTGGCTTATGTCAATCGTTTCAAGCAAAATCGGAAAATCAAAAATCAAAAACGAAATAGGCGCAAGGTTCATACCTGACGACCTCGACCGCCGACAAGTGCCTCGACGGCAGTAGCTCGCAACCGGTTGGCCACCCTCCACAACGCCACAAACCGAGATGGCGCAACCTGCATTTTCAAAAAGAAATTCTCAACAATTGAACAAACTAAATCAAATGTGTTCTTACACAAAAATTATACAAGTTAGAGGCTCACCCTCCGAATCAGATGCTTCCAATCATCCAGGCCAGCATCCGTCACAGATACGTCAAAGTCGCGCAACTCGGAGATCGTCGTCCTCCCGGTCGCGTCAGTGTGCTCGAGGGTCTCGGGGTACTTTGGGGGCTCGATGCCCGCCGCCTCGACCTCCTGCAAAGTCAAATGGTTCTCATTAATCGATGATCTTTCATCTTAATTCTCAAAATTAAATCAAGAGGAAAAATAAAGGCTCACCACTACCGGCCAGTACGCCAACCTTCCGTAAAGGAACGCCGAGTAGTCCTCGCCAGGAAGAAGGAGGGCGTCACCACTGGTACCAGCCAAGTCCGCCTCCCTCTCAGCCTCAGAAGGCTCCCTAAACATCGTCCTGGGAGGATCGACGGGAACCGTCAACATGTCCCGAGAGCACTGACGAGCCAAGCGCTCGCCCAAGTACCACACAGGACCCATCGACGTCCTCAACAGCAATCGGCTCGGGCTCCTAGGTCGAAGGACCTCAGCCACGAAAGGAGGCGCTCCAGCGTACTCCGCCCAAGCTCTGGGCAGCCACTGTGATAAGACAAACAAGGATCATTCCTTTGATCAATTAAAAGCAAATATAAGAAGCACAAGTGAATATAAGTAAGAGGCTTACGCTGCCCAGCTGAAGAGCGTTCACGTCCCGTCGGTAGACACTGTGAGAAGAACGCCTTCTCTTCGTCCTGCACATCACTCAATCCCTCGCCACGGGATAGGCCTTCTCCAGCGGCTCCGTCCTCTTGGGCGCGAGGCTCGGGAAGTAGGAGTACACCCACGCCTGTAAAGCAGAATAATCAATGACGATCTTTCGTGATTTGATAAAGAAAGGAATTACTTTGGTCTAAAGGAGGGTTCATACCTCCAGCAGTAGTCCACGCCCGACAGCACCAGGAGAAGTCCCCTTCTCCATCAACTCCGGACGAACCATGGCCCTCATGAAGCGGATGAGGACCGCAAAACCAGCAGTGACCCAGTCCCAACGCCCTAGGGAACTCAAGTCAGAAAGGAAGGGAAGAAGCTTTGTCGACAGCCTCTCGCCCTTGTCTCCGAGGTAAATCGAAGACAGGAACCACCAGAGCCACAAACGAGCCCTCTGCTCAGCTGTACAGGGAGGAGGAGTCGTCTCCCTCCCGTCAATCGTCACCAGCGCCGGGATCTTTCCCGCAAAGTAGTCTCGAACGTAGGAACTGGGTATCAAACCCGGATCAGAATGTGACCTTCGGCGACAAGTTCCAGCCGATCAATCTCCTCGCCTCGGCCGAGTCCACCCTCATGGCAGTCTCCGGCCACTCCATCTCCTCGGTCCCGCACGGCAGACCAGAAATCATGTCGTAGTCCTCCAGAGTGACTCCCACCTCACTAAAAGGCATGTAAAATGTTGGAGCTGTGTCCTCCAGTTAGTGCGGATAACGTCATTGCACATACACTTGTACGGACAAGTGGGAGCTTGTTGGGGCTGGTGTCCTTAACAGTTAGTGCAAGGACTTATAAATCTCTAAAAGGATCAAAGGGCATACTTTTGGTATTATTATCAGTTGATCCACGTTTATCAATAACGGTTGGCTTGCTAGATAAGTTTGACGTTATTGTCATACAGATGGTGGTGATCAACTGGTCCCTAAAAGTCACACCTATAGGATACGTTTGAGAGATGTGACGGTATGAAAATACATCATGTAGATGCCAAAAATTTGACTAACCG
The DNA here is from genome assembly GCF_048544455.1 of Silene latifolia. Classification (NCBI taxonomy): domain Eukaryota; kingdom Viridiplantae; phylum Streptophyta; class Magnoliopsida; order Caryophyllales; family Caryophyllaceae; genus Silene; species Silene latifolia. The sequence continues at coordinate 70,363,772 of NC_133533.1, read as the reverse complement.
ATTAGTCGAGTTATTTGACTAATAATTAGTCAAAATGTGATGTTGAGATATTTTATTTAATACGGATTAAATAATAATGGCTAAGGCGAATTAAGCGATTAATTCGTAAATTGAATATAAGCGTTTTATATTTAATTAAATGTATATTGAATATAATTATACAATATCGTCTTTGTCGGACATGTATTAGTGTTTCAACTAATCCGTATTATTAGTTGACGCTTTAATAACCGATAACCGATGACGATTTTGAATCGGTATTTTTGCTTAAAATCATCACGGCACTTTTTTTTTTTTGGCTCGGCAATTTATTTTTTTTTTTGCTGCGTTTTTTTGTTGTTTTTGTGCCTTGGGATCCGTGTCTTGTATACACGGTGATGGTTGGTTTTGTTTTGTTTTCATTTTGATCTTTGCATATTGTTTTGTAATCGATATTCATTGCAATATGTTAAAGATCCATCAAAATGATTGCATAAAATTTAGTGTGGCACAAATTTTTTGTCTCAAAAATTCTTGAAAACCGTGTGGCCTCAAGTCACGGCCTGTTTTTCTGTTTTTGCATCGTTATGCGTGCCACACAATTTTTGTTAGATCATTCGATCTCTTGTTTTCAATCGTTCTTCACATGTTGTAATTTTAACCGATAATTGTTGCAATATGTTGAAGATATAACAATTGTAGTTTGATTTCTATACGGATTAGATTAAAATTGCAATTGTGTTTTATCAAACCGTTTTGATTTGATCTCTTGTTGCTCGCGTTTTTTTTTGAGCCGATTGTTTTTTTTTTTTCCTTTGAGCTCTCGGTTTTTAGCTCCCAATTAAAAAAAAAAAAATTTCTCTTTCTGTTACTGTTCACGTACAGCAGTACAGAAGAAAAAAAAAAAAAAAAAAAAATTCGGCCTTTGTTGCATAAAACGTTTTTTTATGCTCTCGCTTGTTAGTGAAACGGTTCACCCACGTAAAATTAAGTTACTTTAAAACGCTTTATAGTAACGGATTATCTCGGATTAAAATTAACTTGACTGAAGCGGTTTTGTCATATAATTTTAATTATCTTTGGTGGTTTGGATAAATTTAACATAATTACGGAATTATGTCATGAATAAATTTATTTTTAGTTGATGCATTTTATTTATCGTTCTTGTTTAATTTGAATGTTTTTAATTACGTATTTATTTATTTTTACAAACGGTTGTAACTTAGTGTGGCCTTAGTAGAACGTGTTACCGTAATGATGGAACACGGTCTTGGTTGTATTTTGAGATCTCGTATCTCCTTTTATTTCTTTTAATTACAGTTTTTATTTAGAATGTAAATAGGTTTATATTTGTAAATTTTAAATTGTAATTTTGAGAAGATTAAAGAAGGAGACCGGATGCTCACTCCCGCTACATGGACAAAGATGGAACATCAAGACAAGCTTTTCGGGTCCAACGGTGGATTCCAAAGTTGTATTATGTTCTTTTTACTAGGATAGGCCACACTAGGATTTTATTTACGTATTGCATTCTTTTTATTTATGTTCGTAACGATAATATGCATCATTTTCCGCCTAAAAACCAAACCACCTAATTATTGCATGAAAACTGACACATATAGAGGTCACGAGTTAGTTTTCTTTGACATTCTCATGTCACACGTTTTATTTAAGCCATCACCCAAATTAATTCATTCACGCAGACGCTAGTTATTCGTTCACTTAATATGAATTATAATTTAGTTGATGGGATCTTCCTCGTATAAACAAAAATTGAGAATAGTCTTTATAGGTCAAACTCCAATGAGTCCCTTCTTCGTCGGTAGGCATAATATGACCCCTTCTACGTCGGGTAAGTTGGAACCGATTGACCTATTTTATCTCAACACTATGGTCACTCGTACGATCCTGTGACTATGGTGGACTATAGATAGGATTTACGGAAATCTATCGACCAAGAGTTCTTCCGGAAGAATTAGCTAAACAGTTGGCTTATCAATTTACAGAAATTGAGTCTTGGGATCACTTGTATCATTCTTGAGGGAGATCAATTATGCAAGTGCATTGAGTCTACATGATTAAAATGAATTTTAATAGACTTAAATCACCTCGATGAGTTGCTTATTTCGTTTTTGTTTTTCTTTCTTTTTCAGTGTAGATCACGTCTTTTTAAACTGCTAATAACAAATGGCTGGTTCTACCTATAACCCAATGCCAAGTGCCACATTGGACCGTGAGTCCTGGCTTCGGATCTTCATGAATCAGATGAATCAGTCTACTCGACTGAAGAATGATGGATCAAACTTCGCGGATTGGGAGGCAGCATTACGGAATGCTGCCACTGCTGACGGGAAGCTCAAATACCTATTAGAGCCCCTCCCGGCAAACCCAGGTCCCACGGCTAGAGCTGCTGAAATCACCAAGTTTAATGATTTCTGTATGGAAGCGGGTGCGATTAAAAACGTACTCATTTTTGCAATGGAATCCAATTTGCAGAAACGCTTCATAGCCCATGGTGCAAACAAGATTTTCACCACGCTCACTAAGGAATTCTCGAAAGCACCGAGAATCGTGACCTATGAGCATACCACTCGCTTCTTTGATGCGAGACTCCAGAAGGGCCAACCGGTTAGCCCACACATTCTCAGCATGATTGAGAATGTCGAGAAGCTGGAGACCTTTGATTGTAACATCAGCGAGAACATTGTTATCGACCGCATGCTTCATTCACTCCACGATGGTTTTTCGCAATTTAGAGCGAACTACTATATGAATGATTTGAAGAAAACCCCACATGAACTGCACTCCCTTCTCGTACAGACCGAGAAGGACATGATGTAATACCCCGTATTTTATATAATAAATTAAACGGATATTATTATATATTATTTATTATACATTTTATATCACTAATTTATATCAGGTTAATTGTTGAGTCGATAATTACGTTAAGTTATCGAGCTAAGTTAATTAAGACGGGTTAATATGGAATTCGGTATGTGAGCTAATCAGTTGAGCTGGCCCAATAACTGTCCAGCCCATTTAACCTTAAGCCCAACTAAACACTAACCCTAACCCTAACCTTAAACCTAATAGTACCCCTAATCCCTCAACAGTCAACCCGCCTCCCTCCTACACTCCCTCAACCCGCCTCCCTCTTTTCTTCAGATCCCATCTCGCTTTCACACAAAACGAGAGAGAGAGAGAGAGGTGCCCGGTTGTTGTTGACGATGACGAGGAAGGGGTAGGGGCTATTGTCGACGTCGAGGGTGGCCGTGGTGGTGTTGTGTGGTGGCGGAAAGGTAAGCATGTCACATTTCTTCTCTGTTTTCATTGTTTATGTCGGGGTTTTGGGTGGTTGTTTCGTGTCTGATAGGGGTGAGGCTAGTGGTTGTTGATGGGGTAAGGGAAATGGGTGGTTAGGGACGAGTGAAATGGTGGTGGTTATGGTGGCTTTAGGCTGGTGGTGGTGGTGAAATAGGCGGCATCGGCGGGGGTGGTCAAACGGGTTTTTATACGGTTTTGGATGGGTTTTTACACGGTTAAGTTGGGGTGGCACCACTGTGGACTCTGGGGAGGTCGAAACAGTGGTGACACGGTGTCTGGGTTCGTGGGATGACGGTGGTCAGGTCCGTGGTGGTTTGACAGGAGTTTAGTGATGGTTGCGATGGTGGTGAGAGGAGAAACAGAGGCGTTTGGGTGAGGCACGGTGGGAACCAGACCAAAAGGCGGCCGTGGTTCTACTCGCCGGCGGCAGTCGACCTAGTGGGCTGGGTTGTTGGTGGCTGGGTTGAAGTGGGGACCACGGCTGGTGGTTGTCGCGGTGGTATATGTGGTGCGTGAGGAGTGTGGGCGAGAGTAAAGGCGGGGGTTGTGTTTAATCGGGTTATTCGAATCGTGTTTGTTTTGAAACGGGTTTTCATAGTTTAAATCGCTATAATTCGTAATGGGTCGTATTCTTAATTAATTAATTCAATTCCCGAGTATTTAAATATTTAAAGACGGGTTGTTAAGTTGTTCAAATTAATTAATTCGGGTTTCTCAATCGAATAATTCGTTTAAATCTTTAATTATCATTTTGGCTATTCAATTTAATTCCCGAGCTAGTTTTGTAATCCAAGTCGGGTTTTGAGTCGGGTTTGTTAAAAGAGAAAAGATATTATATGACACATCAATTACTATATCGGGAAAGCTTCTATTTTGGGAAATTACTATATTTAGTAGTTAGTAATTACAATTATTATAATTGTTTTAGGTGACGAATTCGTGAAGGATCGATAATCAAATTCATTGCTTTACTCTCTGGACTGCTTAACTGCTTAATTGGATTGCTGGCACTTTGAGGTAGGGAAATACACTTGTCCTATTATCGTCATAGTTGAATTGTGTTGACTTGATTCCTGGTTGTTGATTTACGTTATCCTTTATATTCGGAAAGGTGATTGGTGACTTGATCGTATTGAGTATGATATCACAACATCGGGTAAAATCGCATGACCTTGTGATTTATCGATTCGGTGATTTATATACATATTGCATTGCATTAATTATTGTTGAGCATTTCATATGCATTGGAGTTGGAGGATGATGTGGTAGTGACGGTGTTGAGATACGATGTGATGTTGTGATAAGGCCCGGGCGGGTTGCAGGACTTGCCCTGGTGTCCTCAGTTATGGAGTGGCGGATCGGCTTGGTCGATATATAGTCTACCGGGGATCGGTATGGGCTGGGCGTTCGGGGTATGAGATGTGTGTGATGAGTTGAGATGGAGATGGAGGTGGCGGAGTATCATGCATATCATATTTTATTGCTTATTGTTTTCCCTACTCAACCTCGTGGTTGACCACATGTGTATTCGTGAACACCTGATGAACCGTTTTATGGGGAGCAGACTTGACAGGTTTAAGAGATAGGACGGGAGCTTGACGGGCGTGAGACACTGGATCAAACGACTTAGTAGCTAGATCATCATCTAGAAGACTTTCACTTTTATTTATGTCAGTTCTTGTAATTTGAGTTGAAAAGAGGATTTGTAATAATTAAGTTAAAATATTATATAAATTGCCTTGGAGTTTAATTTTTTATTCACTACCTCGGGAAACCGAGATAGTAACAGTCCGTTTTATTAGAGAATGTCTTGACGAGGACTTCTTTTATAAACCGGGGTGTTACAAAGTGGTATCAGAGCGAACGATCCTCAGGCCTAAACCAATGAGCCCAATGAACGTAGGATGTGTCTAAATAAAATGAACCCCGGGATAGAACTGTTAGGAGCACACTACGGTAAGGTATGAGTTAGGGGCCCCCTCACACCGAACCTGTGGTCCTCTCAGTTGAACCGGAAACCATGAGTGTATACGAGAGAAAAGGGTAGAATAGTTGCTTAAGGATGAACAGAAATTCAAATATCGTTGCCTAAGTATTAACTGATTGATACATTGATTATTGCTTAATTGAGTTGATGTATGCCTTGAGACCATATATTCTAACCATTCTGCAGGACAACGCTACGGTAAGTATTTTGCATGAATGATGTGTTGATAGTACTACTATGACTAAGTAATATGCGGTTACGTGATCCCGAAGCCATGTTAGTATAGTCTTGTGATAGTAATAAGAAAAACGATAGAATTTCATATCTTTAGTCATCACAATCGTGATTTAGATGTAATGAGTAGATCGAGATGCGAAGGGATTCTATGGGGTACATGTTTACGTAAGTACAGTGTGAGATCTAAGTTGGTATGGGTTAGTATCGATAGTATAGTTGTAAGAATTGGGACATAGGAAATGAAAGACTTAGTGATGAAACTTGTTTTGGTTGATGTTACTCTTTAATTGACCTTACTGCCATTTCTTTTCTGTTTATTACCCATCGATGAAAATTTTATGAGAAATAGCCTCGTGAGTTAGTGTTCATTTGACGTTGGTTTCATGCTTATATGATATACGGATTAGGAGTAATAAATACTTTAGTGAACTGTGGTTAGGAAGTTCCCGTGCAGTGATGTTTGACCAATGATTTTATAAAATCCTCATTTAAATTGTATTAATAATTTTTTTACATAATTACAACTCCATCGATCAACAGAGTCGCATGTGTTTTCAAATTAATAAGCCACGAAAAATCTTGATGTTTCAATATTGAATAATAAATTTTGCAAACTGACCCAAATTTTGAACCAATAGCTGTCACATGTTTGTTTGGACCAACCGAGTTGTAAAATTCTTTAAAAATGGAATTCTTGTGCTTTAAACCTAATTCTTTTCCCTGTGTTTTGAACTCACCGTGTTATATAAAGGTAATATGAATCAAGTTTTAATCGAACAATTATTTATTCGTGATTTTGGGAAGGTACAACGTAAATCAAAACATTTAAATGTGCGTTCTATGTTGAATTTTCATACAGTTGTCTGATTAATTCATGAGCCTTAGTAATGTGAATTTATAATGCTTTATATGATGATAGTAGCATGCATGTTCAGTAGTTATGTATCTTAACAAGTGATAAAATTAAAACTTAGTTGATAACATTGTTGGCATGATAGTATGAGTAAAAATTGGATAGCTTAATTTGATTTTTAATCGAGGGTGAAATGCTTATACGAGTCCAGCTGTGTGCATATTTTATATACATTTGGCATGTAGTAATATCTTTGGTGTGGTCATCATATTTGCATAGTGGTCGGATATATATAAATATAAAACTATATTGTCATATCTTAGTAAAAATTGATGGTATTAAAAGTAATTTGATTGTTCTAATATACTCGCATGAAAATTATAATAGTTATGTTTAAAAGTTTACACATGGATGGTAGTAATGAGTATGTCTAAATGTTTACACATGTAGAAGGTCATCTGAGTTCTAATGTCTTTTATGTGAGTCGGTGTGCCTATAGTTATACTTATAACTTGCATTTCATCAAATTATTCGGTTGAACCTAAACCTATAACATGATAATAAACAGTGTTGTTGTTTCTTATTGGATATATTCGTTATTACATTGTCATAAAATGCTAAAATGATTTTTGCAATTGTAGCACGACATTTGACACATCTATATTCTCGAGTCATTACTATCAATGATATTTTAACAAAGATTGTTTATGATAATTAGCAATTATAATGGGATAACCCTTTGATGATTCACATGATATGCATTGGTCCCAATGATAGTCGTCCATTAGTAAAGATAGGACTGAAATGAATAAGATGAACCTGTAAATTACGATATATGAGTCGACACCTAAGCTTGTTTTGTTTAAAGGAATTGAATTAAGTCTATCTGATTTTGAGATTCGTAGTAAGCTGTAAATGGATTCTATAATGGCTCTGTTATAAGATTATGTTAAGAAAATTTTTCACCGTCCAGTATGAAAGTAAAAGTTTTGAAAATAAAGTTAAATTTCGTCGTGTGAGTATAAATTCGGAAGGAGATTTCCAACTAGTGTCTGGTTGAATGGTGTCATGATAGTTGCTAAGTCTGGAGTAATGAAATTAGAACGGAGTCACAAGTGGTGGGTCAAGTAAGTCATGTTGTTCATTCATGTAGCGAATTGGTGGGTTGTGGTTGGTTACGAATGTCGAAACGGGAAATGTAATGTGGTGATTTAAGTGAATTATGTGTTAACATGGTAAGTTGATATTAGCATAACATATAATGAATATTTGTAAAATTGTGTAGTTAAATACATCTAATCTTTCTGTCATTGTGTTGGGTACAGTCTAAATATAATTTAACACCAAGAACGAAATTTTGTGTATAATAGTCTTGTACGTTAACTTTCCAATATTGCTGTTTGACTCGACCAATAAGTTGTAAAATTTGCCATTCAATGTGCATGCGTCATTCGTGAATAAAGCCCAAAGTCTTTGTTATGAGGATTAAAAATATTCTGGGACGATAAGTACTGCGAAACTGATTGTCTTCATTTTATCGGTGATTCTGTGTCTTGACCTAAATCTGTACAATTAAGTAAAGGAAACTCAGACTGGACCTATTAGGTTATAAATTTTCATAAGTCGATTTATCAAAGTGTTGACCCTAATTCTTTTCTTATGTTGGTTGATCCCCTATGTTTCTAAAGTATGAGATTACAATGATTGGTGAGATGAATAATTACTAATGATTTATACTGGTAACGGTAGCTTCCTTGAGAGAGCTTGCATACCGATCGTCTTTGGTAAGGATTAGTTAACTTAAGCGAGAGTTGAGAACCTTTTTATCCTTTCTAAGTTGTTAGCAGTAGTTTGAGACCGTTGTTATAATAATAAAGGTTACGAGGACGTAACCATGTTTCTAGTTGGGGAGGATTGTAAAATCTTGATGTTTAATTTGCACTTGTTTGTAGATTATAGTTGACCAAGTTGATGTTTAGTTGTGGGGTACCTATACAAATGAGTTCTACATGTTTTGTTCCTACTTATGTTAGTTGGTTGATGTGAAAAAAAAAAAAAAGAGTGTGATTAAACTACTGGTATTGAGTTTTGAGTTGTGGGGCCTTTGCGCCGAGTTACGTTTGCGGTCCAGTGAGACCATGGTTATTGAGTTACTTGAGTTGAAATCGGAATTTAGACGGAAGATGACGGTGTTCTCAGATGATTATATTGTTGCTATACCTTTGTGTTCTCAGGAAGTTATTAGTGATAGTTAGTTGGTTAGGTAATGATGAGTTAAACTTCGGGACGAAGTTTATTTTTAGGAGGGCAGAATGTAACATTCCGTGTTTGTCATGTTTAATTGGTGTGTCAAAAGTGTGTGTTAACCGTGTTAGAAATGCGTGACGTCCGTAAGTACAATATGTAATACCCTTCTGAGGTTTGGGTACGGGAGCGAACTTCGGGACGAAGTTCATTTTAAGGGGGGAAGACTGTAATACCCCGTATTTTATATAATAAATTAAACGGATATTATTATATATTATTTATTATACATTTTATATCACTAATTTATATCAGGTTAATTGTTGAGTCGATAATTACGTTAAGTTATCGAGCTAAGTTAATTATGACGGGTTAATATGGAATTCGGTATGTGAGCTAATCAGTTGAGCTGGCCCAATAACTGTCCAGCCCATTTAACCTTAAGCCCAACTAAACACTAACCCTAACCCTAACCTTAAACCTAATAGTACCCCTAATCCCTCAACAGTCAACCCGCCTCCCTCCTACACTCCCTCAACCCGCCTCCCTCTTTTCTTCAGATCCCATCTCGCTTTCACACAAAACGAGAGAGAGAGAGTGCCTGGTTGTTGACGGCGCAGAGGGAAGGGGTAGGGGCTATTGTCGACGTCGAGGGTGGCCGTGGTGGTTTGTTGTGGTGGCGGAAAGGTAAGCATGTCACATTTCTTCTCTGTTTTCATTGTTTATGTCGGGGTTTTGGGTGGTTGTTTCGTGTCTGATAGGGGTGAGGCTAGTGGTTGTTGATGGGGTAAGGGAAATGGGTGGTTAGGGACGAGTGAAATGGTGGTGGTTATGGTGGCTTTAGCTGGTGGTGGTGGCTGAAATAGGCGGCATCGACAGGGGTGGTCAAACAGGTTTTTTATACGGTTTCAGATGGGTTTTTACACGGTTAAGTTGGGGTGGCACCACTTTGTGGACTCGGGGAGGTCGAAACAGTGGTGACACGGTGTCTGGGTTCGTGGGATGACGGTGGTCAGGTCCGTGGTGGTTTGACAGGAGTTTAGTGATGGTTGCGGTGGTGGTGAGAGGAGAAACAGAGGCGTTTGGGTGAGGCACGGTGGGAACCAGACCAAAAGGCGGCCGTGGTTCTACTCGCCGACGGCAGTCGACCTAGTGGGGCTGGGTTGTTGGTGGCTGGGTTGAAGTGGGGACCACGGCTGGTGGTTGTCGCGGTGGTATATGTGGTGCGTGAGGAGTGTGGGCGAGAGTAAAGGCGGGGGTTGTGTTTAATCGGGTTATTCGAATCGTGTTTGTTTTGAAACGGGTTTTCATAGTTTAAATCGCTATAATTCGTAATGGGTCGTATTCTTAATTAATTAATTCAATTCCCGAGTATTTAAATATTTAAAGACGGGTTGTTAAGTTGTTCAAATTAATTAATTCGGGTTTCTCAATCGAATAATTCGTTTAAATCTTTAATTATCATTTTGGCTATTCAATTTAATTCCCGAGCTAGTTTTGTAATCCAAGTCGGGTTTTGAGTCGGGTTTGTTAAAAGAGAAAAGATATTATATGACACATCAATTACTATATCGGGAAAGCTTCTATTTTGGGAAATTACTATATTTAGTAGTTAGTAATTACAATTATTATAATTGTTTTAGGTGACGAATTCGTGAAGGATCGATAATCAAATTCATTGCTTTACTCTCTGGACTGCTTAACTGCTTAATTGGATTGCTGGCACTTTGAGGTAGGGAAATACACTTGTCCTATTATCGTCATAGTTGAATTGTGTTGACTTGATTCCTGGTTGTTGATTTACGTTATCCTTTATATTCGGAAAGGTGATTGACTGACTTGATCGTATTGAGTATGATATCACAACATCGGGTAACTGGCATGACCTTGTGATTTATCAGTTCAGTGATTTATATACATATTGCATTGCATTAATTACTGTTGAGCATTTCATATGCATTGGAGTTGGAGGATGATGTGGTAGTGACGGTGTTGAGATACGATGTGATGTTGTGATAAGGCCCAGGCGGGTTCTGCAGGACTTGCCCTGGTGTCCTCAGCTGTTGAGCTGGCAGATCGGCTTCGGTCGATATATAGTCTACCGGGGATCGGTATGGTGGGCGTTCGGGGTATGAGATGTGTGTGATGAGTTGAGATGGAGATGGAGGTGGCGGAGTATCATGCATATCATATTTTATTGCTTATTGTTTTCCCTACTCAACCTCGTGGTTGACCACGTGTATTCGTGAACACCGTGATGAACCGTTTTATGGGGGAGCGAGACTTGACAGGTTTAAGAGATAGGACGGGAGCTTGACGGGCGTGAGACACTGGATCAAACGACTTAGTAGCTAGATCATCATCTAGAAGACTTTCACTTTTATTTATGTCAGTTCTTGTAATTTGAGTTGAAAAGAGGATTTGTAATAATTAAGTTAAAATATTATATAAATTGCCTTGGAGTTTAATTTGTTATTCACTACCTCGGAAACCGAGATAATGTGATCCGATCCGTTTATTAGAGAATGTCTTGACGAGGACTTCTTTTATAAACCGGGGTGTTACACATGAAGTTCAGTGGGAGCTTGAAACAGGATGTTCTCGTTGTGTCAAACAAGGGGAAAGGTAAGGGCAAAGCTCAGGCAAACCTAGCAGTAGGTAAACCGAAGTTCAAGAAGTCGGGTTCAGGGAAGAGTGGGCCTGGTGAGTCGAGCACCTCATCAGGCGCGACAAAGAGCAAGAATGAAAACATGGAGTGCCATCATTGCCACAAGACTGGGCATTGGAGGCGTACATGTCCTGTTTATCATGAGGACTTAAAGGCAGGTCGTGTTAAACCTGTTGGTATATCTTCTCTCTCTTCTACTTTTATTCATATGATTGAGATTAACCACGCAAGTTACGGAACTTGGGTACTTGATACTGGTTGTGGTTCTCATCTGTGTAATCATGTGCAGGGGCTCCGAAACATCGAACCCCTCGTAAAGGGTGAGGTGGACCTGCGTGTTGGGAATGGAGCAAGAGTGGCTGCCATCTCAAAGGGGACATATGTGATCCAGCTTCCTAGCGGATTTGAGTTGTCATTATATGACTGCTATTATGTACCTAGTCTTTCGAAAAACATTATTTCAGTTTCTGCACTTGACAAACTTGGTTTTTCATTTGTAATAGAGAATAATAATTGCATTTTCTCATTACACGATATGATTTATGGCAAGGCAGTCTCCATGAACGGAATTTATGTTTTAGATCAGACCACCGAAATATTACACGTAATGAATAAAAAGTTAAAGGTTGGTGACAAAGATCAAACATATCTATGGCACTGCCGTATGGGACACATCAATGAGAAACGCGTAAAACAGCTCATCAAAAATGGAGCTATCTCGGCCTTTGATTTTCAATCATTTGGCACGTGTGAATCATGTCTCATCGGTAAGATGACTCGTATTTCCTTCAAAGGTGTTGGAATGCGCGCTGCTGACCTATTAGGACTCATACACACGGATGTATGTGGTCCTATGTCAATCACCGCACGAGAAGGCTATAGGTATTTCATCACTTTCACGGACGATTTAAGTAGATATGGCTATGTCTACTTAATGAAGCACAAAAGTGAATCCTTTGAGAAATTCAAGGAATACCGAGAATAGGGTCACAGAACCTATTAGGTAGAAAGATTAAAACACTACGTTCAGATCGTGGTGGCGAGTATCTTTCTCACGAGTTTGATCAACACCTAAAGGACTGTGGGATTGCCCTACAGTTAACTCCACCTGGAACACCTCAATTGAATGGTGTGTCCGAACGGAGAAATCGAACTTTACTTGATATGGTTCGATCCATGATGAGTCACACCGTGTTGCCTGACTCATTATGGGGTTATGCTCTTCACAAATTTGCTCTAATACTTAACCGAAGTCCGTCTAAAGTCATTGACAAGACTCCATATGAACTATGGAAGGGAACGGTCCCTAACTTGTCCTTTATACGGGTTTGGGGCTGCGAGGCTTATGTCAAGTGGAGACACGAGGATAAGCTCGGCCCGCGATCGGTCAAGACATACTTTATAGGTTATCCTAAAGGAACGCTTGGTCATTACTTTTATTCGCCAACCGAACAACGTGTTTTTGTTGCGGCTAGTGCGACATTCTTAGAGAAGGAATTTCTCGAGAATGCAAAGAGTGATAGAACCTTCGAACTGTCGGAGATTCCAGAACCAAGTACCGAGCAACTATTGGAGGAACCTATTCCTTCAATCCCGGCTGCGGTTAACATTCCTGAGGAACCTAGGAGGTCGGGGAGAGTCTCTATTCCTCCAGACAGATACATTGGTATGGTCGAGGAACATGACATAGATGACATTCTACTCTTAACGAGTAGTGAGCCCGCAACCTATAAAGGTGCCATGACCAGTTCCGACTCAAAGCTATGGCTTGAGGCCATGCAATCCGAGATGGACTCTATGTATGAGAACAACGTGTGGGATCTTGTTGACTTACCTGCTAAGGTTCGTCCCCTTCAATGCAAATGGCTTTACAAGATAAAGCATTCTGTGGAAGGTCAACAAGATATCTACAAAGCACGACTAGTTGCTAAAGGTTTCACCCAAGTGCCAGGTTTGCACTACGATGAGATTTTTGCACCCGTAGTCATGCTGCGTTCCATTCGGATTATCTTAGCGATTGCCGCTTTTCATGACTATGAAATCTGGCAAATGGACGTGAAAACCGCCTTCTTAAACGGCTTTTTGGAGGAAGAGTTGTACATGGTACAACCCGAAGGTTTCATCGATCCACTACATCCTAAGAAAGTGTGCAAGCTAAAGCGTTCCATTTATGGACTTAAGCAAGCATCAAGGAGTTGGAATCATCGCTTCGACCAAGTGATAAAAGAAAATGGATTTACTCGATCGGTTGAGGAACCATGTCTATATATCAAGTCGAGTGGGAGCAAGATTGTTTTCCTAATATTGTATGTTGACGACATACTCCTGATTGGGAATGACATACCTCTCTTAACTTCGGTGAAAGTATGGTTGAAAAACCATTTCCAGATGAAAGATCTGGGTGAGGCACAAAGAATTCTGGGCATCCGTATCTATCGAGATAGATCACGACGGATGTTATCTCTCAGTCAGGAGTCTTACATAGACAAAATCCTAGAGAGATTCAGCATGACTAACTCCAAGAAGGGGTTTCTTCCTATGGCTCCAGGGGTGCATTTGAGCAAGTCTCAGGCACCAGAGACACCGGAAGAGAAAGAGCGCATGACACGGATTCCTTATGCTTCGGCTATAGGATCAATCATGTATGCCATGATATGCACACGTCCGGACGTGGCATATGCATTGAGTATGACGAGTCGATTCCAACAGCATCCAGGTGAATCACATTGGTTAGCTGTCAAGAACATTCTTAAGTACCTCCGGAGGACTAAAGATTGGGCATTGACTTATGGAGGCCCTCAAAAGCTATGCGCAACCGGTTCTGTGACGCTAGCTTCCAAACGGATCGAGATGACTCGAAATCTCGGTCTGGATTCGTTTTTACTCTTAATGGCGCTGCGGTCAGTGGAAGAGTTCGAAACAAATCATTACAGCAGATTCTACGACTGAGTCCGAGTACTATGCCGCGTCTGAAGCTACAAAGGAAGCGATATGGATGCGTCAATTCTTACATGGACTATCCGTAGTGCCTAGTTCGAATGACCCGATCACCATCTATTGCGACAATAGTGGTGCCATCTTCCAAGCTAAGGAGCCAAAGTCTAGCAACAAGTCTAGACATGTACAACGGAAAGCTCATCTAATCCGAGATTACGTGGAGCAAAAGGAAGTAGTGATAGAAAAGATTGCTACAGATGATAACATAGCAGATCCTCTCACTAAAGCATTACGACAAGATAAGCATGAAGGGCACGTTAATTCCATGGGAATTAAATGTGTTCCTAAGTTGTAGTACTCTTTTATGGATTAGATTCATTCCCTTTTGTACTCTATACGACATCATCGTTTTGATATTTATATATTTTGTTTTTCATGTGGAATTGTACGACAATTTTTGAACACCACAAAGTGAACTGAACGAACATTATATTTTTCAGTCCTTAATTGCCCACATGAGCTGATAACTCTGGCAATTATTTTGTGACGTTGGTTGATGGTGGGTTCAACGAGCCATAAGTCAACCGGTTGACCGACCAATCACGAGGCGATTTATACGGATATTTCGTAGGACACAATTGTGACATCGACGTGGAGTCCTAAATGTTTTATAACATTCGGTGCCCGGTCATGGATAGGACTTCCATGGTGATCCTAAGAGTCGATTCTTTTGACTATCGACTGTCTCTTGAGACCAAGGCAGATTTTGGGTGACTTTGGTTTCTTTCTCACGGTCATCCGTAACAGGGGGCCAAGTAGATTTTTTCTGGGTCATTTCATGCTGTGCATAGATCGGAAGGAGTCGAGTTGAAGGAAATATTCAGCCTTTATCGGTACTCGATATTTCTCGGGGCCACTCGAGGAGTCAGAATCGAAATGCATGGCCATGCTCGGATACGGATTCGTTTTATCAGTTAAGTTACTCTCTAGTCGGGGAAACCACTCTAGATACAGATCGATTGTAAAATACGACCTTTGCGGATCCGGATCTGCAAATTGTTTTACATTGAGTGGGAGAAATTTTAAATGAATATGAGAATCGGTTATCGCACATACACTTGTACGGACAAGTGGGAGTTTGTTGAGCCGTGTCCTCCGGTTAGTGCGGATAACGTCATTGCACATACACTTGTACGGACAAGTGGGAGCTTGTTGGGGCTGGTGTCCTTAACAATTAGTGCAAGGACTTATAAATCTCTAAAAGGATCAAAGGGCATACTTTTGGTATTATTATGAGTTGATCCACGTTTATCAATAACGGTTGGCTTGCTAGATAAGTTTGACGTTATTGTCATTCTGATGGCGGTGATCAACGGTCCCTAAAAGTCACACCTATAGGATACGTTTGAGAGATGTGACGGTATGAAAATACAATCATGTAGATGCCAAAATTTGACTAACCAGTTAGTCCGAGTTATTTGACTAATAATTAGTCAAAATGTGATGTTGAGATATTTTATTTAATACGGATTAAATAATAATGGCTAAGGCGAATTAAGCGATTAATTCGTAAATTGAATATAAGCGTTTTATATTTAATTAAATGTATATTGAATATAATTATACAATATCGTCTTTGTCGGACATGTATTAGTGTTTCAACTAATCCGTATTATTAGTTGACGCTTTAATAACCGATAACCGATGACGATTTATAACATAACCGCGTCATATACATTTTAGCGATTTTGCGAACCAGACCATGAGCTAAGACTAAAAGGAAGTGGAAGCCCACTTCCCTAGGTAGCCCATGGCCGGCCGGTTTAGAGAGAACAAAAGAGAGGTTCTCCTCTCTTTTGTAACCTAATTCATTTTGCAAAACATTTCTAGGGTTTTTGAGAAAAGTGCCTCTCAAAAATTCGGATCTCTCATCCAACAAAACCTCACAAAACAATCCTCTCAATATTGCAAGGCAATTAGAGGATTCCTTCTAGCACAAGGGCATTTCTCGGACTATCTTGGGTGCAACATTTAGGAGGAGATCTACTTTGATCTCTCATTGCCGAATTGCACTAGGACCGGAGGTTATTTCTATTGCTTTATCGTTTCATCATGTTTTTCGTTTTAAGACCATAATCACATGTAAATTTTGCGTTATAATCCTATAAAGAAAGGGTTTTATACGGATATTACCCCACATGAAATGTGGAAGTCGTATCCCAGAATCGGTCCAAGAAAGCGCGGACCAGGCTAAGGTTAGCCCGCAGCTTCCTCTTCGCGATGTCCCTCCAGACCTGCACCAAAGGACCGAACGCTCCACGCTCGATCATGGCTCGCTCCTCCGCCGACAGCCGCTCGTAGTGCTCCATCGCTGTCGTGTAACCCGAGAACGACCTGATGTTCCCGGCCTCCTATTGTGATTTGAAACAAAATCCGTCTTTAGTTTTGAATAAAATTTGAAAGGAATTTGAACAAGTGAATGAAAGAGGATGAGTAATGAGTAGTGAATTCCTATTTACCAAACTCTTCACCGTCCTGTAGGACAGGTGACCCTCTGCAGCCCACAGCAGGTGCCTGCTCTCCCAAGTCTCAGCCCACGCAAGAGCTCCTCTCAGCTGACGACCTCCTCGCCCAACGTTGGCCTGTCTCGGGGCCTCCTCCTCCTCCTCGACAGCCTCCTCCTCATGAGCCTCGTCCCCAGCAGCCATCACCGCAGCGGTGAAGGCCTGCTCTAAAGCCTCCTCGACAGCAGCAGCATCTATCTCCATGGGAGCTCTCCCAGAAGTAGAAGCCTCATCGCCTGCAACATTAAAGCAAATTTAGGCCGCGTCACGTGACAACAAGCCTTGTTTAAGGGATTTTCGAGCCTTCAAAGCCCTGAAACCGCTCTTTTCTCGCCATCCTTGGCCATATTCCCACCAACCCGATCACTCATGTGGTAATTTGGGTCAAGTCAAGCCTAATTTGAAGCCTAGTTCCGGGTTCGAGTCAAAATTTCGGCAGCATTTCGTTATAACAAGCGGTTATGCCCTAGAAAAGTGTCCTGAAAAAGCCATCACAAACCAAAATTCCGAGATGGTAGAAAGTTTACCCATCCTTCAAGGATCCCAAATATCAAGTTTCATCGCAAATGAGCAATCCTAAGGCTATTTTCGAAGCAATTTACGGTTTAGCTGTAAAACCGTCTCAAATTTCACTCAAAGGCTCAAAACTCAACGAAAATTCGAGACAAATACATGGTTATGTTCCTAATATTACATATTATCCATTTCTAATGTCAATTTGACAAGGCAAATGCGTTTGGGGGAAAAGCCCCAAAATTTCGATCAAATGGGTCATAAACCCTAATTTTTTCGGCTCAAAATTGAGTAAATGTAGACGATTAATGCAAGAATGAGACACATACCTCGATTAGTCATGATTAATGCAAGCTTTTGGATCAAACCTTGGCGGAAATGGTGAAGATTTGAGAGAGAAATCGTGAGATTTGTGTTTCGAAATAATGAACATAAACCTCTGATTATCGCGTTTTTACGCAGAAATAACACTTTGGGGAATAGACGCAGCAGGCGCTGCGCCTCTTCCAATAGACGCAGCTCTTGCTGCACCTCTTCCTTGTGTTCCCTCCATACGGATTTTCAAAAATTCGTTATGAATTCGTTATCTGTGGGCCCATCTTTGGTGCGCCTCTTCCCCGATGCTATTTTATTCTCTTGGTCCGTTTGACGATTTTCTTTCGTTCTGGCCCGCATGTTATTTATTCCTTCCAAGACCTTTTGCCTGTCGCAACGGGCATTTATTCCTTCACAGAATTCGACACATCTTCATTATGTCTCCAGCGAGAGTAAGCGGATATACTTTCCCTCTCATGACAAGAAGAATAATTCCCAATCATGTCTCCAGCGAGAGTAAGCGGATGTACTGTCCCTCTCAAGACGTGAGGATTAACATCTACCTAAGCAGATTTCCCCTCGGCTTCCCACTTTGTGTCATGCTACTCGCAATTGTTTCTCGAAGACTACCCAAGCAGTTTTCTCTCAGCAGCTCCCGCCTGTGTCCTGCTACTCATAATATTTCGTGTTTCCCCGCGGAATTCGACAAAGGTGTCGTTCTCCGAAAGTTCCCAAACCAATAGAATTCCTATACCCAAGCTTTAGTTACCCTTAAGTTGAACTTATATTTGGCCTCCTTCCCGTCGATGCTTGCCTTTAGGGCCCCATACCCAAGCACAATCCTTATATATCTTTTAGGTCTTAACCTTAGCTCCCATGCTTAGCCTTAGCTCCTATGCAACCCCGGAAGCATCTCGAGAAGAAGTCTCAGGTATGGTCTCTTCTTATGGCTGGCGAACTTCCTTACATAGTCTAATGGACTTTAAACGACCCTCCCCGATAGTCGACAGACTCTAAAATGTTCCCGACAACAGGTCCTTGGCTCAGACCCCCTGAGCCGCCTCGCGTCGCCATAGTCGTCAGGTTGTAATTTTCGATTGACCTGATGGCTATACTTTGACTTTCGCCTTGTCCAAGCCACAGTCAAAGTGGGGGCTCTGTAGATACCCCATTTCTGCACCTCTCGCAAACCACTCGGTGATGATTGGGCCGCATGTTTGGTACGCGGAACGATTTGTGACAATTCGTAAGATTATCGTCAGGTGATTACTCAAATATTAATGTCTACCTCTTAGTTGTCATCTACGTCCCGATACGGTCGTTTTGACAGTAATTAGAGTACATTTGGAGTCCGGGCCTAAAACCGTCTTCATTTTCTGATAACCGTTAAATCCCGAGTCAGAATGTTCTGGAATGTTCTGAAATGTTCCGGATATTTCTATTCCATATTTCACAATTTTTATCTTTTGGTAAACAATTTCCCGTAATATTCACGTAAGATATTAAGGAAAACCGAATTATTTCCGTCCTACCATAACTCAAACACGGAAATCTTTCTTCCACAGGAGGAAACCCCTTGGGAACAGACGCAGCAGGTGTTGCGCCTCTTCCAAGAGACGCAGTGGCTGCTGCGCCTCTTCCCAGGCCCTTTTCTGCGTATTTCTCGTATCTTTTTCATATCTTTCCAAGATTCACTTCCAAAGAGTCTCCGAAACTCTAATTCCTTCGTGTGATTAGTATAAATAGAGACCTTCGTTCCTCATATTTCTCACGCGAGTGTCCGCCCTTCTCTTCTCCCTTTGCATTCTAGACTTTGTTCTTACTTTTTGGCGTCTACGTGCTTGAACTTTTGACCACGTAAGCTCGGATCCTTCTGAGTACCAGCCTCGTTTGCATGACCGACCAATTTGACCAACTCCACATCAATCAACTTAATTAATCTAATCGTTTTTCCTCTTACGAGGGCACTTTCGTCTACATTCGCGTCGAGCATCACTAATCGATATCTTAGTCCTTCTCGTTTCGTCAACATGTAAGTCTGAGGGTGTATAATCTCTCTTTTGTTCATTGTATTTTAATTATTGTATCACAATTGTAAGGTTTATGTCGACTCAAAACCGATTTCTAAAAACCATGCTTTAAAGCCTCTTTTTACGGATTTCCAGTAGATAACCGTCGAGAAAGGACGCAAAGAATCGCTGCGCGCTCTTGAAGGAGCGCGATATACCTGCTGCGCCTCTTCGTGAGGCTGCCACTGTTCCTGCTTCCTTTCTTCTTCGTTCGTCCTCTGTTATTCGTCAAAATTCTTTTACTTGTTTCGTTTGTTTCCTGCTAATTCTTCATTATAATAGTCATATAATTCACATGAATATTAATTATTCATCATCATTAACATGTTTAATTCATCACAAATCCGACTTAAATCCCAAGTAATCAATATTTGCGGGTTTTCGTCATTAAATTCAATCCCGGGTTATAGAGATTCAATTCATCAATATTGGGTTTCTGGAATTCGTCTTTGATATAGTTTTCATCTGTCTTTTGTCGTATTTATCGCATGTATGTTCATTAATTCATCATGTTTAGTTTCATCCAATTAATTTGTTTCATTTGTTAATATCTTTCACTCCTGTAATTAATCCGTCTTAATTCGTTTGCATTCCGTCTCATCCATGTTTATTGTTTTATGACCCATTAATCATATGTAAATAACCTACTAATCACTTTCATCCGAGTAAATAATTTAAATCCACCATTAAATTTACCAACGAGTATTAATAACGCGCAATTCCGGCTTCACAGCCAAAATTCAGGTCAGGAACAGACGCAGCGTCTGCTGCGCCTATTCCAAAGGACGCAGCTCTGCTGCGCCTGTTCCGGGTTGAATTCTGTCCCTGAACTCCATGGTTGCCTTGACTTAGTTATTTAGCTTACGTATAATTAACTATTAATCATATTATCGCCTTCTGATCTGTTCGTAACTTTATTCTTTTATTATTTCGTTTTCCCAAATTATCCGTTTTAAAGGTATTTTCGACATAAATCGCCTAATCCAATGTAATTATTGTAATCTTCATTATTGTAATTTTCTTCATTGTATTTATCATTATTTCTTATGTCATTTGTATGTTTTCACATGTAATTGAACATTAAATCCTACTTCGACCCAATTGTTTGCTAATTACGTGTTTCACCGACTTAGCCTAAATCTCACATGCTAGGATTAAAATTTGGATGTTGCATTGCATGCATATAACCGACGATATATCAAGTACGAATAACTTCCCTAATCATTAGTAGAGGCCGCTATCGAGGCGGGCGGGATTAGGTGTTCGATCAAAAGAGCTTCCTAATACGTACCCTCACCCCTTACTCCAGATATCTGTGAACACCCGTGTTCATTGGCTTCCACGAGAGTCATTCTAGACATAGAATGCTAAGGGTAACGATTGCTTAGTGTTCATGTCTCTACTTTGTGTCTTGACATGACATGAGGTATTCGAACGGTTCCAATTTTCCATAAATATTGGTGGCGACTCCATACAAAAATGCAAACGCTTATTTCTCTTTTCCTCCCAAGCGCCCCCGTGGGCCCCCGCTGTCCACACATAAATGATAGGGAGAATTTTATTTATTACCTACTGGAACAATCTTTCCAGCTTTGATATCTCCAAGATATTTCGGCAATTCCTCTTCCAATGTCTATGCCATTACAATAATGGCATTTGTCTTCGGAAGTAGCACACTTTTTGGAAAAGCTTTTCTCAACTGCTTTTCCTTTTCCCTTGAAGGAAGTGGGTTTCTTGCTCTTATTAACACTCCTCTTAAATTTCCCTTTGCTCTTGTTGTTAATTGCGAGCACATCCTTGGTTGAGCTAATGATACGTGCATATTCTATACACTTTATTAGCGTTTTTGGCACGTATTTCTATGCGTAATTATTAGCTTTAAGCTATTATTTCTCCCGAAACGGTTTACTTTGTATTTCCTATGTCATTAATGTAGGAATGACCGGAAGTAAGCTAAATCGAGCCTTTATCTATTCCCGGGGGCATTTTATGGAAACTATGAAGTTAGAAGCTCGGAACTAGATCGTCTTGGGATACGTGCATGAAATTGGAAGCTGACACAGCACATCTGGTCTATCGACCAGAGAATCCAGTCCATCGACCATGGAGTTTAACAGAGAAGCAGCGTTGCCATCACTGTACTGGGTGGTCGATCGACCAGGTCTCGAAGCTGTGATTTCTTTTACGCGTTTGTCTTTTGAAAGCCCACTTGTAATTTATCTTATGGGTAGAACGTTTATCAGTGGGACGTAACAAATAATTTAGGTTATGCTTTTCATTAGTGAACAACTGAAGTTTTAGATCTAGTTTGTGGGAACGAAGAAGTAGAGACTACGGATTTCAATCAATTGTTTTGTTCATCAAATCCTTTAGTAAGCTTTAATTCAATTTCAATCTTCACTTATTCTTGTTTATTTTAATTCTAGTTTCTACCAATTTATATTTAAGCAATTTAATTTTAGTCCTTTAGTTTTAATTCCAATTCAATCATGTCAATTTTATTCCATTTCTTTAATTTTGCAATTGTCATATTCTTAATCATGCGTAGCTAAATTCCTATGCTAGAAATTAGAGAATCCATGGCGTCATAAGTTGATTTTATTTAGTCTAGGTTGAACCCGTACCGGTCTTATTTACTTTTGTGAGATTTTATCCCTTTGCTAGATTGAGAGATTAGAAGAGATAGATTTCTCATAAGTAATTGGAAAGACTAGTGGAGCGAAAGCAATCTAGTTTCATTCTAAGGTGAAAGAAGACCGAGAGGCTTAGTTTGAATAGGGACTTAGAGGACCTATTTGACATCCTGAGACGGTATTGAATAGACCTTGACTTTACCCGACTGACCCTTAAGCCATGGTGAACCGAAGTTCCTAGCTGCTTTTTAATATCTTATTTAATCTTCACTTAAGTTCCAGTAATTAGTTTAGAATCAACCAACCACCCCCCCCCCCCCCCCCCCAATAATTGTTACTTCAAAAGATTAAAAATAGCAAAAAGAATTGATCTTGTCTCTTCGTGGTTCGACCCTTACTATCACTAGCTATAGTTTTAGTTTGGTTTATAAATTTAACTTTGATACAAAACGACGGTATCAAATTTTGGCGCCGTTGTCGGGGAGACGGTGTAATTTTGTTTGCTTTATTTTTAGTTTATTTTTCTTGTCTCAAGGAACTTTTGTTCCTTGGGGCCGTTGCTTACCTTTTCCTTCTAGTTTTGCTTGTGCACAGTTAGAAGAAGATTTCGAGAGGAAGACTTGAGTACTCCCAATTTTGCTACAATCATGCCAACAATATATGCTCATTCTCAGCCAAAGGTACAAGATATTCCTCAGGAATTTAGCCTTCCTGTTCCTACACAGGGGACTTTTGACATCCGCCCCTCTCACATCTCTTTAGTGGAGCGGAACCTGTTTGGGGGATTACCAGATGAAGATCCTGGGAAGCATATGGAGATCTTCACGGATTATTGCTGTTCCATATCTGTACCGGCTGGAGTGACCCAAGATGAAGTAAAGGAGACATTATTTTTATACTCCTTGAAAGATTCTGCGCGTGAGTGGTACCGCTACCTTGATAAGGTAGCAGCTGGAGTTACAAACTGGACATCCCTAGCTTTGGCTTTCTACAAAAGATATTATCCGCCTGTGAAAACCAATGCTTTGAGAAGTCAAATTACAAATTTCCAGCAAGGGCCCGATGAGGAATTACATGAAGCATGGGTCCGTTTCAATAAACTAGTTCGATCTGTTCCTCACCACGGTTTTCAGCAGTGGTACCTTTGCAACCAATTTTATAATGCCTTGTACGATGACTACAGAGTCATCCTTGATGCGGCTGCAAATGGTAGGTTCCAAAACAATGTGGAATCTAATAAAGGTTGGAACACTATTGAGGAGATGGCAGTTCATAGAGCTGAATATGGGAGTTCTCGTGGAAATTCGCGAAAGCCAAGTGATGAAATGAGTGCCGTTGCGACACTCATAGCTTCTATTAATGCCCGGCTCGAAAAGCTCGAGACTTCTAAGGCTTCCGAGAAGAAAATTGAAATTCCTGTTCATAACTCAGATGAGACCGCGGAATTGAGAGAAATAATCCGAGCTCTTTTGGTTCAAGTCACGAAAATATAAGAAGCTGGGATTGAATCTGCAAGGAATTTCGAGAAGCAGTTGGAGATTTTAGCGGCTAACCAAATCGCAAATTCTTCAAGCAATCGTGAGGTTCCTATCGAGACACTTAATGCAATTCACCTCCGCAGTGGTCTCTCATATGATGGTCCTGATAAGCCAAGAAAAGACTCGGAAAGTGATGAAAAGTCAGATTTAAATTCTGGTGCGAAAATGAACTCTACTGCCAGCACCAGTGGTCGATCGACCAACAACATCAGTCGATCGACCAGAATCTCTGACGAAAACGTTTCTGACCAGGAACTATTTGAACCCAGCGCCAGTGGTCGATCGACCAACAACATCAGTCGATCGACCAAAATTCCTGACGAATAAGTTTCTGACCAGAAACTATTCGAACCCAGTGCACTTGGTCGATCGACCGAGCCCAATGGTCGATCGACTGGGTCTCCAGTGCTGAACGAAAATCCGTCAATTGAATTGCAACATACCTCAGCCAGTGACGATTTGACGGAGATTTTAAACATTCGGAAGACGAAAATTGTCGACCCTACGACAAGTGTTGCAGTCCCGTATCCGGAGCGTTTAAAGAATACAAAGTTGGAGCATAAGTTCGGTAAGTTTTTGGAGATCGTCAAGAATCTCGAGGTAACCATTCCTTTCACTGACTTAATTACCCAGGTACCTTCTTACACTAAGTTTATGAAGGATATTTTAACTCGTAAGATAAATTTTAATGATGTTGGTACTATTACTTTCACGGAGGAGTGTAATGTTCTTTCACGAAACAACGTACCACCTAAATTAAAAGACCCGGGTAGTTTTTCAATTCCATGTACTATAGGTATCCATGAATTTGGGAAAGCCCTTTGTGATCTAGGGGCCAGTGTCAGTGTTATGCCATATTCTGTGTGCGAAAAGTTGAATATACGTAACCTTAAGGTGACCAATATGACCCTTCAGATGGCAGATAAATCGATTCAGAGACCCTTAGGAATTTTAGAAGATGTACCCGTTCGAGTGGGTAAGTTCTTTATTCCTGTCGATTTCGTCGTTTTAGACATTGCTGAGGATAGTCAGATACCTATTATCTTAGGTAGACCATTTTTACATACGGCTGGGGCCGTGATAGATGTCAAACGCGGAGTCTTGACCTTGGAGGTAGGGGATGACACAATTGAGTTCAGTCTTGCTCGCACTGCGACTGAACCTGCTGATGATGATACGTGTTATTCCGTTGATATTGTTGACAGGGCTGTTAATTGTAACTGGAGGGAATCCTTAGCCAAGGATCCTTTAGCTGATTTAACCCGTTTAGATGAGTGTGCAGTTAATCCAGCGGAGAATGCTGATGAGCTGGATGTTTTGGAAGCAGTAATGGAAGACCACGAGCTCACAGAGGAAGAAGATGAGATGATCATAAGCCTGGCCAACGAGAATTTGGTAAACACTTGATATACCATTGAAGCTGATTCTGCCTATGCTGCTGAGGTAAAGGTACTAGATCATAAGCCACTTCCTCCAAATCTTAAGTATGTCTTTTTAGATGATACGGAGCAATACCCAACTATTGTTAGTGTTAAGCTTAACGATAACCAGCTTTCTGCTTTGATGTGTGTACTTAAGAAAAACAGGAAAGCTTTAGGTTACTCTTTGGATGATATTAAGGGCATCAGCCCTGACATTTGTATGCACAGAATTGAGCTGGAGGAGGGTCACAAGCCTTACAGACAGGGTCAGCGAAAGCTGAATCCGAAGATGCAGGAGGTGGTCATGGTTGAGGTGATGAAATTACTCGATGCAGGTATTATTTATACAGTTGGCAACTCCAAGTGGGTTAGCCCAGTTCAGGTAGCCCCGAAGAAAGGAGGGACCACTGTGGTACAGAATGAGAAAAATGAATTAATACCAACTCGATTTATAACAGGTTGGCGGATGTGCATTGACTACAAACAGTTAAATGCCGCCACAAAGAAAGACCATTTCCCCCTCCCTTTTGTTGACCAGATGACCGAAAGACTAGCCTCTAATAAATTTTTCTGTTTCTTAGACGGATATTCAGGGTTCTTTCAGATCCTTATTCATCCAGATGATTAGAGTAAGACCACATTTACCTGTCCACAAGATGTTTTTGCATACCGTAGAATGCCTTTCGGATTGTGTAACGCCCCAGCTACCTTTCAGAGGTGCATGATGGGGATTTTTTCTGATTATATAGAGAATATTATGGAGGTATTTATGGATGACTTCTCAGTTTATGGTAATGACTTTGATCATTGTTTAGCTAACCTTGATAAAGTCATGCAGCGTTGTATTGATGTTAATCTTGTTTTAAACTGGGAAAAATGTCAGTTTATGGTTAATGAGGGAGTTGTGTAGGGACATTTGATTTCTGATAAGGGCATACATGTTGATAAAGCAAAAGTGCAGGTGATTGAGCAACTTCCTCCTCCTATGAATGTTAAAGGAGTGAGGAGTTTCCTTGGCCATGCTGGTTTTTATCGTCGGTTCATGAAGAACTTTTCGAAAATTGCTAAACCACTTACACAATTGCTTCTTAAGGATGCTGTTTTTGAGTTTACTGATGAATGCCTTTTAGCTTTTAACAGGTTAAAGGAGGCTCTAGTTTCTGCGCCAATCATTCAGCCGCCTGATTGGGACCTACCATTCGAGATTATGTGTGATGCCAGTGATTATGCGATTGGTGCAGTTTTAGGACAACGGAAAAATAAAGTTTTGAATGCCATATATTATGCGAGCCGAACTATGGATGAGGCTCAAGTTAATTATTACACAACTGAGAAGGAGTTTCTAGCTGTAGTTTTTGCCTTAGATAAATTTCGGTCTTATTTGTTGGGTTCTAAGATTATTGTTTATACCGACCATGCAGCGCTGAAGACTCTCTTTCTTAAGAAGGGTGCGAAGCCGAGGCTTTTGAGCTGGATAATCCTTTTGCAGGAGTTTGATTTGGAGATTAAAGATAAGAAAGGTGCAGAGAATGTGGTGGCTGACCATTTATCTCGTCTGCCCGGTGACGAAAGGAAGATTCGTTACCCATTAATGATTCTTTTCCTGATGAGAGTCTGTTAGCTATTACTAATTTGGGGTCTTATCCACCTCCGTGGTTTGCTAATTTTGCCAATTTTGCAGTGACAGGTAAAATACCACCCAAGCTTTCATGGCAGCAGAAGAAGCGATTCACTTATGATGCTAGACAATACTTTTGGGATGATCCATTTGTTTTCAAGGAATGTGCAGACGGTCTTATCCGGAGATGTGTGCCTCAATGGGAGGTCAAGGATATCCTAGAAGCTTGCCACTCTTCTGCCTATGGTGGTCACCATGGTCCGTCCCGGACTGTGGCTAAGGTACTCCAATCTGGTTTCTATTGGCCAACTTTGCATGCGGATAGTCGAATTTTGTTCTTTGAGTGCGATGCTTGTCAAAGATCGGGGAAAATTTCAAAGAGACATGAGATGCCACAGGTAGGCATTCTAGAGGTTGAGATTTTTGATGTCTGGGGCATTGATTATCAAGGACCCTTTCCGAGCAGTCAAGGTAATAAATATATCCTCGTAGTTGTATATTATTTGTCCAAATGGGTAGAAGCTGTTGCTACCCCTCATTGCGATGCAAAAGCCGTGATTAAGCTGTTTAAAAAGATAATCTTCCCTCGTTTTGGTGTCCCTAGGGTTGTCATTAGCGACGGAGGCATGCATTTTAAAGAAAAACAACTTTGTGCTATGTTGACTAAATTCGGTGTCAAACATCGTAGAGGTTTGGGGTATCATCCCCAAACTAGTGGTCAAGTTGAGATTTCTAACCGAGAATTGAAAGAAATGTTAGCTAAAGTTGTTTCTAAATCACGGAAAGATTGGAGTCTTAAGTTGGATGATGTCTTGTGGGCTTATAGGACTACGTTTAAAACGCCAATTGGGATGTCACCGTTCCGATTGATTTATGGTAAAACATGTCATTTGCCTGTTGAATTGGAACGTAAATCTTGGTGGGCTATTTGTGATTTGAATTTAGATCCTAACCTCTCTCGTGAGAAACGTATGACGCAGTTGAATGAGTTAGAGGAATTTAGGCTGCTGGCCTATGATAATGCTAGGATCTACAAGGAGAAGACGAAGCGATGGCATGACAATAGGATCATCAAGCGCGAGTTCAATGTCGGTGATAAGGTACTCCTTTTTAATGCTCGTATCCGTTTATTTCCTGGTAAGCTGAAATCCAGATGGAGTGGCCCTTATACGGTCATAGCAGTTACAAAATTCGGATCAGTTGAATTGGAAACTTCATCTGGAGACCGATTCAAATGAATGGTCAATACGTGAAACACTATCACGGTGCAGACGAATTTGTTGGGCAGGTCGAAGTACTATACTTTGACCCACTTTTAGAAGCTGCAAATTGAGGTAAGAAGGTCGTGCGGAACCTCTTAAACCAGCGCTAACCGGGAGGCAACCCGGCTTGTAATTTTTATGTAATTAGGAACTTTACAGTTTTATTTAATTAATTTGCATTAGGAGCTTTAGATTTATTTTATTTTAGTTAGCAATTATTGTTATGGAAAGACGTGCGCCTTTGAGAGTGTTTGCAGGTAATTATTTTATGCAAAGTGCGTAGGGCGATTTGCTGGATGTCGATGAGAGAAAGACGGGAAATTGAAGTGGAAAAAGAAAAGTTTTGACGTATTTGAGATTAATTGCCAGTAACATCAGTCGATCGACAAAGTGCATCAGTCGATCGACTGAAGAGGAAAAAGTCAGAAACTATTTAGGAGGAAGACTGGTCGATCGACTGGGTCTGTTAGTCGATCGACCACAACGCGAAATCAGAGGGAAAACAAATAGGGAAGTTCTAATTCATACTTTCATTTATTCATTCACATACTCATTTGCACGAAAATAAAAGAGAACAAAAACCCTAGTTCTTCCTATTTGCGATTTCTCAACTCAAATCTCCCCTTTAATTTCAATTTTTCTTGCTCAAAATCTCTAAGGTTTCATCAAAGGTATGTTTCTAATCATCTTTTAGTCCTTTAAATTCGATTTTTGCTGAATATTTATGCCCAAATCTGAGCAATCTTACCTTGTTTCGAAAAAAAATCGATTTGGGGAAAATCGATTTAGGGTTAATTTCTTTTCGAATTTGTGCTTTAATTGCATTTGCTATCCTATTCCTTTGAATTTCGAGCCATCTCAACAACTAGGAGGAGTCTAATTTCGTTTTCCCCAAAATTTTCGAAACCCTAATTTAATGTTTGATTTCTGTTTGTAATTGAGGTTTTTTTTGTTTCATTATTCAAGATTGTGGGAAGCTAGTTGTTGAGTTTGTTAAATTTTGTATGAAGCATAAATTACGAAAGGGAAGACAGTAGACCGCGGGCAGACAAGCAGTCAAGGAGCATCTAAATGGTCGCGGGTTCCGCCACCAATGGTCGAGTTAACAACGGATAGTCTATCTGGCTATCCGCATGTGATTTTCTCTTCCTCTACTCAGAGAGCTAAATTCCTCACTTTGGTCGGAAAAACGAAAGTTCAAGCAACCCGTTTTATTCATAAGCCAACTTTAGAAAAACTAGGGTGTCTTGAATCCGTTGTTTCTCTGCTAAATGGGACAGGGATGTCGGGATTGATGGACATGGTTGAGTTCACTTTCCATAATTTAACCCTTGAGTTTTTCTCTTCTTTTGCTTTCGACCAGGCTTCTTTTGAAGCTAATAAAAGTAGCTCATGTATCTCTTTTCGGCTGTTTAATGTTACTTACTCCTTGACATTAGCTGAGTTTGCTGGTTATTTGGGTCTTTGTTTCGAGGGTAACACCTCGGAATCTTCTGATGTGCACAGGGTAATGTGGTCGTGCATATCCGACCTGGACGCCCCTAAGAGGAAGGGCACTTCCGTCCACTTACCCCCTTTTCGTTACTTCTTCCAGCTGATGGGCAACACCATCTTTGGCCGCAAAGAGTCAAATAATGTTAATACAATTGAATTGTCTATCTTGGCAGGCTACCTGAACATCGAGAGTCGGGTAGCCCGTATTTATAACATAGCTTATTTGACTGCCTCTCACTTTAACACTATAAGTGAGGGTACCTCTTTGACCACTATTGTCTGTGGTGGGCTGGTGACTCATATAGCCCACCGTCTGGTTCCTGTCTTTCCTCGAGAGGAGGCTCCTCTCGACCCTCATGCACGCTTCATGGACCTTGACTACGTCAAGTCTGTGAAGTGGGTCGATACTCGGGGTCGGTGGAAGATTGATTCTTTCATTTGCGACCCCATCCCTATCCTTGGCCTCCCTCCCATTTTACCCCTTACTACTGTTTTGGGTGCGACTCGCCCGCCCTTGCCTAGCTATAGGCTCCCTATTAGATCAGGCACCACCACTGCTTCCACCTCGAGAGAAGCTCGCGCCTCCTCTTCACAGGTCCCTTCCTCCTCCACTCCTACTCCTGGGCCGGGTTTCCCGGCCACTTTTCGACCCCCTGCACCTATTGTTATCCCTGCGGTCATGGACCGAAGGGCGGTTTCACGTGTGTTGGGTGATTTGTGAAGGAGTTTTGATCAACACAGGATGGACATGGCTCTCGCCATGGACCCAGTTTACGAGGAGTTTGCTCGGACAGAGATGCTCCCACGGGGTCCCTGGACTCACCCGTCCTTCTTTGTTCCCCCGGTGGGCGGATATCCTCTGCCTACTACGACGTCTACTCCTGCTGCTGCTGCTACTGAGAAGGAAGAGGAGGACGACTCAGTGTAACACCCCGATATCCAGAGGAGCCTTAGCTAGGCCTTCCTTAGCATATAAGGGCGTTACCATCTCGGTTGCCCGAGGAAAGCAGTTACCAAATGTCAATAAAAGAACTATTAAGTTATATTACAAGTGATTCAAACCAAAATACAATAATAAGGTACAACTCAAAGACTACTCGCTATGACCACCACATCTCGTGAAGACTCATCCCTGCCCGGACCTCAGCTATCAACAACATCAACACCTGCTAAGACCGACTGCTCACCATAAGGGATCACAGCAGACACATCACAAACAACCACACAAGGTCAGTACTGAGACAAGATAAGACAACAGCAACTACAAACAACAATACAACAATGACATTAGACCCAACCACAACCACAATAATCCAACCGAACCATCACATCGACATCCACCGGACCCGACCACTGCCGTGGGGGACCGCAGCCGTTCCCACCTAAGCCCCGCTCATCATACCGAGCGATAACCCCGCTCATTAATGTGCACATCCCCTTCCGTGGCGGGTTCCACGAAGGGCGAAACTAGGCGTGAGATCACTCCCGCAAGTGACCCCACTCGGTAGAGAACGCATCTCGCGAACCATCAACAACGATCACAACCACAACCATAACACAACTCAATCACCATGTCAAGCAACCACAATACTATTACAATGACCGACACACTAGACAATCTACAAAGAATCGAGTAGGCGAACCTACCTTTAAGCGACCGCAACCAATCCACGCCGACAAACAAAGTATCCAACACACAAGCAAAGCCTATTACCATCACACAAACATCTATTACTAACAAGCAATCCTAATTATAGAGACAAAGGCACGGATGATGATTATGACATACCTATTAGGGGGAAACTCAAAGAAAGACCGCTACCCGACTCAAGAGGCGCTCTCCTAGGCACAAGAACCTTCCAAGAGGCATCCATGGAGGTTTTGAGGTGAAAGGAAGGGAAAGAGGCGGCTGAAGGATAGGAGGAAAGTGGCGAAAGTGATTTGCGGATTTAACAAAACGCGATATAAAACCCCCGCTGAAAACCGGGCACTCGATCGAGTACCCAACATACTCGATCGAGTGACCCCTACTCGATCGAGTACCCTAGCTACTCGATCGAGTAGCCTCTACTCTATCGAGTACCACTCTCTCACCCAACTTCCGATGCCCTCGGCACTTAACTCTAAGGCTATTCCCGCTCCCAAGGTCAGTCAACGCTGGTCAAAGGGTCCCTAAAAGGGCGGGTATTACGCTTCCCCCTTAAAAAGAACTTCGTCCCCGAAGTTCAACTCACCTCCCCCGCTCTCGACCCGGAACCAACACAGCCTTACCAAACTTCCCGGCCAAACCACTACTCCTTGTAAATACCATTCCCCCCCCCCCCCCATGTCATCATCATCACCGTCCACACTTATACCTATCGATTCTTGCCACTATCATGTAAGCTTTATCACAGTCAACGGTTATCTTATACATATAAAGCATCCAACTCGCAATGCGAATCGTCACACACGATCTCCGAACATACAATATCGACTATCAAACTATTGATCTAGAACATGTCTCGTATCAACTTTCACGTGGTACAACTAATGCCACCATATTACTTGGTAACGTGATGCAAACGCGGTTTATCGTACTATAGCTTTTCTCCATAACCGTATTTTGAAATATATTACCATACTCCCTTAAGAACTAAAGCAAGTCGTTACACATATATTTTTTTTTTTTTTACGCTACCAACCACATTATAACAATTACCTACAACATTATAACCGAGCAAAACATCATTCAAAACATCCTTATAAACGAGCAAAACATCATTCAAACAACCTTTTTATTTCACGACATTACTCTTCCCCTCTAAAAAGGAACTTCGTCCCCGAAGTTCACCACCCAAATATCAACACGTATTTAGTTATTATGGGCATCAAAACATGAAAGGAAACCACATTATTCTGGACATTACTCACTAATTACACACTTGTTAAATTAAAATCATACCCACGCCACCGGAATAACTAGTCACCGCTGATAACATATAATAACATGGTATGCACAAATGTACGAGAAGCTACAACTCTGATAAATTAATCGCAATGAGGCGTATACAAAATAAAAGTAACAAGAAATTATTACCGCCTTACTAGTTGTGACCAAAATGCTTATAAAACTTCAAACACGACTTCCAACACATGAATTTAACTGTCCAAAGGTGTTACTGCGCACTAATAATTATATGAAATGATAGACTTGCAATTATAAAACATTTGAACATTTTTAATTTTCGAAACCTCCCCATAATAGGATGCTACTCGATCGAGTAACTAAAGGTACTCGATCGAGTGCCATGCTACTCGATCGAGTGCTTTGGGCTACTCGATCGAGTAGCCTACAGGTCAGAAGCTTTTCTTTCTCTAATTCCCGCAGCTACTTGATAGAGTACGAGGTACTCTATCTAGTACCTACAGGTCGAGATGTTTTATAAACCTGCGACAGATCGTGTAATGCATATCTTGGTCTCATAAAGATCAAGTCGGGACAATTTCCCCGACTTCTAATATCCTGCTACCTGTCAAAGTACCAAATCCGGCCTTATGGCCATCAATACAAGTCTAACAAAGTCTAGGAAGAACCAACCGCTAAAGTCTGGCAACAATATCCACATCTAAAACCAACTACTACTAACCAACATGAATGAAGATAGAAACAAGGAGTATCACTCCTCCTGCTGTTGCTGCTGCTCGAACATCGTCTCATCATCACCACCCAAAGTACCTGCCCCCGATCCCCGCATCCCCTCCTGCTCCTGCTGCTGAACTCGAGTACCATGGGGTCAAACCACCGTAAGGGAAGGACTGAGGTGTCCCCCACGTCGACTGATCCACCCCGTAGGAATGGAAAACCCCCGAGTAGTCTCCTACCCCACTCCACCAAACTAGATGCGGTCCCTCGGTCCCTATCCCCTGAGTGTACGCCATCTCATGCATGTTCCGGAGTGTCAAAGTAGATGACACTCTCTCCGACAAGTAGCTGGACCGCGTCTCCGGTGTATCAAGATAGGGGTAGTACGGGAAAGGCTGCTGCTTTCTTCTTTGTGCCTCCGGCTGTGTCCTAGTCTCCGGGGCCCTCTCTCTCACTTGACGGGGTCCCCTCACCACCCTAGGCCTCTCCGCCACCTGAACTCCCGCGTTCTCACCCTTCGTCGGCTCCGGCATCTCCGTGAGGATGGTGCCGTCGATGAGATAGGTCTGTAGCTGGCGGGGTGTGTCCTCATCCTCCTCCTCCTCATCATCGGAGTCCACTGTCACTACAGTCGGCTCCAAGGGCTCCGTGGGTGGGAGGTGCTCGGGAGCTGGGATCTTCATCCAACTCATCCCATGCACCCTCCATGCTAGGCTACCATCTGTCAAGGTTCTCAACCATTTCAGGTCGAGATAGTACTCACGATCCATGGTAGGCATAGGGGTAACTAGAGGCACGTACGCTGAAGAAGCCTCAAAGGAGGTTAGCTTTTCAGCTAACCGAGTGGCAATAGCACCACAACTCAAGTATCGAGAATTAGAAGAAGCCATCAAGGCGAGAGCAGCACAAACTATGGAAGGAGCATTGAAGACCACTTTCTTGGCCCGCTCCGGATTGAGGTACGACATCAAAAGTAAAACCTCATGGTTATTCAACTTACTAATATCTTTTCGGTCATAGAGGAGGTTTGAAAGAGAACGGAGAAAGATTCTCAAGGTGATGTGCTGAACGTCATTAATCAGCATATTGCTCGCGGTGGGAGCTTGCTTCCCAGTCAAGCAAGGCATTAGGCGGCAGACGCCGCACTCAGCTGGAATGTCGGTGATGGAGTCCTTGGGAGGCTTGGCCAACCCAAGGTGAGAGGCAAACAAATCCATGGTTAACAAGAAACTGGTATTCATCAATCTGAACTCAACAGTCTGACCCGCTGGGTCATAGTTAAAGGAACTCATGAATTCTAGGGTAAGGAAAGGGTAAGTGTGCTTCCTCAACCGGTACAAACCCGTAAACCCCAAGGTCTCGAATATATGACGGACATCCGTCTCTATCTCCAACTCCTCTAACACAGCGGTGTCAATACACTTTGTAGGTCTCATCTTGCGTTTTTGTAAAGCTACAAAACGCTCTCTTTGCTTAAAGTCAACAAAAACGACAGAAGGGTACTCAGACACTGCGGGTACTACCGGTCCACTAGCCTCCCCCCTCTCAAGTGGATCAACCCTTCCCCGTTTACTCTGACGGGTTCCAAGGTTTAGTCTCGGCATCTGCTTTAGACATATGTTCAAACAATTTATATAATCATGCAAGCATATACTTCATGTAATTTAGGTTCTATATACTTAGTAAGTTTACTAATTCATCAACCAATTCCATATTTGAGGCACATAATTCATGTCACCAAACTTAGTTGCTCAGCTAGGTACACACCAAATTTCCAACCATTCTCAGCATGTGAAGCACGTATTTCATGTTGTTACTTTGGTTATGGAAATAAGTATACATGTTCTTTAGCAGTTTATACGATTTCAACACACTAGTTCATATTATTACTACTCATAAGGCATAGTGGTGTAAGTAATTATCATGATGGCCGCATATGTTCAGCGAATTTGAATACCCTATCATGCTTCTAAGGGTTGTTTCAGTACATTGCTAGATACATGTTACTAGTTCAAGAGAATGTATAATTTATGACAAATCAATATCACCCTTCACTATTATGTAAAACAACTCAATCAAAATTTTCAGACGGTCTTTACAGCTGTGAGAATTGTGGCATGTATTCATCAATCATTGTTTCTTTTATCATATTGGAATTCTATTCATGCTTATATTGTCAATTACAACATCAATTTTCTCATTCCAAGTCACGAATTTCTCATAAGACACTTTTAAGACGGAGTTTTAAGGCAACTTTCTAAGGGTAAAAATCGTTAAAACCTATCCTCCAACATGATATCAACCATAATTAAAGCTCAATTTTGCTATCTAATCATTATAAAACAACCAAAAATCGATTTCAATTTGGAAACCCTAGAAATTTCGGGTTCAACTATTGTAATTTCTAATCTAATTTACAGCATATAATCACCAACAAGCACGATTAGGAGGCATGTGAATCATGTTTCAACAATTAAACGCACCAATTTGCTCATCATAATCGAAAATTTCAGATTACTACACTATTTTAACATATTCAAAATAACAAATCACATAAATTGAGAAGAATTACATACCTTGATTGATTAGTCAGGTAAGAAACGAATTAAACTAAGAAATTAACCCCAAGATTCACTACTAACCCAAGAGAAAGCTAAGATTTTGGAGGAAATAGGGGAGTTAAGAGAAGTTTAGATGTGAGAGTGTCGAAATATAGAAGAATAAGAAGAAGATATAGGAGGATTAGGGGTTTTAAGAAAACCCGTAGAAGTCACTGTACAGTAACCTACTCGATCGAGTGCCTGGGGTACTCGATCGAGTACCACCCTACTCGATCGAGTAGGAGCTAAATCATCGAGTAACTGCGGAAATTTTCCCACATCCCGACATCATAGCTCCCTAATTAGATCGAGTGAGGTCTACTCGGTCAAGTAAGCACTCGCACTCGGTCAAGTATAGTTAAGTACTCGAACAAAATATGAAGTAACTTTGAAGATTCCTGCAAAAACAACACCGCGTGTCGATTCCAACTAAGTTCGGAATTCGACACTAGTCATCGCATTCAATCACGTTTTATAACCATCGTCACACAAAATACAACTCTCCAACAACTAAGAGACATATCCCGTTACGTTATACAAATTACCCAACTCGGTCTACCTGTCACCGAGTTATGTATAAACCTAGCCGTGCCATTTTATTACCTTTACTTACTTTACATGCTATTACTAAACTCGTGTTTACATCAAATTCAAACGTATGATTAACATTAATGTCCCCATATTTACTTATCACATAATTATATACATTGCCAATCACTTAATCAATTATGTATTATATGTTATTCTAAGCAATCTATTTTGCATAATTCAAATATTTCGCAGCGGAAAAATTTCAACTAGCTAACAAAGCATATACACATTACCATATATCGTGATCCGAATTATTACTCATCCATACTATAATTTTCATTATAGCTATCCTATAGACTCACCAGTCATCCAACGAGCTTCAATAATCCCGTCACTAATTACCATACTCGGCCCGAACATTACTATCATACCTCTATTAATTCTAACAAAACTTAACCGGAGGTAGCTCTGGCACAATTAACATTCATAGCACACATAGACACACGGACTCCACATTCCCATCCCATGTGACTGGCTTAAGTGTCATGGGGCCAAAATTTTGAAATGAGGGCGCCTACTCACCCAAAATCTAGCATCAGCCGGGGCTCCCATTACACATACACTAGGTTCATTTTATTAGACTCCCTATGTTCATTATGTTCATTTGTTACAGGTTCCAAAATCGTCGCTCTGATACCACTTTGTAACACCCCGATATCCAGAGGAGCCTTAGCTAGGCCTTCCTTAGCATATAAGGGCGTTACCATCTCGGTTGCCCGAGGAAAGCAGTTACCAAATGTCAATAAAAGAACTATTAAGTTATATTACAAGTGATTCAAACCAAAATACAATAATAAGGTACAACTCAAAGACTACTCGCTATGACCACCACATCTCGTGAAGACTCATCCCTGCCCGGACCTCAGCTATCAACAACATCAACACCTGCTAAGACCGACTGCTCACCATAAGGGATCACAGCAGACACATCACAAACAACCACACAAGGTCAGTACTGAGACAAGATAAGACAACAGCAACTACAAACAACAATACAACAATGACATTAGACCCAACCACAACCACAATAATCCAACCGAACCTGTCACTGACTGTCCACTGGACCAGCCCTGCCAGTGGGGGACCGCAGCCGTTCCCACCTAAGCCCCGCTCATCATACGAGCGATAACCCTACTCATTAATGTGCACATCCCCTTCCGTGGCGGGTTCCACGAAGGGCGAAACTAGGGCGTGAGATCACTCCCGCAAGTGACCCCACTCAGCCGAGAACGCATCTCGAGAACCATCAACAACGATCACAACCACAACCATAACACAACTCAATCACCATGTCAAGCAACCACAATACTATTACAATTACCGACACACTAGACAATCTACAGCAACTGAGTAGGCGAACCTACCTTTAAGCGACCGCAACCAATCCACGCTGACAAACAAAGTATCCAGCGCACAAGCAAAGCCTATTACCATCACACAAACATCTATCACACAAAGTATCCAGCGCACAAGAACCTTCCAAGAGGCATCCATGGAGGTTTTGAGGTGAAGGGAAGGGAAAGAGGCGGCTGAAGGATAGGAGGAAAGTGGCGAAAGTGATTTGCGGATTTAACAAAACGCGATATATAACCCTCGCTGAAAACCAGGCACTCGATCGAGTACCCAACATACTCGATCGAGTAACCCCCTACTCGATCGAGTACCCTAGCTACTCGATCGAGTAGCCTCTACTCTATCGAGTACCACTCTCTCACCCAACTTCCGATGCCCTCGGCACTTAACTCTAAGGCTATTCCCGCTCCCAAGGTCAGTCAACGCTGGTCAAAGGGTCCCTAAAAGGGCGGGTATTACACTCAGGGTCAGATGAGGCGAGTGGTTCTGAGTACGAGCCAGAGGAGGACTAGTAGCAGCTGTCTGCCTCCCCTTTTTGTTGGCTGGTTTGGGGAGGCCGTATTTTGTGAGTTTCCGTTTCTTTTCATTAGTTTCCATTTCTTCTGTAGATGTTTATATGAGACGGATTTCCGTTGCAAAAAAAATGTTTTCCGTTGCATAGTAGAGGGAAAAGTCAACAAATTGACTTTTTAAATTAATGGATAGCCGTCAAAAACCTGTAATTTCCGTTGCAAACACAAATGCATTGACTTTTTTAATTAATGAATAGCTGTCACAAAACCTGTAATTTCCGTTGCAAACACAAATGGGAGATTCAAGCATTCCTGCATCCATTTTCCTCCATTTCGTTACGATATCAAACAATTAAACAATAAACTTTAAAGAAGCCAACAATATAGAAACTTGGAATTGTTCATTTAGCAAATTTAAAAGAGTACATACATTGAAAACATCCTCAAAAAAAATCCATACGTAATTTGCTAAGCAATTTCGTTGTCTAGCTATTATGGAGTAATCTAGCTAATTAGTTGGGATTGATGTCGAGTTGCCACTTCCACCATCATCATTGAAGTCGTCTCGATTTTGGAACTGGTTGCTATCACAATTTGGGTCAAAGTCAGACCCAAACTTTGCTTGTAGAAACGCCTCCATTATTTGTACTTTGTCTTTGAGTACTTTGTTACGGAGCTCAGTTTCAACATTCTTGCTCACAAGTCGAGGTCCATTTCGGCTGGAGTGCATCACCCATCCATTTCGGCTGCTTCTTTACGGCCCGACAAACCATGGTCCTTAGCCGTGTTTTGAAGAGTTTGGTAAAAGCAGCTCTAACTTGGTCTTCCTCATCTTTAAAAAGGCGCAGAACCATAGTTAGGAGTTTTGACGTACTAAATGACATATAACATTGCTAAACATGTTATATCACTGCAAAGTTTCAGCAACACTTAGATTTTACCTTGTCATGTAATATGCTACAGTACTTACTACTTAGTAAATGACTACTAAATGCTACTTAGTGATGATGTGCTCATGCTCCCTACACCATAACCTATAATAAAAGAAGGCTCTAATTGATGGCTAAACGCATACAATCATTTGAATTTATCAGTATGTGAAGGCAACAATTTATTCAAAAAATTGTTGAGCAAACCAAGGATTAATGCGGATCTCAGCTATCAATGGAAAGACCAAACGAAGAAAAGTAGCCTATAATAAAATTCACTATCACCAGAATTCTCAAGGAGTTTAAAGACCACCGCATCTTTTTTAGAACTTGCTAAAAAATGTAATCGTTCCAAGTTAAAACAATTCAATTCAAAGTGAATATGCATTTTGTCAGCATTTCATACTAACCCAATAACAGTGAACATAAAACCAAATTACGGAATATCATTCAATACACACCACCTCAACTATCAAATGGGAGAACGAAAAGAAGGTTGCACAGCTGTGTTTAACGGACTCCATGAAATCATTTTGTTAAGTCTGAAATTAATCGAATATCAAATCAGATGCAAAGAAAAGTTATGATGCACAACTATGATGAAAAGTTGAAGAATAGATAATAAAAATAATACAGTAAAAAAACAATTGGTAAACAAAGTATATAATTAGATGAAATTATTAAAAGGACTTGTGGAGTCTCAATTGCTTAACTAAAACCGAAATTGGAACATAGCCATGTGAACAATTCAATAAACTAAATCTCCATCGCCCGACGATTATGTAGAAATATGTGGGAGCCGAAGTTTTAAATTAACAACAATAACAAAGAAAATATAAATCAGCAATTTTCCATATCGAAACCAAATCACTCATAAAAATCGGAAAAAAAATAATATAAAGAAGTTGAAACTCCATCTTACCACATAGATTCGTTCTCAATCGCGATTCCATAAATTGAAGGTCCTACAATATTTCAGGAACAGATTGACTAATGGAAAATCAAGAGAAGAGGGCAAATTGAAGAGAGTTAGAGGAGAGTGTAGACGAAGGATTTAATCCAGAAGAAAGAGTCAAATTGAAATTGAAGAGAATAACAGGAGAATGGTGGGTGATAGTGGCGGCTACGTAATTGCTCGTTTATTTAGACATATTTAGGCTCTAGGGTTATACCGATGAGCGGGAAAATTTTTCACCACAATAGGACACGTGTACAAAATTGTGTATAGTGGTTGTTCTTTTATAATTTGATATATATAGATATATAGATAGATAGATATAGATATATAGATAGATAGATAGATTAAGCTGGTTTGGCTTTTTTTTCCCCTAAATTTTCATTAACCCTCCTAATAATTTGAGATTAAGGATTTGGTTTTAAAACTTTTGTTTTTTTTCTATTTTTCACTAACCCGCCTAAAATTTCATTTCTAAATATTTTGAATACTAAATATTTGTTTTTTTTTTTCTAATCTTTTATTTTTTAAAGAAATTTGTTATTTACTTATTCTAACAATTCTAGTTAATCACCTATTGTAATATTTTAAAAAAAAGTGTTACTACTACATCCACTAAATGCAACACTTGAAAAATAATGTTGCTATATGTAGTGATAAATGCAACAAGTTTATACAAGTGTTGCATATTAGAGTAAAATACAACATTTTTTTATAAGTGTTGCATGGTAATATCTTCACTATAAATTTGCAACAAAAATATTAAATGTTACATACAAAATGTTGCAAGAGAGCCATTTTGTAGTAGTGAGAAAAAAAAACAATTATTACATACGAACCATTGAAAATATCAAAAAGAATTGGAATTAAATTATTTAATCTTATTATTAATACTTTTTAAAAAAAAAATAAAAAGGGTTATTTGATGAGAATAATTCAAACTATGACTGTCCTGCTCAAAATTAGTTGGGGTTGTGAATTTGGGGTTGTGAATTTTGACTTGTCTAAATAGTATAAAAGATGAGTTTTTAATAAAGAGGGAAAATGGAAATAAAACCCGCGCATGATGGTTTATTGGGAATTGTAGGAGTTTAACCAATATGCAACGGATAGGCATTACAAAATCCGTTGCATAAATTAACCAGCTTTAAATTTATTAGGCGGGTAAATAGATATGACGCATATCCGTTGCAAATTTTCATTAAGCCGTTACATAATTTAATATCCGTTGCAAATTTTCATTTAGCCGTTGCATAATTTAATATCCGTTGCAAATATAATAATATTTGTTGCAAGTAATACTTAGCAACGGCTTATACAGTTCGTTGCAATTAGTCCGTTGCAAATCAGCCTTTTTCTTGTAGTGTATATTCTTCCCAATTTTGTTGTTGCTGCTGTTGAGTTTGCTACTGAGTACAATGAGGGCATTGTGCGTTTTGGTTTGGGGAGGGTATATGCATATGTCTATCACATTTGCATTTGTTATTTATTGCATTTATGTTCCACGTTTATTGCATTTCAGTTTGCATTTGTTTTCACTTAAAAAAAAATTGAAAAATTTAAAAAATTCAAAAATATCACGTTTACTTTAGCATGTAGGTCGAGTCGAAATGGATGGATTTCAGTGATAAAATTGCTTTACGTATTGTCTCATTGCCCTTCCTTACACTTGTAATGTCGTTGAGTATGTCACTTGCATAGTCTACGAGTTTTTGTTGGAATTTTACTAAACAAATAGACTTGACTCAATATTGGAAAACTACTTAAAATTTCTGAGGTTAGAGCTTATTTAAACTGGTGTCATTTATGACCAGTTTCATGTAGGAATGAGAGTAGTTACTCCTCGTAAGGCATGTCACATAAATTTGCATAAACATGAATTTTATCTGCTTAATACCTGTATGCATTTGGTTTTGCGGTTTGCTGACACATGTGGAAGAGGTTCCCGTATTTCATCTTGCCCATAAGCTCCACAAAAGCCAAATTTGCCTTTTTTGTCCCATAAACTACATTCCAAATTTAGCCACCCTAGCCGAGCTAGTAAAGGTAGTTATTCGGGAATATTATTTTGCGATTTGGTTTTTATTGTCTCGTGTGAGAACTGCATCAGTTTTGGTGATATGTTGGGAAATGAGGGAAAGTTTGAATTGAAAAAAAAGAAAGAAAAAAAAAGAGAAGAAGAACTGAACTGAGCAGAGGAGGTTCAGGTCAACAAGGGTGGTCGATCGATTGCATCACATGGTCGATCGACTGCCAGATCAGTTTTGAAAAAAAAAAGAGAAAAGAAAAAGAAATCACATGATTAGAATGATTTTCGGATGGTGATTTTTATTCCCATGTTGCTATTCATATTATTTGGGGAATTATTATTATTTTGGGAGATTGTGAGATTTGTGCTTTTAGTAGCACCGTTTTGATTTTCTCTCGAGTATGAAGTTGGGAAATGTTCAGAAATTTGGTATTTAGAAGTCGCTTGCTCGGCTTTATCTCCTCTTATCCAAATTTATTTTAGCCCATTCTTACCCTTAGCCTCACAATTCCAAAATCGCCTCGGCATGTGTCATGGTTATTAAATGGTTGGAATGCATATGTACGGTTATAGAGATTTTATTTATGTTAGATTGCAGGCATGTTTTTATGGGTCGTAGTTAGGTGAGAGACTTGTTTCGTTCATTCTTCTATCTTGCACAATTAAATTCTCACCCTATTCTTAAATTGAGTGAATGAGCGACCCGTGAGAGTCCGATATACACGAGTCTTGCAAGGTCGAAAGTTTGGTAAATTCTTGAACATGTTCAACTCGTTTGCGCTTGACAAAATACTTTGATTTTATTTGTTGCATTAAATTGGTTGGGCATGATAATACGTTCTTGTTTTGAGAAAGAAATCCGTTCCAATAGGTGTTTAGATTGAGTCTTAGTGCTTGCTTGGGGACAAGCAAGGTTTGGTTTGGGGAGATTTGATACGTGCATATTCTATACACTTTATTAGCGTTTTTGGCACGTATTTCTATGCGTAATTATTAGCTTTAAGCTATTATTTCTCCCGAAACAGTTTACTTTGTATTTCCTATGTCATTATTGTAGGAATGACCGGAAGTAAGCTAAATCGAGCCTTTATCTGTTCCCGGGGGGCATTTTATGGAAACTATGAAGTTAGAAGCTCGGAACTAGATCGTCCTGGGATGCGTGCATGAAGTTGGAAGCTGCCACAGCACATCTGGTCTATCGACCAGAGAATCCAGTCCATCGACCATGGAGTTTAACAGAGAAGCAGCGTTGCCATCACTGTACTGGGTGGTCGATCGACCAGGTCTCGAAACTGTGATTTCTTTTACGCGTTTGTCTTTTGAAAGCCCACTTGTAATTTATCTTATGGGTAGAACGTTTATCAGTGGGACGTAACAAATAATTTAGGTTATGCTTTTCATTAGTGAACAACTGAAGTTTTAGATCTAGTTTTTGGGAACGAAGAAGTAGAGACTACGGATTTCAATCAATTGTTTTGTT
Source organism: Silene latifolia (assembly GCF_048544455.1). NCBI lineage: Eukaryota > Viridiplantae > Streptophyta > Magnoliopsida > Caryophyllales > Caryophyllaceae > Silene > Silene latifolia. The sequence goes on along the minus strand of NC_133533.1, from coordinate 70,320,039 downwards.
CATCAAATCCTTTAGTAAGCTTTAATTCAATTTCAATCTTCACTTATTCTTATTTATTTTAATTCTAGTTTCTACCAATTTATATTTAAGCAATTTAATTTTAGTCCTTTAGTTTTAATTCCAATTCAATCATGTCAATTTTATTCCATTTCTTTAATTTTGCAATTGTCATATTCGTAATCATGCGTAGCTAAATTCCTATGCTAGGAATTAGGGAATCCATGGCGTCATAAGTTGATTTTATTTAGTCTAGGTTGAACCCGTACCGGTCTTATTTACTTTTGTAAGATTTTATCCCTTTGCTAGATTGAGAGATTAGCAGAGATAGATTTCTCATAAGTAATTGGAAAGACTAGTGGAGAGAAAGCAATCTAGTTTCATTCTAGGGTGAAAGAAGACCGAGAGGCTTAGTTTGAATAGGGACTTAGAGGACCTATTTGACATCCTGAGACGGTATTGGATAGACCTTGACTTTACCTGACTGACCCTTAAGCCATGGTGAACCGAAGTTCCTAGCTGCTTTTTAATATTTTATTTAATCTTCACTTAAGTTCCAGTAATTAGTTCCCCCCCCCCCCCCCAATAATTGTTACTTCAATAGATTAAAAATAGCAAAAAGAATTGATCTTCTCTCTCCGTGGTTCGACCTTTACTATCACTAGCTATAGTTTTAGTTTGGTTTATAAATTTAACTTTGATACCAAACGACGGTATCAGCTAACATTAAGACCCATATCTCTCTCGGCTTGCACAAGCAATTTGTGCAATTCATGGAGAGAAGTCTTCATATTTTGCATATTGTAGTTTACCCTAAACTGCACATATGCTTTGACTTTGTTCAAGGAATGTAAAACTCGGTCTATAACGAGTTGTTCGGGAATGTCAACCCCTTGGATCTTAAGAGTCTCAACAAGCTCAATCAACTTGAGCACATGAGGGCTAACCTTTTGGCCCACTTTGATGTTGATTTTGAAAAATGCGGAGGCCGCCTCATATTGGATTATCCTAGGAGCTTGCGAAAACATGGTCACAAGCTTGATGTAGATCTCATAGGCCGTGCTCATCTTAATAGCACTCCTTTGGAGATCAGGCTCCATAGAGAAAATCAAGACGTTCTTGATAGCGTCCGACTCTTTTAGGTAGGCCTCATAAGCTTCCCTTACGGCGGCGGTTGACCTAGTAGTAGGTGTGGTGGGAGCGACTTCAGTAAGGTAACGAAGCTTGTCGTCACCTTCCGTGGCCCAACGGAGTTGCGCATCCCAATCGGCGAAATTACAATCATTCTTATCAAAGTTTACATCGATCCATGAAGGATCGGAGCCAAGAAGCATTGGGGAGGGGTGGAGCGTTTGCGCTAGACGATGCAGATGAAATTGGAGTTTTCATTGCTAATTATCAAATTGACTACAAAATAGAAAATGAAGGAATTATAAACATTTATCGTCTTAAAACTTGTAAATATTTTTAAACAAGTTTAACATTTATATAGTGACCTCTACCCAACTATAATAAATGATTCCGAGATCCATCTTTATACAAACATGGGCACGGGGAAACCGATACATCCCATACTAATAAAAATTTGGTGAATTAACTCTGTAATTGATTCTACATTAGAACTCTCGGTTGATTTTTTTTTATAAAACCCATCTCTAGCCACGAAACATAAGACTAGTCATAATATCCCGTTGAGACCAACCAAATTTCGCGTGTAATAACGTTTTATTGCCCCACTTACCCAATGATAAATGAAGGCACCTCCGGAAAACCGAACATACCCAAAATGTCACGGGGAGTCATGGGTCCTACTATTTGGTAAGGCTAAGTCTCAATCTTTTTAAAGTAAAGGCCTTGTCAATTTATTATCTATCAATTTTAAGTGAGCTAAAAGTCGAATTATCGATAATTATAATTGACATGGTCGATGACTCGATATGATATGCATGTGTTGTTATGGCGATTTGGCAATGCATGCAACATATTATAAGAAATGCAAAGCAAATAATAAATTCCTAGTATGACCTTCCTGAAATAGAAAATCAAATAATTTATTACAAAATCGGAAACCAACTCCTTTGATCCCTTGAATCTTCAAGTGGCACGCCTCCCTAGAACACCATCTTTGTCGGAACGCCTTTCCGAGTGGCACCGTCTTGAAGGAACTCTGAAGTTACAAATAATAATAAACATACATAGCTATTCCTATTATAAATTTGTAAAATTAAAAACTACTAAAAATAAAAGTGATACAAGATCACATTAAATTACAACCGAATCAATATCCCCTTACATTACGGGTAATATCGATTAAAATCTAAGGCCATATTAAGATAAAATTACACAATTCAAAATTACATAAATAAAATATGATATTCAACACTGAAATATGCAGCATTATAATACGTGTCTATCATGTCAAATTATGTGCTAAACCACCCTATTTAACTTATATCAATTATGTAACCCGGTTTTATGGAAATTCATGATTTTAACTTATTAAAATCGCTAAATAAAACTAAAATATAATTTTAGTCTAAGTTAATTATCCTAACACTCTTAGGACTCAAAAATTAATTATTACTCAATTTTTGACAATAATTCAACTTGATTTAATTTCATGCTCATTTCGACCCTAAAATCATAACTATTATGAAATAAATCCAAATTTAATTACAATAATTTCAAAACTTGAATTTTAAATTTTTGAACATTCTGGAATATATCCATGACACTTATAATGTCAAAAATCATGGTTAAAATTTTCGAATTTATTTCGAGAAAAAGTAGTTGCGATTTATCGGTTTTATCAAATAAAACATCTAAAGTATACATAAATTAAACTAATCAATCATACAACTTTAGATCTGATAATTGGGATATTAATTCAATCTAAAATAATTTTCCCATGCCATGTAATTTTTTTTAGCCATTTATGCTAAAATAGTCACTATTTATGTTATTTTTACACTAAAAATTCATAAATCATGCTAAATGAATCAAGTTCATCTTAAATTTTACACGCAGTGAGTAACATATGCATGTGACAACATATTAAAATTTTATGGCCTATTTCGAAGTTTAACTATTTTTAACCATTTTACCTCATTTTAATCCATTTTTATCTCATAAAAATCATAAATCATGCAAAATAAATAAAATTTATACAAAATTTTACAAACAATAAGTAAAATATACATGTGATGTTATATAACAATTTTAAGGTCATAAACTGAGTATAACTATTTTTAGCATTTTAAATACCATTTTAGTCATTAAAATGTAATAAAATAACAAAAAATTGTTAAAATAAGCAATAAAATACCATAAATCATAGAAATGACCTAATACATTTTAGGACCAGAATATACAACAAGAATCAATATTTTGTGGCCTTATCTAATAAATCACAAATTTTTAGTTTTAATTAAGTTACTAATAACTCGAAAAAACTATAAATCGATTATGCATGCAACATCCTATGCTATGATACCAATTGTTAGGTTCATATACCTATTATTAGACTCTTCTAATAGTGAACTAATTAACATCTTAACTTAAGTTCATTAAGATCTAGTGCATGCATAACTAAATAAGATGTAAATCAAGAAAACAATGGTTCTTAAATTGTTGTTGGTTCGAAAATTAGGGCACAAATAAGGATACCTTCCTTATTTGTTCTTGAGATTTACAATAATGGATTATCCTCCTAAATCCCAAATATAGAGATCCTCCTCTTGTTGCACCCAAAATAAAAACCCTTAAATTAATATATTAACTAACTAGATTAATATATTAGTATCCTTAAAATAATTCTAATAATATTCTTATTACTACACTAGTAATCTTATATATTGATATTAGAATATTAGATGAACAATTTTAGAGTTTCTAAAACAATTTTTAGAGAGAAAAGATGAGGAGATGAATGAATATTGCATGAAAATGAATATAGACAACAAATTCTATATATGTGGAGCCGGTTGTGAGGGGTGGAAGGCCACTGCATGGCCTTCTCACTTTTTCTTTTGTTCTTCACAAGAATTTTAGATGTAAGGCTAGTATAGAGTAGGAATGATTATGTCAATTTTAATTATTAAAATAAATCACCCACTATCCACTACAACCCCTTCATTTTCGGTCCATGTATAAAATAGACTTCCATTTTATTTTGTCAATTTATCATTTGTCCCATAATATGTCACATGTAGCATGTAACATGTTATTAATTAATTTAATGCATATTTATCAAATAAATATCATTATATACATTAATTAAATTACATATAACAAATTGTCTAGTGATTCTTGATCACATAAATAAAATGGGTCATATAATTATAATTCACAACATTTTGCAATTATAATCAATCAATCATTCTTAACTTAATTGTTTCACAAACAATAATGAATTTTAGTAACAAAATCTTTTAATCACTAAAATAAATCTTATTTAATCAAATTACAATAAGATATACAAATTCTCACTCACAAATGAATTGTTCAAATTTAAGGAATTGATTAACTTGTATCGGCATACAATTAATCAACTTATCTATTAAGGGAATTGTCCTATAGGTGTGACCTTAAGGGATTAACTGATCACCACTGTCAAACGACAGTAATGTTAAACTCTAGTTAGCTAATCATTACAAATTAATGTTGATCAGTTGACTATATAATGAATCATCCTTTACGTATTCTTAATTTGAGATTTAAACATGTGATCGCACTATTGTTGATGACACATACTCCAACAATCTCCCACTTGTCCGAGACAAGTGTGCGTCACCAATTATCTTGTCCTATTACAATCACCCACTCAATGCAAGGTGTCTTGCAGGTCGTACTTGCATTTGATCATATTTTGAGTGGTTTCCTCGATATGGAGAGTAACTGTCTGACCGGAATTATCTACCGTATATACCTTCCGTGCATGGCCACGCATTTTCAATTCACTTCTCCTCGAGTGGCCCTGAGATTTCAAACAACCCTGGCAAGGGGGTGGATAATTACTATCGCACCATTCCCTTCGTTTAGCCACAAATCATCATGACCCAAAATACACTCATTTGGCTTCAGTTATGACAGTCGTAGAGTATAAATCAAAGCCAATCAAAAACTGGTGCCAACTTGGGCGAATGGTCTCTAGTCAAAAGAATTGACTCATAAAAATACTATAGTAGCTCTTGCCACGACCGGGCTTTATGAATTTTCAGAACTCTATAAGCGGTCAATGCCCGACAGAGTGTCTCAAATAGTCTATCTATATAATCGACTAGTCATCCCATATGACCTATGGCACTTGAACTTGCCATCAATCGCATCACACTCTAGTTACTTCGAGACGTCACCTCCTATAAGTAACCAGGGGAACATACTATGTCAAACCAGTTCACTTCAATGGGGTTCAATATTGTCTCAACAACTCATTTGGATATAACATAGTAATGGGTGAGTTTAAAGAAACTCAAACGATAAATGTGATTATTATATATGAATAGGCAATACCCTATTACTACATCATATCTTATAATCTATAGTGTACATTTTACACTAGTTAAAATGCAATAAAAGCTTGGTAAGTGGATATACCATGTATCCATACATTCCAACTTTATGAATTACCATTTCCTTCTATTCAATGTTATTTCTAATGACATGAATTTATCTAAGTAGATGTCCAGTTTTCTTACTAGACTTGGGCTCTTATACTTGGAAGATGCACCCACTGTTATCATATAACTTTTGTCAAAGTCTATGTTAGAGTGATCTACTCGTACTCCCTATGTAGACCATCTTATCACAATGTACTTAGATTCTATTTGTAGAATTTGAAATGGTTGATACTAAAATATTTTTCTAGTCACTTACTCCCAAGTCAATAAAATCAGCCTAGGATTTCGATAAATCCTTACATGCTTGGAAACTAAAGTTTTGTGTAACCCTTCAACACACAACTTAGTATATCATCCAAACATAAGAACGAATTCCCAATCCTTCTCAAGAATTTTAAAGGATGTTCTTTATGGCTTTCAAAAGTCCTTTATTTGAATTAACTTGTTATTGACTTATTACGCTCCAAGCATATGATTCATCATGGCGTGTGCATTTAATGGCATACATAATCGTTCTAATGGCGAAAACATTAGCAATCGATTTCATGTGATCAACAACTTATTAGGTTCAGTGAACGGCTATGACTCTATCATAGTCATTCCACTTTCTTCAATATGAATAACCTACTCAACCTTGTTGATGTTAAGCAGATCAGGAATCTTATCGATATAGGATACTTATCTAATTGCCAATTTAAAATTTCCATGTCATAATAGATTTGGAATTTTGGAATGCAATATGTCATCTTTTATTGAGAAATGAAAATCAAAACACTCCTTCATAGATAGTAGTGTTAGCGTGATATTCTCAATGAGTAATATGGCATCTATATGGAAGACAATTTCTCCCACTGAATTTCATGTCTATACATGGCAATTTTGACTCTCACTTAAATCCATGCATACATATGGCTTCTCGACAACTCGGGTGAAACCAATTTCTTTTCACATGATTGAAAGGATCATTGCTATCTTGAGTGATATTTAAAACTTTGTGTTTATGTAACAAACACACACTCATTTCTAAATACCTATTTAGAAATTGGTTTTAACATCTAACCTGATCATACACACTATGAGGTGTAGCAATAATAACATGGATCTTAGCATAGTTACACATTAACTTAGATTTTGTAGACATCTCTTATGTCTGTCTATGCAACTCAAAACAAATTTATTCTTTTGCACATATTTTACTTTGATTCATACGGCTCTTATGTAAAATAGAATTGAATTTACTTGATACAACCACTTTATAATCTAATTTTCTAAACAACAATTTCTTTTGGTCTCTTCATTAGTCTGAAGATTTACCTAAGAAAGCTTTCTTTTGGTCTCCTCACATGACATGAGTTTCACTTTAGAATGCTTTCTTTTGGTCTCCACACTAGTTCCCAACTAGTTGTATGTTTGTTGCATAAACACAAAGTTTTAAATATCACTCAAGATACCTACTGGAACAATCTTTCCAGCTTTGATATCTCCAAGATACTTCAGGTAATTCCTCTTCCAATGTCCTATGCCATTACAATAATGGCATTTGTCTTCGGAAGTAGCACCCTTTTTGGAAAAGCTTTTCTCAATTGCTTTTCATTTTCCTTTGAAGGAAGTGGGTTTCTTGCTCTTATTAGCACTCCTCTTAAATTTCCCTTTGCTCTTGTTGTTAATTGTGAGCACATCCTTGGTTGAGCTAACATTAAGGCCCATATCTCTCTTGGCTTGCACAAGCAATTTCTGCAATTCATAGAGAGAAGTCTTCATATCTTGCATATTGTAGTTTACCCTAAACTGCACATATGCTTTGACTTTGTTCAAGGAATGTAAAACTCGGTCTATAACGAGTTGTTCGGGAATGTCAACCCCTTAGATATTAAGAGTCTCAACAAGCTCAATCAACTTGAGCACATGAGGGCTAACCATTTGGCCCTCTTTGATGTTGATTTCTAAAAATGCGGAGGCCGCCTCATATTGGATTATCCTAGGAGCTTGCGAAAACATGGTCACAAGCTTGGTGTAGATCTCATAGGCCGTGATCATGTTAATAGCACTCCTTTGGAGATGTGGCTCCATAGAGAAAATCAAGACGTTCTTGATAGCGGCCGACTCTTTTAGGTAGGCCTCATAGGCTTCCCTTATGGCGGCGAGGACCTAGTAGTAGGTGTGGTGGGAGCGGCTTCCATAAGGTAACGAAGCTTGTCATCACCTTCCGCGGCCAAACGGAGTTGCGCATCCCAATCGGCGAAATTATAACCATTTTTATCAAGTTTACATCGATCCATGAAGGATCGAAGCCAAGAAGCATTGGGGAGTGGTGGAGCGTTTGCACTAGTCGATGCGGATGAAATTCGAGTTGTCATTGCTAATTAATCAAATTGACTACAAAATAGAAAATGAAGGAATTATAAACATTTATTGTCATAAAACTTGTAAATATTTTTAAACAAGTTTAACATTTATATAGTGACCTCTACCCAACTATAATAAATGATTCCGAGATCCATCTTTATACAAACATGGGCACAGGGAAACCGATACATCCCATACTTTTAAAAATTTGGTGAATTAACTCTTTAAGTAATTCTACTTTAGAACTCTCGGTCGATGTTTTTCATAAAACCCATCTCTAGCCACGGAACATAAGACTAGTCATAATATCCGGTTGAGACAAATCAAATTTCGCGTGTAATAACGTTTTATTACCCCACTTGCCCAATGATAAATGAAGGCACCTCGGGAAAACCGAACATACCCCAAATGTCACGGGGAGTCATGGGTCCTACTATTTGGTAAGGCTAAGTCTCAATCTTTTAAAAGTAAAGGTCTTGTCAATTTATTATCTATCAATTTTAAGTGAGCTATAAGTCAAATTATCGATAATTATAATTGACACGGTCGATGACTCGATATGATATGCATGTGTTGTTATAGCGATTTGGCAATGCATGCAACATATTATAAGAAATGCAAAGCAAATAATAAATTCCGAGTATGACCTTCCTGAAATATAAAATCAAATAATCTATTACAAAATCGGAAACCAACTCCTTTGATCCCTTGAATCTTCAAGTGGCACGCCTCCCTAGAACACCATCTTTGTCGGAACGCCTTTCCGAGTGGCACCGTCTTGAAGGAACTCCGGAAATACAAATAATAATAAAAATACATAGCAATTCCTATTATACATTCATAAAATGAAAAACTATTAAAAATAAAAGTGATATGAGATCACGTTTAATTACAACTGAATCAATATCACCTTACATTACGGGTAATATCAATTAAAATCTAATGCCATACTAAGATAAAATTCCATAATTCAAAATTACATAAATAAAATATGATATTCAACAATGAAATATGCAGCATTATAATACATGTCTATCATGCCAAATTATGTACTAAACCGCCCTATTTAACTTATATCGATTATATAACCCGGTTTTATGGAAATTCATGATTTTAACTTATTAAAATCGCTAAATAATACCAAAAAATAATTTTAGTCCAAGTTAATTATCCTAACACTCTTAGGACTCAAAAATTAATCATTACTCAATTTTTGACAATTATTCAATTTGATTTAATTTCATGCTCATTTTGACCCTAAAATCATAACTATTAAAGATAATATATATATATATATATATATATATATATAGAGAGAGAGAGAGAGAGAGAGAGAGAGAGAGGGGAGTTCTAATGAGTCCTCCTCTCAAATTGAGTCCATAAGTCCCTCTAAGGGCTTTTGGATGGACTCAATGAATGGTTGAGATGCATTTGATTAAGGGCTATTAAAAAGAAAAGGAAAAAAATGTGGATGGTTGGATTGAGATGGGTGGTTGAGATTGAAAATTACCAAAAAAAATTACCACTAATCAAATTTCTATACATTAATTAATTTTTCTTTCTCTCTCTAGCCCCTAATTAATCAGTTTTGAGTTTAAGATTTCAGAAGTGTAAATGTAATATTGTATGAGTTTTACAAGTGTAAATGTGATGTTTACGAGTGTAAATGTAATATTTTAAGAGTGTAAATTTGATTTTTTGTGACGGAAATTTTGAATTTAGATAATTTTAACATTTTACAAGTGTAAATGTGATGTTTTACGAGTGTAAATGTAACATTTTAAGAGTGTAAATTTAATTTTTTGTGACGGAAATTTTGAATTTAGATAATTTTAACATTTTACAAGTGTAAATGTGATGTTTTACGAGTGTAAATGTAACATTTTAAGAGTGTAAATTTGATTTTTTGTGACGGAAATTTTGAATTTATATAATTTTAACATTTTACAAGTGTAAATGTGATGTTTTACGAGTGTAAATGTAACATTTTAAGAGTGTAAATTTGATTTTTTGTGACGGAAATTTTGAATTTATATAATTTTAACATTTTACAAGTATAAATGTGATGTTTTACGAGTGTAAATGTAATATTTTAAGGGTGTAAATTTGATTTTTTGTGACGGAAATTTTGAATTTATATAATTTTAACATTTTACAAGTGTAAATGTGATGTTTTACGAGTGTAAATGTAACATTTTAAGAGTGTAAATTTGATTTTTTGTGACGGAAATTTTGAATTTACATAATTTTAACATTTTACAAGTGTAAATGTGATGTTTTACGAGTGTAAATGTAATATTTTAAGAGTGTAAATGTAGTATTTTAAGAGTAAATTGGTCCTTTGAGTGTAACTTTGGTCCTTTATAAGTGTCACTTTTGTCCTTTACGAGCAAAACTTTAGTCCGACTACCAAAAAACACCACCACCGTCGTCCTCCACCACCAACTCATATCCACAAAAAATATGAGTGCAAATCTATATAATTTTAACGAGTGTAAATGTAAAGATATACGAGTGTAAATGTAAAAAATATGAGTGTAAATGTAAAGAAATACGAGTGTAAATGTAAAGAAATAAGGGTGTAAATCTGAAAAATGCGTGTAAATGTAAAGAAATATGAGTGTAAATGTAAAGAAATACGAGTGTAAATGTGAAGAAAAACCAGTGTAAATGTGAGTGCAAATCTATATAATTTGAAGGAGTGTAAATGTACAGATATACAAGTGTAAATATAAGGAAATATGAGTGTAAATGTAAAAAATATGAGTGTAAATGTAAAGAAATATAAGTGTAAATGTAAAGAAATATGAGTGTAAATGTAACCAAATACGATTGAAAATGTAAAAAAATATGTGTAAAATTAATATATTTATTATATCTAAGAATAAAAATCATGTTAATACGTTTTTTTCAAAAATCTACTATATTTTTATTAGATCTACGAATAAGATCAACAATTTATTACACTTCATAAGAGTGTAAATGTAAAGAAATGTCAGTGTAAATTTAAAGAAAAACGAGTGTAACTTTAAAATAACACAAAAAAATAAATAGATCTGAAATTACCAGAGTGTAACTTTATAGATCTAAAAAACAAAAACAAAAAAAGACGAGATACGCAAGTAAAAATTAACCACACACAATAACAAATGAAAATAATAATAAAAAAAATTATGTAACAAAATGAATGTAATTTTAATAAAATACCCCCGCAACCACGTCGCCTTTCAACCTCCACCGCAACAACAACCACCAAAACGACCTCAATACTAGGTCTAAAAAACGACAAAGAAATCTGAAAATTTAAATTTTAAAACCAGATCTGAAACAAAACAATATAATAACAAGACGATATTTAAAAGACGATATTTTTTTGGGTGGGACTAACATCACACGATTAAAAAAAAAAAAAAATCTAAATAAAACTTCAAACAAATCTGAAAAAAAAAAAAAAAAAAAAAAAATTCAAGGAGGACGAATATAGGCAACTGGCGGGACACTTTCAAAGGAAACACCATTGTCATTTTTTTTTACAAAAACCATTGTCACCCATTGACACACCTCCTTCCTCTCCTCTCATTCCTTTCAACAGAAACACCACCGCACCACCCCCATTGTTTCAGATCTGGTCGGGTTGGCGTGCGGGTTGTGAGTTGTGGCGGCGTTGGAGAGGAAGGAGATGTGTTGTTGTGGCGGCGTTGATGGTGGTTGTGGGCGGTGCGGCAGAAAGAGAGGAGTGGTGATGTGCGGTGGTGAATGTCGGCTTATGTGGGTGTTTGGTAGCAGATCTGAAAAACAAAAAAAAGAGAAAGGATGGAGGTGTTGGTGACGTGGTGTTGATGGTGGAGAGCGGGTTGTGGTGGTGGTGGTGAGACGTGGGTGTTGTTGTCGGCTGGTAGGTGGTGGCGTGGTGTTGTGGTGGTTGAATGGTGGCGGTTAGATATGGTGATGGAAAGGAGGAAGTGGCGGCAGTGGGTGGTGTTGATGGTGGAGGGTGGATCGTGGTGCTGGTGGCGGCGCAGTAGTGGAGGAAAAGAATGGAGGGTGGTCGGTGGTGGTGTCGGGTGGTGGAAGGTGAGAGGGTCTTTTTTTTGTGATTTATTTTTTTGAATGGTGGAAGGTGGCTGGTGGTTTTTGAGCTTTTTTTATTTATTTGGTTTTTAGAGAGGTAGAGGATTGATATTTGTGTGATAGGAGAGATAAGTGAGTGAAAAAAGAAGGCTTTTATAGTGCAATTAGGGTTTGATTAGTGATGGTAGAGAGGGAAAGGGATTAATTAGCATCCATCCCCTTATTTTAGCCTTAATCCCCCCTTTTTTCCCTTCAATCTCAACCTCTCATCTCATCTTTTCAATGGCCCTAAAGAGGACTTAGGGACTCAATGCTTTTTTGTGGACTCACTTGATCCTTCTTCTATATATATATATATATATATATATATAGACACACACATATATAACACATATATACACATACACACATACATATATAACACACATATGTGTGTGTTATATATGTATGTGTGTATGTGTATATATGTGTTATATATGTGTGTGTCTATATATATATATATATATATATATATATATATATATATATATATATATATATATATATATATATATATATATATATATATATATATATATAATTCAACTTGATCTAATCTCCAGTATCTGTTAGTCAATTTGCTCCTCAATAATTGGTTCATCACAGGTGTTTACAAAATACACTGTCAACCAAATGGTTAAGTATGAATATCTAAGCAACATGAAAACAGACACAATATAAATAACAATCAAGATATGCAAATGCTTAACAACCAATTCAAATCTCCCGAGACACCCATTCATCTGGCCAATCCCTGGACCGGGGTAATCACACATTATCCAGCAGAGACTTAGCCCGAGGCCTTCCGATTCACACATTATCCACCAACGAATAAGCACGGGGTCTTCCAATACTCACGTTATCCACCACGAAATAAGCTTCGGGCCTTCCAATACTTATATAACCAATTCAACAATATATAGTATTATGAATTATGAGTTACTCAACAAATGATTAGCAGTAACAATCCACATAACTATTCATCCAGAAATTACCATCCATTCTCCATATAATAACCATTTGACAATAAACAAAATAACATATTCCAGTTGAGTAGATATCCTACCTTTAAAGCTAAAGTCCAATTATGCAGCCCGAAGAATTAATCAGAAATATTTCATTTCAAATCCGTCACCTAAATTTTTATAATTAGATTACTAATCTTACCGTATTTCATTTATTAATTAATTACTATTAAGTTAATATTGGCCATTGTTTGACATTAGTAGAGGCCGTTGTTTACAACAGGCAGGGTTTGAACGAGCTTCCCAACACGTAATTTCACACGAATCCTTTTCTCTAAAACGGCTTCTGAGTTGTCCTTAAAATTCGGTGGTGACTCTTTGTGTTTGAAAAACTCCATGGATACATCAAATTCCCACATCCACAACATATACATACATATATATATATATATATAGAGGTGAGTTCTTATGAGTCCACCATATGTCATTGAGTCCCTAAGTCCCTCTAAGGGCCATTGGATGAGAAAATGGATGATTGAGATTGATGGAGAAGGGATGGATTAAGGACTATTAAAAAGAAAAGGAAAAAAATGTGGATGGTTGGATTGAAATGGATGGTTGAGATTGAAATTAACAAAAAAATTATTTCACTAATCAAATTTCTATACACTAATTAATTTTTGTTTCTCTCTCTAGCCTAGGGATGGCAGTGGGTCGGGGACCCGACCCAGACCCTGAGGGTCGGACCCTAATGGGTCGGGTATGGGTCTCATTTTTTCAGACCCAATGGGTATGGGTCGGGTATGGGTCTTAAGAAAATATTTGAATCCGGTCCGGTCTAAGTTATGAGACCCATACCCGACCCTTAGACCCTTTACTAAAGAAAAAAAATCAAAATTACAACTTTTCTTAATTCATACTGGCAGACTGTAGAAACCCAACTAAAATCTCTTTCTCTTCCCTCATCCCATAAAGTGATAAAACCAACCAAACTCTTCTGACAATACCACCACTCCACCACTGACACAAGAAAACCACCACCACAGCACTGATACGCGACTAGCAACCACCTCTCTAATAGCCGGCGACCGACAACCACCATTAACGGCAGATTAATAAACTCATAATGTTAAAGTAGTATGATTATTTTTTTTTAATATTATAGACCCTATAGCTGTTAATCTTGTTACTAAAGTGGTTTGAACTCGACACATGGGTAGACCCGGACCCTACCCTTACCCATAGGGTCCGGGTATGGGTCCTCAAATTTTAGACCCTTGCGGGTCTGGGTCGGGTACGGGTCCAAAGGGAAAATCTCGGGTCGGGTCCGGATCTAGGCGGACCCTACCCAGACCCTACCCATTGCCATCCCTACTCTAGCCCCTAATTAATCAGTTTTGAGTTTCAGATTTCAGAAGTGTAAATGTAATGTTGTATGAGTTTTACAAGTGTAAATCAAACATTTTACGAGTGTAAATGTAATATTTTAAGAGTGTAAATTTGATTTTTTGTGACGGAAATTTGAATTTATATAATTTTAACATTTTACAATTGTAAATTTGATGTTTTAAGAGTGTAAATGTAACATTATAAGAGTGTAAATTTGATTTTTTGTGACGGAAATTTTGAATTTATATAATTTTAACATTTGACAAGTATAAATTTGATGTTTTACGAGTGTAAATGTAACATTTTAAGAGTGTAAATTTGATTTTTTGTGACGGAAATTTTGAATTTATATAATTTTAAAATTTGACAAGTGTAAATTTGATATTTTACGAGTGTAAATGTAACATTTTAAGAGTGTAAATTTGATTTTTTGTGACGGAAATTTTGAATTTATATAATTTTAACATTTTACAAGTGTAAATTTGATGTTTTACGAGTGTAAATGTAATATTTTTAAGAGTGTAAATTTGATTTTTTGTTTCGGAAATTTTAAATTTATATAATTTTAACATTTTACGAGTGTAAATGTAAATATTTTAAAAGTATAAATTTGATTTTTAGGCAATTTTCTATATAAAATTTTGAATTTATATAATCTTAACATGTTACCAAGTGTAAATGTGATGTTTTACGAGTGTAAATGTAGTATTTTAAGTGTAAATTTGAAGGTCTACGAGTGTAAATTTGAAGGTTTAAGAGTGTAACTTTGGTCCTTTGAGTGTAACTTTGGTCCTTTAAAAGTCTAACTTTGGTCCTTTACGAGTAAAACTTTAGTCCGACTACCAACAAACACCACCAACGTCATCCTCCACCACCAACTCATATCCACAAAAACTATGAGTGCAAATCTATATAATTTGAGTGTAAATGTACAGATATCGGGTTGTTTTCCAGGGGGAGCCGTTTCACCCGAATATGTATTTTGGCTTATGGTCGAGCTCGGTCGACACTGCTTTGAAGGCTCTTAACACTGGGAAGGAGGAGAGCGGGTGTGGGGAGGTGGATGGGCGGATCAAGGAAGCAAGTCATTTACGTGAAGGGCGACCTCTTGTTGTGGTGGGAAGTCGGTACTCGTGTACGGCTACTCGGGTAATGGTGGACGCTGGGTGGAAATCGGTGGGTCAGGCTGCGGTGGGGTGGATCGCGTACGTGGATGATGGCGGTTCCGGGATCTCTAGAAGTGCTAAGATCTGTGCGGAATCTGGGTTACAGGCTGAAGCCTTAGGAATCAAAGATGTGCTGCGATGGGCTTATTCTCAAGGGATTCTGCATCTTGAGGTCAACTCGGATTGCCTACAGCTTCTTCTACAACTTGCAGGTCTGGAGATTAAGCATCACCTCATTGATGGTGTTATTTATGACATGCGTCTCTTCTTTCCTTATTTTCATTGTTTATCATTTAGGTTTGTACCGCGTCGTTTTAATAAAGTTGCTCATGGGCTCGCTAAGCGGGCTATGAGTGACTAGGTCTTATTTGTTTGTCTTCTTTACCGCTGCCAAAAAAAAAAAAAAAAAAACTTATTACTAGCTTAATTGAACCCACTTAATATACTCCTCTATTTATTTATTCAATTTCCAAAAAAAAATTAAAACTTTATTAATAAGATCTTTATTTTCCTATTGGTTAAATTACACTTGTGGGTCAATTTAAGCAAGTAGCTCCATGAAGCTACTAACTTGAAATTTTTTGGGCAAAACTAGTCTACATGATCAATTCCAATGGTTGAATTATTAGCTTGCAAGTTTATGAAATTACAAGTAAGTCCATAAGTCAAACCACTAGAGATGCTCTAAGACAACATTAAAAAGTTTTGAAAAGTAGAGGTTTAGAGTGTAGTGCAAACATTCCCCCGCCATCACTCCTCTTCTACCATCTCCCTCCCCGCCATTCTTCTCAACCAAATTTCTTCCTCTATCCAGTATCTCCTTCATCCTTTTCGAATTCGCTTCTTCATCAAATCCATGGATTCTCATCTCCCTTTATTCGATCAAGACGACGAGGTTCCCTTCCCTTCCCTTTCCTCTCTCTATACCATTTTTCCTTTTTTCACATTTTTTTTTTTGGGTAATTTCTCTCATCAACTTGTAGGACTTCGATTGGGACGCCGCGGTCCGAGAAATCGACGTCGCTTGTCAATCCACCTCAACCTCTGCAGCCTCTGTCAGTAACTCCGCTGCCATCTTTGTAACGCCGCAACCGCCGCAGTTGGATCACATTGCGAACAATTGGAACCATAGATTGAAAAAGCCGCAGAATATTTCCCGTCAATTGACGCTAGATAAGTTTATTAAGAACGGGGTTTCCGCTTCAACTTCGAAACCATGTGTGGAAATCGACGAACAAGGAGATCAAATTAGGGTTCCTGAAAACGCCTGTCATGTTGAAATTGATCCTGTGGCTGCTAAAACCTGGATTTACCCTGGTTGTTTATTTTGTTTTGTCTTCTTTCTTGATTTCTTTTTTAGGGTTTCGTCTCCTGTTATGCCCAATTGTAATTTCTTAGAACTTTGGGCTATGTTACATTGTTACTTAGACACTTCACTTTGGTCGCATGTACGACACGACATGACACTTTGACACTTCATTGCAGACCAAAAAACTGAAAACTTGGCGGAAAATAACTATATCCGACACTCCCACATTCCCACATTGTGTCGTGTTCGGCAGTCTGAGTAACATAGTTTGATGCTACTTCAACCCTTCATAAGGAAACGGGGCAATTTCTCTTGTTTGGATAGCAAATAGGATTAGAGGGAAATGGATAGATACATACATTTTCGCTTCTCGAAGAGAAATCAAAATGTTTCTCTCTTATTTCATTCCCCCTCCTCTCCCTTACCGTCCATTTCCCTTTCCTATACTCCCTCCCTCACTTATTTGTTCTAATGTTATCCAAACATGCTGCAATTTACGAAGACGTCATAATATTTCCGTTTATTGGTCATTCAGTTGGTATCACCTAAGATCGTCGTATGAGTTATTGTAGTCTCATTTCAGGCTGTTGTGCGAGTCATTACTTTGGAACTGATTCATCTCCCTGGGTTGGTTATGGATGTTTTGGGCCCGTTTCACAATTGAGAGCCACACAATTGTCTTAAGTGAGAATGTATAATTTTCATTTGCTTTTGTGCTAAAAGCTCATAGGTTTCTGTGTTTTCTGTAGTTTGATAATCAATGATATGTTACTTCGTGTTTGCATTTTAGGATAAATTGCTGTTGCTGACACATTTTGCCTGGTTTTCTGGTTTGCCAGATAATGTTTCTCGTCGTGAGTACCAATTTTCTCTATCTCAGACAGCGTTGTTTTCTAATACTTTGGTGGTACTGCCTACTGGGCTCGGGAAAACACTGATTGCTGCTGTTGTTATGTATAACTACTTTAGATGGTTTCCTGAAGGTAACATTTCTCTTAGTCCAACGTCTTATCTGTCTTTGGCAGTTAGACAACAATGTTCAGCCAATCTTGTATAAGATGGTTTCGCTTATGAGACCAACCCGTGTCGTTGTGTATTATTATTTAACTATAGGGCTAGTGTGTTGGTCTACATGTAAAACCGTTTCTGTAAGTTTTTGTTTACTTTAGCTGACAAGGACTTGAAAGAGTCAATATCTTGTGAGCAACTTCTGAAGCTGTCCAATAACCGCCTTTTGATTTTAACCTGACATGCTTTCAATGCTTAGAGGCAACTCTTGATGCAATTTTCAATATGGATCATAAGGAAACTACCTACCTATGTTTTCCTGGGTGGGATAATATGGTTGCTGCTGCTACTGCTGTTTTTATATGCTTTCACTACCTTGGATTCTTGAATTGCAGGCAAGATAGTTTTTGCTGCTCCTTCAAGACCTCTGGTCATGCAACAAATAGAAGCCTGTCATAATATTGTGGGCATCCCGCAAGTAAGTTGCCATGTAATAATGTTGGTGTCTTCTTGTACTGAGTTTGTTTTTTCAATTTACATTGTTTGAGCTCATACGTAGATGTGTTTTGAGAAGAATTTAAATAAGTGATTGCAGGAATGGACAATTGATATGACAGGTCAAACAAGCCCTCCCAAAAGAGCATCTTTATGGCGTTCCAAACGCGTTTTCTTCGTCACGCCTCAAGTTCTTGAAAAGGATATTCAGTCAGGTAGTTGACGATGTTTTCATTAGTCTTTGGATGATTATTGCATGTTTCACATAAATTGCATTCATGGAAATATGGCCGGTAGATACATGAGAAATAATTAGTATAGATAGCTCAAATCTGTGGTACATATATGGTGCTGAATGTTCTGTGGATACCCTTAAACTCTAATTTAAATGTGAAAAGCTGTTGTTGCCTTCTTCTAGAGTTCTAGGTAGATGTCTCTATATATGCTTGGAATTCCATTTAAAGTACTTCATATATTCGCCTTAGATGATTGCCTAGACCCTAATGTAATTAAATACTTCTGGAATAGTGGAATGGTGATCAATCGGCTAGTTTTCGAAATCTATCTACTGAAGGAATAGTTTGTCCTGTTCATCACTTTCTCTCTCTTGTATCAGGAGCGTGTTTGGTGAAATATTTGGTATGTCTGGTTATTGATGAGGCTCATCGAGCTATGGGGAACTATGCCTACTGTGTTGCAGTTCGTGAGGTTGTTCTCTCCCTGTTTTTTTTTTTTTTTCCGTTTGCATTCTGCATCGTGTGTATGTGCTTTCTTTGAGAATCTTACCTGCCGGTTGTTCTTATAGTTGACGGCTGTTCCTGTTCAGCTCAGAATATTGGCTTTGACTGCCACACCCGGGTGTAAGTTTTGGCATCATTTAACTTTCACCTTCATATTAGTGTATGTTAAAAAAAGGTTGACTGAACTACTTTCTCCTTCAGCAAAGCAGCAAACAATTCAGCAGGTCATAGATAACTTACAAATATCAACGCTTGAATATCGCAGTGAAAGTGATGTAGATGTGTGCCCTTATGTACAGAATAGAAAGGTCGAACTTTTCGAGGTACACATCTGTTTATTTACATTCAGTTTTTTGTGGGCATGTTCGCATTTCCATTCTTGGTCAGCTTCATTATCTGTAGGTTCCAATGGGAAAAGATGCTACTGAAATAAATAATTTGCTCTTGGAGGCTATACGGCCAATTGCAACTCGGCTTGGTACAATGGGCGTGCTTCCGAATAGAGACTATCAAACTGTATGTTTTTGTTCTCTCTTGTTATTTACCCTTTCAAACCCCCTCCTACATGTTTTTGATTTTTTCTAATAAGTCAGTTGCTGCTCGCAGTGGTAACCCTTTTTTCAGCTTCTCAGCAACTTCTCACTATGTATGCTTTTGTGTTGCATTCGAACTTTTCTTTTATCCAATGAGATAATTTTTTTTTTTTTTTTTTTTTATCTCAACTCATAGGAAAATCAGTAGCATTGTAGAATATTACGGTTCAGACTAGGGAATGCGCAAGCAAAAACAAAGTGCTTTTACAAGTAAAATCTCAATGGCTGCGTGCACTAGGTAGGAAACTAGCAAAGGAACAAAGGAAGACAAAGAAAGGGCTAGGATATAGAGACTGAATATTGTGGGATAAATCCGAACATATTTAGGTCTATAACTAATCATTATTACTTGATACTTAATATATTGAAATTTGAATCGGTCTGCTCAAGTTTGGCTCAAATTTGGAGCTCGAGCTTGGGCTCGAATCAGAGCTTGTAGCCAAAAAAATTGAAGCTCCAGCTCTAATTTAGTATGTGTTTGGCCTGATTTTTTTTAATTGTTTTTACTTCTTAAAATTACAAGCCATTTTTGAGAAGTTGAAAATAGTTTTTTAAAATTAAAAGGGTTTTTCTATGTGGTACCCCTTTGTTTTTTTGAAAACATCAGTGGTACCCTTAAGCTTAGTAAAATGTTCCTAAAATACCCAAACTACTAAAAATTATGTTTTTAATCAGTTAAATTTTGTAATGAAAATATGTTTACGATTGAGTAAACAAAGTTTATGTTAATGGCATGACAAATTATTGTTGAAAAATCAATCAAAAATGTATAAACTAAACATTTAAAAGAGGCGAATTAGAGAAGTTTGGGTATTTTAAGATGTTTTCATTAAGTTTAGGGGTACCCTTGATATTTTTGAAAAGCGAGGGGTACCACGTAGAATTCGAAGAAGTACAAGGGCACCACTTAGAAAAACCCAAATTAAAATGATTGTTATTGGCATAAAAAGGAGAAGCACCAATTTGCTACTCCAGCATCTATCTCTCGCGTTACTAGCAATCGTAACTGCTGCCTTAATACGTGGTAGTATATTTTCCATGATTTCACCTCACCATCGACAAACCAACTACTCCCATAGTACGAACATTTCATTATCTTCACATTATACTATGCATACACAATTAAATGTATTACACGCTATAAATTCTAAGATAAAAGAGCATTTTTTCTTATCAAAATAAGTGTTTTGCAAATCATTTTTGAACAGTGAAAAAAGTATTTCTAATAAAAAAAATTAAGGTAATGAAAAGATATTAAATGTTTTGAGTACGAGAAACCCACAGGAAATTGTTTGTAATAAATTTAATTCAAAAAAATTTAAAAAAATCTTAAACATAGAATAAATAAGATTGAAGGAAAGTTAAATTTATGACTAAAAGTAAGTTAGGCCAAACAATAATAAATTATCAGAAGTATTTCAATTACAAACTTTACCAAAGTACCAAACACTCCTAATTTTAAGAACAGTTTTTTTTTTTTGAACAACTCCTCAAACCCAGAAACCTTCTTGGCTTTTTCCATAAACCAGGCCAAACAGGCTCTTACTTTAGTTTGTCATATATTTTTTTCCATTTCTACTTTATAATGTAACTAAAAATAAATATTTTAAAACAATTGCGATTATAAAATATGAAAACATGATATAGCATAATTAGAAAAATTTAAAAATACTCCATCCGATTTTTAGGAATTGCCTTATTTACTTTTGCAGAAATAATACGGAATGTAAATGGGTGACAGCACTGACGGGTCTCACTATCACAACATTTAAGTTTAGCCGCACAAACATACTTAAACTAGAAATGGAATAATGTCAAGAATAGGTTGGAAGTAGAGATGGAACAACTACTAATTAGAGGGCGTAACAAAAAAAATAAAAAATCGAGAGCCCCATCCGAGCTTCTGATACAAGCCTCGGTGAGCTCGAAATCGGCTCGGATTTGGTCAAGCTCGGCTCAAGATCGGTTTGACTGAGCTCGAGTCAAGCTTTGATGGAACCGTTTCCGAGGGCTAGGCGAGCCTACTCAGATAATTTACAGTTTTAGACCTAGAACAATAGTATGCACTTTGTTTACAATTGGGGAATGCAGTTAGCTCCCATAACCAGTTTCTGACTTTAGCGCGTAATGCGTGTAAGATTCATGAAGTTAGTGGTCATGAACAATTGAGGCTTATATTGATCATTATATCAGTCTTTATTAAGTCAAGGTTGACAGTGATAACTGTTGCTGTACTTTTAGGCTTAGCTTATATATTTAGTCTTATTTAGCTTGTGCATTTTTTATTCTTGCGGTAAGCAGAGGCCACACATTCTGGTGGTGACGTATCACTTTTTCTTTCACAGTTGAGCCCTTGTGATTTGCTAAACTCCAGAGATAAATTCCGTCAAGCACCACCTCCAGAACTTTCCTCTGTGAAGTACAGCGAAGTAGAAGGTTACTTTGGCGTTCTTATTACACTTTACCACATACGTAAGCTACTCTCAAGCCATGGAATCAGACCCGCTCACGAGATGCTTGAAGAAAAGTTGAAACAAGGGTATGATTATGTTCCTGTCTAACTAACCTTTGAAGTCCACCATGCAGCTGGATGTATTCAGTATCTAGCCAGTACACTTAAAGTGGAGAAAATGGCCGGTTTTATATTCTATAAGCCAATTTAGAGATAAAGTTTAAAAGTTTATGGGAATATGCTTTTGTATAAAAGAAAATGGAGGGCAGGGGAAAGGAGAAAAAGGAAGGTAGAACTCTTGTTTATGTACCAAGTCTTTACAATGTTTGAAAGATTTTGAAGGAAGTTATTGCATTCCAGTCTCTCAAGTCCCTCCTCCAAGGATATTTTGTCATCCAAAGCCTTAAACGGGATCTAACAATAAAGTCGGGGAATAGATTTTTTGAGACAGTATGGAGTGTGGATTGTGGTCTTGAAATTAATAACTTGGTTGAAACTTGTCTTTAGTACGTGTGTAAATCTACTTCAGAAAATCGAATAATTTTTATAGATTAAAAATGAAATATTTCTCATTGAGACATTTCTAATGTTATGCTCAGTGATTAGTTATCCACAAGTACTGTGTCTGTCCCCTTTGAAAATACTTTTATTGTAATTGAAGTGTTGAGCTTAAATTTCTGAAGGCACTGTCTTTTGATCTCATATGTTGTAGGTATTTTGCCCGATTCATGAGTAGAAACGAATCCATCGAGAAAGCAAACGTCATGATGCAGAGGAGTATGTCCCATGGTGCCCCTAGCCCAAAGCTGTCAAAATTGATAGACGTATTAGTTGATCATTTCAGTATGTATCTTTATATCTTGTTCTCTATTAAATCTGCTGTTGAATTAATGGTATATAACATTGGAGTTGCCTCAAGGTCAGCATGCAAGAGCAAGACACTTCGTTTGTTTATCTATCTCTGTGGACGAGTAACTGTCTCTGTAGAAAAAAGTCTAGTGTGCTTGAACTGAGTAGGATGGCTTATAGAGAAAGCCTTATCCACACTCTCCTCAGTATAGGTCTTAGAGTCTACTTGGAGCTACTTACTTTGTGATATGATGCCCTATTAGGCTGAGAGAATTTGTGATACAGACTCTTCTTCTACTGGCATTTAGAGATCAACAAACAATGTTTGAGTATGATTATCCATGTAGTTTACTAGAGAGATCGTGTGGCTCGTATGATAAAGTGAGAAGATATTGCACAAGGGAGGAACTAAGAATAGTGTTTAGGCTTTTTATTGCAGAAGATTTTAACAAAGAGAAGCAATCTCTTGTACATCCCACTTCCGATGAGGTTCGTGATAATTTACAGTTGGAATGAGGGGCGAATATGATGAGTCAATGGATGAGCTATAATAAATTAATAATCCCGTGATTTGGGTTAATATTTTTTCAATGGTTTGTTGTTCTGAGTTGTACCTTTTTTGTCTGTTAACTATAGTGAAGAAACTTTAGCAATAAGTTCAATTGAACTTGGCTTGCTACAAACTTCTAAGACTGCCGCGCCATAGAGAATTTACTGCCTAAGCAGTCTTCAAAAACATATTCTTTCTCTCGAATGTTTTTCCATATGATTGTAAGCATTTGATTTATTTGTGAAAATGACAACATTTATTTACGATTCTTACAACATAATCTGTGCTTTGCAGGAAATAATGATCCACAGAAATCAAGGGTCATCATTTTCTCGAATTTTAGGGGCAGTGTTAGGTGAATATGTCTCTTCTCAGTGATGTTTTCTAACGTTTTTTTTATGTTGGTTCTCGGATTAATATCCTTGCGTTTCAATCATTATCTAGGGACATACTGGACTCACTGGCACATATTGGGCATTTAGTTAAAGCAACTCAGTTTATTGGTCAGAGCTCAGGTATATGATCTTAATTCTACATTTTCAATCTTCCTAGTTGGTTAGTCATGTTATAAGAGTAGGTTTGTCGTAACTCATAACCCATTACTCTTAAGAGTAGGGGACTGGATTCTATGTGGTTGATTATTTTTCTCTCTTTTAATTTATTTTCTTCCCGAGGGGTCGACTAGTTTATGTGAGGTTGGCAAATGCGCAGAACAAATAAATTTAGTTATTACGTTTGATGCCACGTGATGGAGGTTCATATTTTGTATTTATTCTTGCTCTCCTCTTTGTTTTTCCCATAGATAGCATTTGTCAAATTGAATTGCATATGAAATGTTGTCTCTTGCAGGTAAAACACTCAAAGGGCAGACACAAAAAATTCAACAAGCTGTTCTAGAGGTGACAAAGTTATTTCATATTTTTTATTCAGATTGTTTTTATTGTTTCATCTTTTGATGATTTCTTTTGGTTAGAAATTTCGAACGGGTGGATACAATGTTATTGTTGCCACATCAATTGGTGAAGAAGGACTCGATATTATGGAAGTTGATCTTGTGATATGTTTTGATGCCAATGTCTCACCTCTAAGAATGATTCAGCGGATGGGAAGAACTGGAAGAAAACATGATGGTCGAGTTGATATCCTTGCTTCTTGGATCTTGCCCCTTGCCTTTTTTTGTCTCTAATGGCCGTGCCTTGTATCTTTTAGTTTGTTGTTTTCCCTTGACTAGCATCACTTGTTTTGGCATGTGAGGGTACAGAGATGAAGGGCTATAAGCGGAAGCTAGCCACATGTAAGACTGTGGGAAAGCACATGCAAAATGGGGGCACAAATAGCTTCAATTTTCATTGCAGCCCGAGAATGGTAAGTCTTAACGACATTTAATTTTTTATATTTCTTCTCCTGTTGCATATGTCTTTTTTTGGAAGCCGATAAATTTATTCAGTCATATGTTTTTGGTGAGAATGTTGTAGGTTCCTCATCTTTATAAACCAGAGGTGCAATTTGTGGAACTGTCCATTGAGAAGTTTGTACGTCAAATAAAAAAAGTGAAAACTGATTCTCCACAAGCATCAAAATATAGGGAGAAGCTAAATGATGCTGACGCTGCATTGCTAAAAAGATACTTTCATCCTTCCAGGGAACCTTGTAAGCTTTCTCTTATAGCATTCCCTCACTTCCAGGCGTTTCCCTCTGGAATACATAGTGTAAAGCATTCAGTTAGAGCTGGGTGGCTTATTGATGCAATGCAACACCTGCAAGGGCTATCCTCCACAACAAGCAAACTATTCAGCTCTAATGTATGGCTATGAATCTGTACCTTTTGTATCTTCTCGCATGTCTTTTGTGCTTGTTACACAACTCACTTTTTGTCGTCGTATTTGCAGTACTCTAGGAGTCAGTGCTTGACCCCTGAAGGCAGTGAGCAACATATTGAGAGACAAACTGGTATTGTTTTTCTTGTAGTTTCTGTATATTATTTACACAATTGTATCTGAAGTCTAAAGGGTAGGGCAGAGTACAGATCGGGTACCCGATCCAAAGTGCTAGTTCGGATCGGATATCCATATTAGAAATCCCGAAGTTAGATATCCAATATCCAAACCAAATGTTTCGGATATCCAATGTTCGGGTATCCAAAATAATCGGATCGGATGCGGATATCCATCGGATATCCATACTTTTGAATTTACTTTAAAATTAAGTTTGAAACACGATTATATTCATAGTCTTACATGATGATTTTGTTTTCGACATAAAATTGAAGTACCACATATATATCTCTCTAATATTTTAAACATTCATCAAGTTGTTGTATCAAATAAAATTTTATTTTATGGAAATTATACTAGAAAACTATAGTTTCGGATCGGATCGGATACCAAATATTTTAATTCTAATATCCATATCCAAACCAAAACCAAAGATTTTCGGATCAGATATCCAAACCAAACTTAACTTTTGGATCGGATATCTAAAAATTTGGATCGGATTCGGATCGGATATCGGATCAGTTTGGATAATCGGATTTTTTGCTCAGCCAAAGGGATATCTAGAACTTTAAGTGCCTATTTAAGATGATCAGGACCTCAGGATGGTAAGATACTGTTTTTACTTCTGCAGCTCACATGCCTGGTACTCCAATGGACGATGAAGAGCAGGACATTCTGGATTCTACTCCCAAAATATCAAAAGTGGTGCCCCCTGTCCCAGCTATTTTACCACAAAAGAAACAAAATGTTTCAGATACTTCTATTCAAGTTGGGAGAGGTCATTCAGTTGGGAGCCTTCAGTTCCAGATCAACGGAGAAATAACTGAAACAGCAACTGATGGTGCAGTTATTCCCCTTAACCCACCTAATGGTGAGAATTCTCCAAAGGAAAATGTTGTCCCTGAGACCACAGATGCAATGGAGTCAGAATCTCCACCAATAACAGCTGGCAAATTTGATTTGGATATTTCTGATTTAAGTCCTCGGTTAACCACTTTTGTCGAAAGTGGCTTTGTTCCTGAGTCTCCTCTTGGTAATGTTTGCATGTTTTTTTAGGATAAGTGTTTTTATTGGGTGTCTCATAATAAAACCTAAATTTCTAGTTTTTCTTGAAGGGTAAATTTTCTCTGCTTGATGTGCAGCTGAAGATTTCAGATTTGATAAAAAAGGTGATGCAGATTGTCATAGTGATGCATTGAAAAATGACACTCTTTTTCTGAACCAATCACCTGCTAGATGTCTTGTAAGCTCCTTCACCTCTGCTCAAGAAGACGCCGTTGCTGCTATTCAGATCAGAGAGATCACACCTCTTGTTGTAGCCAATGTGGGCACTTGTTTAGATGGGGAGACTGAGGGCCCTTCAAATGTGAGAACTCCTTTGAGAAACCTAACAAACAGTAGCTGTAGTGAAGATTGGCGTATGAGCTCTGGAGAAAAGTCTGGAACTGACAAGTCTTTAAAGCTTAAAAGATTACGCAAGATTGGGGATCTTGCCAAAACAAGGCGACAACTTAATACGAAGAACATGGCAAGTTGCTCCTCTGCTAACCTTGCTTCTACTGACGCTTCTCTGATGGTTATCAAGCATGGCAGAGGTATCCTATTTATAATGATACAGTTAGATTAGCTTTTAGATAAAACTGTTTCATACGATGTTAATAGTATTACAATTAAACAGTTTTCTCTGACACTAATATGGCCTCTTGTTGCTCACCAATTGTATGCAGTGAAAAAGCTTTTTGAAGATGCCAGAGATTTCATTGATGAAGAAGCTGAGTGAGTTCCTGAATAATTTATGTTGCAATGTGTGACTATATTCATAGTGATGTGGGCCATGTGGCAATAAAGTGTGTAGAAAATCAACAACTTGATCTAAAACCCAGTTTTTTGTTGTTTGGGCTTAATTGTTGTGGTGTCAACCTATCTATAAGTGCAGCTGGTCTTGGTTTAGGTCTTGGATTTTTTGTTTGAGTTTCGTTTGATGTAGCTATAGCTTAGAGAACACAATAATGTGGCACATCGATTAGTCAGCTTAGATTAATTAATTAATTCTACAAATGAAGTGACTTAAGTAACTGATATTTTCAGGGTCTCATCAGAAGACGTGGTACCGGATTCTGAAGATGAGCCTAATTATGAGAATAGTGACGCTTATGAGGATAGTTTTATTGATGACCAAGTCGATGCTACTGCTGGAAGCAGTCAAGCTGAGGATAGTAAATTAGATATGATGGCAATTTACAGGTTCTTCACAAACCTGCCACATACTTTGAATTCTTATGCTGTCATATGTAAACACTACGTCATCTCATGAATTCGTTCTATGAACTGTTATAAACAGGCGTTCTCTACTATCACAATCACCTTATCAAGAGCATCAGAAGCATTGTACATTAGTAAGTCCGAAATCTGGGCCCTCAATGATCACAATATATGAAAGTGATGATGAATGTTCAGGAAAAACTCGCACTCAAACTCCGCGAAGTCGCCCAAAATCCAACTTTTCCGGGAGAAACTCGGTATGTTCCCGAGTGAGACACCTAACACGTGAAACCATTCCAAGTCACAGCAACAGTCCTCTGGTAAGTAAGAGTACGGATAGTCGGAAAAGAAAACAGAATCCGAGCGGAGCATACAGCCTTCCTGTAAAGAATCTGGAAAAGGAATTCAGCTCTCACTCTGCGTTTTCAAGCAAAGAAAACAAACCAAATGAAGCAACTGTAGCCAATGGACCTGATGTGAGCTGGCCTGGTTTTTCAGATGATCAGTTCTACGAGGGGATTGATCTTGATGAATTGGAGGCACAAGCAGCAAAAGCTATAAGTCAGAGATCAGGAGCATCTATGCAAAATAGAAAGATATCCGAACCATCTACAGAAAACACTATGCTCGTGAGTGGCCCATCATTTGATCTTGGAATTTAAAGTTTTGGAGTGGCTTTCAGAGCCTTTTTAATCAGTTTGGGACTCCGGAGCACCAATGCTGTCAAACTAGAAAAACACCTGAACATATCCACACAACACAACTCATACAAGCTCATTATCCTTTGATAGAATTTTGGACATATTGTAAGTTATAGCTGCTTTTGGTACCGTGCTGACGTGCCCAGTGTAAGAGGGACTGGAAGAATGATATTATGAGAAAGCATCAGCATTTGTTTCAGAATCGACGGTGTCTGGTGACTCTCAGCAAGACATGAATTACTGCCGAAAATGTGTGCATACATGTAAATCAGGTACTTGTGCCGGTGCCACAGTGCGAAACCAGTAGCAGTGCCCGTCTATATTATCTACTCACTGGAGTCTGGAAACTGAATGATCCGCTGTAAGCCTGTAAGGCTGTAACTAACTATCCATCTCTACACTTGTGAATTTTGAATTAAATTATTTACGAGTACCATTATTTTGTGAAACATGCTTCCAACTCTAAAAATGGTACCTTCCCCGCCTGTATTGCTTGTTTTATTATCGGAAATCCACAAATCAGGTTGCGCCTGCTCAACCTATGTCCGGCCTAAAACACATTTGTTCAACTTTGATTTTTCTGCCATGAATTTTTATGTATATATATTTGTGTTTTTTTTTTTTTTTTTTTTATCTACATCACAGAATTACGTCAGATATTTGGTTTAGATTTCATATTCCATTTCTCATTTTAGAATAATAGAATTCCAATTGTTTCTTTGTGACATTTATTACAATCTTTTTTAGTAATGATATAATCGTTATACAAGTGCAAGACAATTTACTATTTTTATTTTGAGTGAAAAGATCATTTTAATAATCAACCGTCATTTAACAACACTACAAAATGCTTCAAATTTGGGTATTAAATGTTTAAATACAACCCATTGGGTTGTATATAGCATTTCCCTTAATATGAACACACGGAGTAATATTTACTCAGTAACATGTTTTTCACTTGCAACGAAATCCATTAAGGAACTTTACAACTGTTTCACCCTCAAATTCTCAACTTTCTGGATATTCATGTTATTATTGGCTCAAATTTGTCTTCTAATTCTAAAATTAGTTCCGTATTATAAATGTATTACTCCCTCCACTTTTTAATATATGACGTTTTGCTTTTTCGAGGCGAGCCTTTGACTTTAATATTTACAACAAAATATTTGGTAAAAAATTATAAAAATTATACCATTAGATTACTTATGAAAAACTCTTTCATATGAGTATACATATCACTATATTTAAGCATATAATTTGAGATATATTGAAGAGAGAAGTGTGTGTCTCGAAATGTGAGAAAGTCATATAAAGAAAAATAGAGGGAGTGAATTTTATCACCTCTAAATTTTCATATTTCCAACAGTACATGTTAGATATTACATGTTTTATCGACAAAAATCGAACTCAAAATCATTATGGAACTATATGTTCGAAGCATTTATGGAACTATATATTGTCCAACGCTACCACAAGTACTAATTTTTGTCCCACGGCCTGCTAACATAGCTAGCGAGGCGTCACCAGAAGGAATCACAAATGTCAATGATGCAAAATGAGAAGTACATCACTGCAAAGTAACTCGAGAAGCACAACTGAGATGAACCAAACTAAGTATGAACAATGATTTGAAAGATTTCAAACACCAATAATCCTTTAGCTAAACTAATAAACTTCTAAAAACAAGCATTATCCAACAGCGATAATGCCAAAAGACCCTCTTACCTTTATCTACAGCTCAAAAACCAGGGAGGGTGAAAGGTCAGAAACTTGGGGGGAAAAAAGTCTTTAGCAAAGTACAAATCAGTGTTAACTAACGGCACTACGAGTCCTACGCCATACACAGATCAAATCTCCAAATAGTTATAGGATTAGCAGTTGGAGCCAATACCCTAGACAGCTGACATTGCCCGCCTGAAATCCAGGGATTGAAGGGCCGAGTCTGGGAAGTGCTTCCCGTCTGGTACCCACAATCCTCCATTCTGGGGTAGAATAATTTGTGGACGACCATCCTTGCCAGCTCCTTCGCCGGGTTTGGGAGGTTGAACCTCTTTTCCTTTCTTCACAAATTCGAAAAACTCAGCTACTTGGCGAGCATAGCTTCAAAAAGAAATAATTTTGCATGTTAAAGAGTGTCAGTAATTCAGTATACTCAACATAAAATATCAGAGGAACAGAGAAGAAAAAAAAAAAAAAAAAAAAAAAGAGTTCTAATCCATAATGCAGAAAACAACTTTCTAATGTGAGATACTACGATACAGGTTTCATCAAGACAGGTCGCTGAAGCTAGCATAGGAGAACAGCAATGATAATCAATGGATGGAAGCTTAGAAAACGAGGAGAAGAAAAGAATGACCAAATCATTTAATGACTTGATACTGAACCAAGAGACAAGAAAGCAATAAATTCACCTACAAACAATCGCAGAAACAGAACGTATTAGAGTGCCAAAGAGAGGGTGTCTTACTGTCTCTTTGCCTCGACATCTTTGTTGAAATCGATGTCTGGATCACAGTCAAGAATCAACGCTGGAACCTGAGTAAAAATTTAATGCAAAGGTTAAAAGGGTGATTACAATACCAAGAAACAATTCAAATATAATCTCCCTCGTACGCTATGCTACTCACATTTTAAGACATCCAGCACAATGGGTATACATACAAGCATTGGACTCGGCTACTTTATGAAAATCTTTTCTACATTATTTGCCAAAATGAAGTATCCAAGTGTCATACCCATGCAAGAGTGTCTAGTGTCTTACATGGGCACGAGAGTTTATATGAAGAGTCAAGAGTAACATCACATGCAGGCAAAATTGAAATGCGCAAGTTTTTTGAGAGGGAATAAGGAGCGCCTAAACCCTGTAGGCTGTAAGAACAACTCACCTTTTGAAGACTCGAATGCATTTGAGGGCCTTCCAAGAAGTACACCCTATCTCTTATATCAGGATGCATGGAACTGTCCAAGTGGAAGGGCAACCTACTGACTGACAGCGCTCCGTGATTTCCACTTTCAGAGGGTGAGAACCAGCTCTCATGTTTTTCATGCAAATCACGTAAATAATCTAAGCTTACTCCGCCTTCTTCAGATCTTTTACGGAGCATCATACGCTTGTGGCATGTGTCAGGGCTTGCTCTAAGGTAGATAAAACCATCAGGAATTAGGCCCGGCATACATGAGACAACTGGATCGAACCAAGAGTCATAAATGTTGATTTCCATCTCACTCATCCACTTTGCTTCATGAACAGCTCGTACAAAAACCTACATTGAGCAATAGTAGTCTTAGTTTCATTTATCTAGCAACTTTCCTAAAAGAAGCAAGGTCAATGATGAGAAAAATTCAGGCTCAACGCATGGGTCACTCCATAACCCATGACAAACGTCAATTAGAGGGACTTATTTAATAAAAAAATCTCTCAGGGAAGTTCTTGTTAAGGAAATTCACAATTTCATTTTTTTGTAAAAGAGATTTCAGATTGCTTGCTTACCATCCTGTCGCTGAAGACACTTCTCTCCATGAGCCTGAGAGGCTCAATTCCACCAGATGAATCTCTTTCTTGCATCACCCGTGTGACAAAGACGTAATTTTGGAAGGTGTAGGCATATCTCTTGGGCTCGGCATAAAATGCATCCAGTATATTGAAGTGATCAGCTCCAATATCTTGCCATTTATCAACGGGTTCAGGAACAATCTCAACAAGATCACGAAGCTCAAGTGTTTCACCGGCTATTCTTTTCAGGAAGGTAGTTTTGCCAACACTGATGTTACCCTCAACACAAAGAGTGATTCTATTCTTTTGAGATTTGATACCAGAGGTGGACCCGTCCTCCTTTACTTCCTCATCCACACTCTTTTTGATGTATGTAGTTATACTTTCAGCATGGTTTCTGTGGATAATTCCCACTGAGCCCCGAAGATATTCCACCATATTCTGACTTGACTTGCCAAAGAACTGTAAACAAAATGGGAAAAGAAATGCATTAGAAACAAGAACAAAATTTATATGTTATGATGGTGGCGGTTTAGTAAACCAATCGACTATATTTTTTTCGTTCACCTGATAAGATGGAGAACATGAAGAGGCCTATCGGCTCATATGGGATGGAGTATTTCACAAGAGAAGGGATAATTCATGGTTGGCGAGGCCTAAGACTAAAATGATAAGTTTATAATCAAGCTCAAAATGATAAGTTTATAATCAAGCTCAAAAGTCACAAGGTGAGATCTAACCTACCCCACAAATCACCACACAGTTTTTGATTCCAATGCATAAGAGATCGATAAAAATGTAGGTTGATCGGTAGCAGGGTAGCTAGACTAGCAACTATTGAACTACTCCGTATACAAATTACCCCTATCAAGTGTCATATGTGAAATTTCCTCACAAACAAAATGTGCATGTTCCTGCAATGAACAACATTATGGAGAGTGCAATTTTCCTGTAGACACAAATCTCTTCTAACACGAAACTACAAAAATGGAAGAAACACTACCCAGTTGAGCAACTCTTTGGAAACACTAGCCAAGTGAGGCGGGTAGACGCACGGCTGTATCAAACCCTCATAATGTTACATCAGTGAACACCGAAACGTCAATCCAATCAATACTAGGCATAAGCATTTGGTCCCCTCAGTTCTCAAACTAGCATTCATAAGACAACCCTACTCCTAGACTTTAGATACATTAAACCACCTGAAAAATAAACTTCACAAACAATACTAAATCAATTCAAAAAAATTACTTAAAAAAAAAAAATGAAAACCTTATCTCGGTAGAGTTGTTTGAGGTCAGCAACCTCACCAATACCCTTATCAACCAACTTCCTCAAATTCCTCGGACCAACACCCGGTATTGTCAACAAATCAGGATTTCCACCCGCCAATAGCCCGCCGCTACCTCCTCCACCGGAACTCCTTCTTCTCTGCAACCTCACCCTTTTCTCTTCCGTAACCTCACCTCCTTTCTCATCTCCACCTTCCTCTCCCTCCTCCCCTTCACTCTCACTCACACTTTTTCTCTCTTCACCGACGCCGTCATCTACACCTCCGTCTCCAGCAGCAGTGTGCAACCACGCGAGCCGCGTCCCACGTCGCGCCTCCTTCAGCACCGACCACGGCCTCTGCGTCTCCGCCGCGCACCTCACACATCCGCCGCCAGAGACGGCGCGGCGAGGGAAGACGGTGGCAGTGGTGGAGTTGGGTATATAAGTGAGATAAGGAGGGTGGAAAGCGGTGGGAGAAGTGTATGCTGTAGTGTGCATAATTGGGGATGAATTAGTGGGTTTAAGAGAAAACCCTAATTTTGAAGAAATGGTAACAGAAATGGAATTAAAAAGGGGTTTATTAGGAGGAGATAAAGAAGATGAACATAGAAGAACAGAGGAAGAAGATGGAGGCGGTGTACGGATACGCAGGAATTTCTGCATTGCTTAAGTAGTTTAGCATTCTCTAGTAAGACCAGCAATTATTACTACCCAACAAAAAGGAATTTGCAGAGAAAAGAGAGAGGTCCAATTAGAAAAGATGAAGATGAAATGAAATTAGGGC
This sequence comes from Silene latifolia, assembly GCF_048544455.1. NCBI lineage: Eukaryota > Viridiplantae > Streptophyta > Magnoliopsida > Caryophyllales > Caryophyllaceae > Silene > Silene latifolia. The sequence goes on along the minus strand of NC_133533.1, from coordinate 70,285,946 downwards.
TAGGGTTTAAGGATAAATTAGGGTTTTTTGGAATTTAGTCAAGTTGGTATAATATTGATATTAAATTGGGTATTTGTTTTTTGTTTTAAATTGTTGAAGTGGGAGTTTGTAAAATAAAGGGAGGCGCCATTGTTGAGGAGTGAGTGAGGTGTCAGCAGAAGGGTTTAAGAAGGGAAGAGTAATGGAGGTGTGGTGGCTGCTAAACTAAGCAGAGAAAAGAGAGAGAGAGAGAGAGAGAGAGAGAGAGAGAGACGGACAAAATTGTAACGTTGGAATACAATACAAAACACATGTGTAAATGGGTAACATTATAAGGTTGGTTTGGATTATTTTTATTAAATAGGACTAAAGCAGTAAGCCCAATAGTATTATTCTAATCTTCGTTTTTTACTGTGGAGTGTTGTTGGGGTTGGGGTCGTGACTCGTGGTCCTGGACTCGACCCAATTTTTTATTTGGTGCTGCTAAATAATGTTGACATATTACTAACTAGTTTGGATGCCCGTGCGTTGCAACGGGGTAATTGACTTAGTAACAAAAAATGGTTATAAGGTCTTAATATTTACATCTTATGTCTAATCATTTATTTAGATATGATCAAAAGTCAAAACATCTTATTTAAGAGACGCGAAAGATCTTTGGGTTGATCACCAAGTTCCAAGATCTTCATATTTATAATTATAAGACCACCACATCTTATGTTAATTTTTCGATGTGGGACAATTCTATTATTTTTATATAATTCTACATTATTTTTCAATGTGAGACATATAACATACTAAGAACTACACAATTTTATATATGTAGAAATTATATGAAATCTAAACACTAATGATAGTATTTTTACCACGAATCAAATTATGTTATTTTCATAATTTTCTTAGCGATATTTTTTTGCGAAATGAAATGTAAAAGTTTTTATATAAAAATTAGAAACATCACTTGAATATAATATAGGAAATAAATATTATAATAATTAAAAAATTCACCACTTTATTTTTTACATCAAAAAATATTATTTATGATACTTTCCTAAATTAATTTTTAGGATACTCCACCTTATGATAATTTTCTGATGTGGGACAATTCAACTATTCATATGTAGTATATTTACCACACCTACATTATTTTTCCAATGTGGGACAAATAACACACGAAAAAGTACACTATATTTTTTGCACCTATTTCGATTTCCAACCCGATTTAATAATGAGAAAATACTATACTATCTATTTATATTCGTACGTTTTTTTCCATTTTTTTGTCATAATTAAAATATGTACAAATGATATGATTTAAATTACATTTTTTTTCCTAACACGATTTTTAAGATGTAATTGAGGGAGCAATAAAATATATAAACAAATGCAAAATATTTTCTTTTCTGGTGCGATTTTGATTAATGGTTAAAAATTATGATGTGTTTTAGTTACTCAAATGTAATGAGGCATAATAATTACCTATATTTGAAAGTTATAAAGATTTAATTCTACTATTTATCAAAGTAAAAAAGCTACTTACATTATTTTCCAATGTGGGACAAATAACATACTTAGAAATACATCATATTTTTCGCACCTAATTCTACATCCAACCCGATTTAATAATGAACAAATACTATACTATCTATCACTATTCGTACGTTTTTTTTCCTATTTTTTTATCATAATTAAAATATGTGCAAATGATATGAAACATATATATACTCTAGTGATAACATTTTTTTTACCACGAATCTAATTATATAATTTTCATAATTTTTTTTACGATACTTTTTTGTCAAATAAAATGTATAGGTTTTTATACAAAAATTATAAAGATCACTTGAATTTAGTATAGAAAATATATATCATGTTCTGGAGATAATGATAGAAACTCTTAAGAGTTATCTAGGACAGTATTTAAGAGACTCAAAAGATGTTGGATTGATAGTTAAGTTCCAAGGATGTCTTCTATTTATAATCATATGATCACCACATCTTATGTTAATCTTTCGATGTGGGACAATTCTATTATTTTTATGTAGTATATTCACCACACCTACATTATCTTTCAATGTGAGATATATAACATACTAAGAAGTACACAATCTTATATATGTACAAATTATATGAAATATATACTCTTAATGATAGCCCTTTTTTTACCACGAATCAAATTATGTTATTTTCATAATTTTCTTAACGATATTTTTTTACTAAATAAAATGTAAAAGTTTTTATATAAAAATTAGAAACATCACTTGAATATATTATAGAAAATAAATATTATAATAATTAAAAGATTTTTCACTTTATTTTTTAAAATATTATTTATGATACTTTCCTAAATTAATTTTTTGGATCACCTCACCTTATGATAATCATCTGATGTGGGACAATTCAACTATTTTATATGTAATATATTCACCACACCTACAATATTTTTCAATGTGGGACAAATAACATACGAAGAAGTACACCATCTTTTTTGCACCTATTTCGACATTGAACCCAATTTAATAATAAAAAAATACTATACTATCTATTAATTAGATCCTTTGAAAGCAACCTCTTATAGTTTTTAGCGAAGTCGAGAGGTTTGGTGTACATGCTAACATGCATCTCCCATAGTGCGAGTTTTATGGCCATAAACCCCTAAGGCCCTAATTTAATAAAGTCGGGTAATTCCTTTACCTATCAACAACTCTTCTATAGGACCGTCCTATAGCATAGGACTGGCCCAATAGGAGAAAAGTCCAAGGAAAAACATTGAGATATTAAGTTTTTGATTTTATTTTGATAACTTTATACTTTATAATGAAAACTAACATATTTAAATATATAAGTTATTAATTTAAAATATTAGGTTATTAAAATAAAAGTATTATTTCATATTTTTATTAAGTAATTTTGTTGGGCCTTATGCTATTGGGTTAGTCTTACCTAAATATAAGTCTTATAGAACAATTTGTGTATTTACATGTTGATTTGTTACCTTGCAAACCTAAACAAATCGATGCAATGTGAGGGCAAGTTCGTGAAAATTCGACATAGTTGAGCACTTGAGCATTCATATCAATATATCATATCTAAGCATGAACTTACTAAGGGAGGGGGAGAAAAATGAATACGTGTAGCACAAATATACAACTAATTGCTTCTAAGAGTGGAACATGTTTCAAACCGGAAGAAGGCGACCTAACATAGTATCCATATTCCATAATATGTAACCGCCTTTGTAAATGTTTATGTGATTAATATTTGTATGGTATTGTTGTAATTAAGGCGTACCGTTAAACAAAGTCTTATAAAAGCTCTTTAAGACAATACTTAAGATATTAAAATAATTTTTGGTCGTTGATACCCAGGATAATCATGTGATCACCTCACTTCATGATAATCTTATAATGCAGTTTAATAATAATGAGCAAATACTATACTATTTATTAATATTCGTATGTTTTATTTTTATCATAATTAAAGTATGTGCAAATGTATTGAAACTTATACTCTAATGATAACATTTTCTTTACCACGAATTTAATTATATAATTTTCATAATTTTTTTTTGTCAAATGAGATGTATAAGTTTTTCTATAACGATTATAAACATCACTTGAATATAACATATAAACTCTTAAGAGCTCTCCAAGACAATACTTAAGAGACTCAATAGATTTTGGGTTGGTACCTAGGTTCCAAAGATGCCTCCTATTTATAATCATATGTTCACCCATCTTATGCTAATCTTTCGATGTGGGACAATTTCAATGTGTGAAATATAACATATTAAGAAGCTAAATACATCATCTTTAATATGTGCAAATAATATGAAATTTATACTCTAATGATAGAATTTTTAACCACGAATCTAATTATATTATTTTCATAATTTTTTTAACGATATTTTTTTTGCCAAATGAAATGTAAAAGTTTTTATATAAAACATAGAAACATCACTTAAATATAATTTTAGGAAATATATATTATACTAATAATTAAAAGATTCCCCACTTAATTTTTTTATATTAAAAATATTATTTATGATACTTTCCTAAATTAATTTTTGATGATGTGGACGCTCTAGAATCGCTCGAAAAAACTCTCTTATATATATATATATATATATATATATATAGATTATTGTTAATTATTAATAATAAAATTTTAATTTTGTTCACTTCATAACTATTCACGTTACTTTTTCCCAAGGACCTTCCGCTAAATTAGTCATTTGTTCCAAACTATTTACCAAAATAACCAATATAATATTAAATTTTCCAAAATAACCATATTAGATTTTTAACCAAATCAAACCCATCATTAAAAAAAAAAAAAAAAAAAAACATACAAAACCAAATCTTTTTGTAAACCAACCGGTTTACTAGGGTGGTAATTCGAAAAAAATAAAAAAATAAAAAATTGTGAGGCTTCCATTATAATTTGCCGTCGTTTTGATTTATTGAGTTCAACTCCTTCACTTTGTCTTCAATTTAATTATCTTCCGCATATTTTAACAACTTAACAAGGTATCCTACTCAATTTATTGATCCTACTTGATTCTTTTCGGTACGATTCTCTTATTTACGGAGTACCTATTTACAGTATAATCTAACAATTAATAATCGTATCGTTTTTTATTATTTTGTTTAGTGTTGTTTATATTATTATGTTGATTACATGTTAAAATGTTAATTATGAAGTAGTTTTTTAGGACATTATGTATACATACAGCAAAATAGCAAGTGTCCGTGTTTCTCACGCTAAGTTATTCTTTGATACTTATTTGATGTTTGAAAAGTTGTTTGCTCATACAGTTAGTTTCATTATTGTATATGTGCGTGTATGATTGTGCAGCACTATTCATAAAAAAGAATTGATTGTTGATCGACCTATTTTGAATACAGGTGCGTAATTTTATCATCTATCGACTCTTAATTAGATGTATGGATTTTGGAGGGATAAGGCTATGTGCTGTATCACAAAAAAAAAAATGATAGATGAACTTTTAAGCCTTATTGTATGCTATGTCATTGAGCTAGCTTTAAAAATAATTGTCAACTCCCGTCAATTGTTGGCATAGGCCTTGGTTTTTGGTTCATTAAACCAAACTGAACCATTGTTAAAAGAAAAAGAAATGTTTGAACCAACCATAATTATTTGTATTTATTTGTTCATAACTTTTATTTGGCAACTTTGTTAATTGAATAGTCATTCTTGTAAATAAAATTGCTATTTGGTTATTTGGGTAAATAGTATGGAATAAATGCCTAGTTTGGCAAAAGACCGTCTTTCTAACCTCTTTCAAAATTCCACTCTACTTAGATTTTTATTTTTTTAAAATACGGTTTTTGTATTTGAAAAAAAAAAAGTCTTGAACATGATGATAAGGTAATCAAAGAAATCGTAACCACGAATTTACGTAATTAAACCAATCATTTTCTCACGATTTTTTACAACTTCCAATTAAGATGGTTTTCATCATGTAGACCGATGACCTAAACAATGACAACGTAAAAAACAATCAAGCTAGCTGTAACATCTCGCTTGGTGGATTGTGTTGGTATTGGGTTTGCTAGTAAGCGGTATGGAAGTAAGACAAAGTTGGCGGCGCTGGTGTTGTTGGTATTCGATAATACTATGGAGTTAGGAGGGCTATTCTATGGTTGATGCTATGTTGCGAACTGCGTTGTTGAGTTAGGCATTGTTGGGTGAGTTAGTGTCAAGGTTGGAGGATGAGATTTGAGTGGTGTTGGTTGGTGGAGTGGTATGTGAGCATGTTATGTAGGTATGGTTGTAAACTTCGAGGACGAAGTTCGTTTTAAAGAGGGAAGACTGTGATACTACGATTTTCTGGTCCCAACTTACTCGGTCGAGTAGGTTTTCGAGTACTTTTAAACAGGCTACTGTTTTGAGTGCACTCGGCCGAGTTGTGAGGAACTCGGCCGAGTACCCCAAGTACTCGGCCGAGTACCCGGTCTGACAGGTTAGTTTTACGCGGTTTTTATTAAAATTATTTGAGAGTATAAAAGGCTTTCGTCAGTTTTCTAAATCACTTTTTCAATCTAAACCTAAACGACGTACACATTCTCTAATCATCTTCATCATCTCCAAGCAAGGGTTGGTCGATCGTGAGTCCTTGTATCTCGTTTTCCGTGTCGATTTCATTGGTAAGTCTCTAGTGTTTTCTTAATCAGTTTATGGTCGTCATTAGGGGTTTATGCAAACCCTAGATTGGGTTAATTTGGGGGTTTAGGGTGTTTGGTCATCGTATATGTTGTTGATTGTTGGTTATCGTTATTGTAGGTGACGATGTGTTACTCGTTGTGCAATTGTATGATTAATTGCGGTATAACGGATTGTGATAAGGTAGGGTTTCCTTACTCAGTCGATTGTGTAATTAATTTGAGATTGTTTGTGATTGATTGATTAATATGCTGTGTTGGATTGATATTGGTTGAGTAATATTGTGATTGGTATTGTTGTGATGGGACCATGCTCGGGAGATGATTCCAACCCCATGTTCACCTCTTGTGGCACCCGTCACAAGGGGGATGTGCACATTAAAAATATGGATGCGCTCGTTGCGATGAGTGGGAACGACTGCGGTCTCCCACTGGCGGTGAGGGTTACCTGTTGCGATGGGTAATCTGACAGGACTATACATTTAAGTATGTAGTTGGTTATTGATTAGTAATGAAGTTTGGAGAATGATATTGCAATTGGATTGGTTGTATTGTTTGTGTTATGAATTCTTATCTTGATTATACAGTTGACTGATCCCGTTATTGTTTTCAAAACTGTGGTGATCCATTCGGGGATGATGAGCAGTTGATTGAGCAGGTATAGCTGTGGATAGCTTGCGGGTTTGGATGGGGCCGAGTCATCACCGATCGCTTAGCTAGCTTCCGCTGACAGTTTGTACTTTAGTCTTTTGGTTGTTTTGCTGTAAACAGTTTGGCTACATTTCAGTTGTATTTTGATAAATAATTGTTATCTTTTAATAAACGTTCTTGGATGGTCAATTTGATATACTTTACCTCGGGCAACCGAGATGGTAGCACTGTAATAATCGCCCTGTTTAGGGACTCGATGACTGACCTATTGACCAAAGGAGCGTCTTAGCAAGGGATACGAGAGAGATTAGTAGACCAATGTAACTTGTTACTCGACCTAGTTAGGGTTACTCGGCCGAGTAGCTTGGATACTCGACCGAGAAGGGCGTACTCGGCCGAGTATGTCTATACTCTACCGAGTACCACGTTAGTTAACGCGTTATTATAAACACAGACTCTATAATGTAATTCATTTTCGACGGTTCCCTTGTCTTTCTATGTAATACTCCGTATTTTAGTTAGAGTACTCGTTCGATTACTTCGTTGGTACTCGGTCGAGTGTGTGTTACTCGGCCGAGTGCACTTGACCGAGTAAACCGGTTCAGCAAGTTTGACGGTTTCTTTTATGTTTGGACCAAGGGTTTTGTTTATAAGGCTTAAGTCACTTATAGTTCATTTTAACATCTCTAAAACCATTTCTAAACCTAGAGAGAGGGAGAGGAAGAAGAATTGTTGAGCCTTTCATTTGATTGAAGATTTCTCACCGATTTCAACCTAATTCGATTTCCCTGTTTGTAAGTCGATTTCATTCAATTATTTATACTGTTTTAAATATTCGTCTTCAAAAAGTTTGAAAAGAGAGTCCTGGTTATTTGAAGTCTAGTTTATTCATATCAAATTTCGTAGTCATATTCTTTATGGTTTGTCCTAGGTGATTTATTTATGAACATGTCGCTGAAAAGTCCGCGAATCTGATTTGGTTGTGGACAATGATTTGAAACCCTAATTTATATGTCGATTCAGTTTTGGGGCTTTTTTTATACATCATCTTTGTAGAGTCTAGATAATAATAGGATTTGGAATTACTGAAAAATGATGTTTTAAACTCGTTTTATGAATCAATACTTTTATGCGACGGATTCTGCCAGCTTTTGGAAATCAGTCTGAAAACCCTTGATAAGTTTGGAATTTGAGAAAAATACGTTAGATATGATTTGTAGCTAAGACTCATGGGGTTCCAATCCAATTGGCCTTGCATCGATTCGATTTTTGCAGGAAATAGTTATGCATTTTATACCGAGTCTGTCATATGCTGGAAAATCAGGAAAAGTCTGTTTGTTCTTTAAGTTGATATTTCTATTAAGTTATGATAAGTCTAAGTTATGTGCATGATTAATTGATTTAGTAGGTGGTAGTTATACATAATTATGTTATGTAGGTGATGGATATGTGAAGGATCATAATTGATTGCTTGTGTGTGATTGGATTGCGAAAAGGTAGGGTTTCCCTACTCGGTTTGCTGTTTAATTGTTATAAAATTATGTTTGTTTTGTTGTACGATTGATTATCTGCTGATTATTGTTGGTGTGTTGGAGTTGGTGTGGTTGTTATGATGGTTGTTGATGATTTTCGCGAGGTGCGTCCTCGGTTGAGTGGAGTCACTTGAAGGAGTGGCTTCATGCCCTAGTTTCGCCCTCTGTGGAACCCGCCACAGAAGGGGATGTTGTAACAGTTCGTATTTTAGTTGGAGTACTTGGTCGAGTACTTGATTGGTACTCGGTCGAGTGTGTGTTACTCGGCCGAGTGCACTTCACCGAGTAAACCGGTTCAGCGAGTGTAACGGTTTTCATTATGTTTTGACCAAGGGTTTTATTTATAACTCTTAACTCATTTCTAAAATTATTTTAACATCTCTAAAACTATTTCTAAACCTAGAGAGAGGGAGAGGAAGAGGAATTGTCGAGCCTTTCATTTGATTGAAGATTTCTCACCGATTTCAACCTAATTTGATTTCTCTGTTTGTAAGTCGATCTCATTCAATTGTTTATACTATTTTACAGTCGTCGTCTTTGAAAAGTTTGAAAAGAGAGTCCTATTTATTTGAAGTCTAGTTTATGCATATCAAAGTTCGTAGTCAAATTCCTTATGGTTTGTCCTAGGTGATTTATTTATGAACATATCGCTGAAAAGTCCGCGAATCTGATTTGGTTGTGGAAAATGATTTGAAACCCTAATTTATATGTCGATTCAGTTTTGGGGCTTTTTCATACATCATATTTGTAGAGTCTAGATGACAATAGGATTTGGAATTTCTGAAAAGTAATGTTTTAAACTCGTTTTATGAATTAATACTTTTTATGCGATGGATTCTGTCAGCTTTTGGAAATCAGTCTGAAAACCCTTGATAAGTTTGGAATTTGAGAAAACTTCGTGAGATATAATTTGTAGCTAAGACTCATGGGGTTCCAACCCAATTGGCCTTTCATCGATTCGATTTTTCTGGAATCAGTTATGTATTTTATACCGAGTCTGTCATGTGTTGAAAAATCAGGAAAAGTCATGTTTGTTCTTTAAGTTTATATTCCTATTAAGTTATGATGAGTATAGGTTATGTGCATGATTAATTGATTGAGTAGGTGGTAATTATACATAATTATGTTATGTAGGTGATGGATATATGAAAGATCATAATTGATTGCTTGTGTGTGCTTGGATTGCGAAACGGTAGGGTTTCCCTACTCGGTTTATTGTTAATTGATTTAAGATTGTATTGTGATTGTTGTAATTGGTATTGTGGTTATCTGTTGATCTTGGAACTAGAGTTGGGTGTTGGAGTTGTGATGGTTGTTGATGATGTTCGCGAGGTGCGTCCTCGGCTGAGTGGAGTCACTTGCGGGAGTGACTTCACGCCCTAGTTTCGCCCTTTGTGGAACCCGTCATAGGAGGGGATGTGCACATTAATGGACAGGGTTATCGCTCGTTGATGAGCGGGGCTTAGGTGGGGATTGGCTGCGGTCCCGCACTTGCAGCGAGGATTACATGTTGCGATGGGTAATCTGGCAGGGCTACACACTAAAAGTGTGTAGTCGGTTATTGTGTGAGAACGGGAGATGGAGGTGGATGTTGATCAGCCGGTTACCTTTTTGTACTTGTCTTACTTTGATTATTTAGTAACTGACCCCGTTGTTGTTTTATAAAATCTGTGGTGTTCCATTCGGGGATGGTGAGCAGATTGTGACAGGTGATGCAGTTCGTTAGCTATGGGACAGTTACGGGAGTCATCACTCGAGTCTAGCTTCCGCTGTCAAGAGACTTAGCTTTCATTTCTAGTTGTTTAGCTTTCACAGTTGTATTTTGGTTTTGGATTTTTGGAACATGTAAACATTAACCAGTTATACTTTAAATTGTGTTTTGGATTGGTAACTTTGATATATCCATCTCGGGCAACCGAGATGGTAATAGTTTCTAATGCTAAGGTAGTCCTTGGTAAGGTACCTTGGTATGAAGGGGTGTTACAAAGTGGTATCAGAGCGACGATTCTGGAACCTAAAACCAATGAACCTAATGAACATAGGGAGTCAAAATAAAATGAACCCGGGGAGAGTTGTTTGGAGCTACCGCAAAGACTTGGGAGACGTCCCGAAGTCGCATTGAGGCCCTTACGATCTCGAGCCGGTCACATGGGGGAGTCTTGGGAACCGTTGTGTGTTTAAAGTCATGTATGTTGTAATTGTAGCTGTGATTTTTTTTTTTGTGAAGTTGTTGGATGAAGTGAGAAAGTAATTTGTGTTGCACTTGTACCTTTAAGTATATGTTGGATGAAGTATATTTTTGGGTTTGAATGGAAGTGATTGGAGTATATGTAATGTGATGTGGGGTATGTCTATATGATCATGATGATGTTAATGTTTGGTTTGTTTGTAGTAGCATGTGATTAAAGTCATGCGTCTATATATATGAATGTTGTGTTTAATTTATATATTGGTATGATAAAAGTTCACCTATGTACTGAGAAATATTGAGTTGTTATTGTTTGCCTTATTCATGTTCAAGTTGTTGTGTTAAGAAAAATTGATTTGTATGAAAACCAATTATGGAAGGTCTGTCTTAAAACTTTCATAAGTCGAGTTATAGAAATGATATTACTATAATTCCAATTGGAGGTGATAGCTTGTCCTCTTACAATTCTAACGATAGGTCACACGCCCAAAATGACCAAGTAACGAGTGAGATATGACTGTTTTACGAAAACTGAACGTTGCTAAGAACTACGCCGATACTCGACCGAGTAGGTCTTACTCGGCCGAATATCTTTCATACTCGACAGAGTAACCCATATTCGGCCGAGCAATATTTCTGTGATAATCTTGTTCAGCTTCTGGAGTCGTGAACTCAACCGAGTACTCTCATTACTCGACCGAGTGTCCTGTACTCGGTAGAGTACGTCATGTACTCGACCGAGTTTGTTTTATGTGACCGAATATTATGACCAATTGTACTACGTGATGTTAAGTTTATTACTTTGTGTTTGATAAATGCTTGGTTAAGTACCTGGGGAAGACAAGTACAGTAGCATAAAGAATTGCAAGGAATAAAGATTGAAAGATGGTTTATTTCTCAGATTCGGCCTCTTAATTCTTTTGGCTGTTATTTTATACGTGATTAAGATATGTTAACTAAATTTTTATATGTGTTAGTATCGTGTGTTAGCTTTCATTTGCCGCTAGTCTCATGCCTATACGAGTTACGGTTTAAGAGAAATAAATATTTTATTAAGCAGTGGTCAGGATGTTACTGCACAGTGCTAATTTCGACAAACCAATTTGTAAAATTTACCATTTGATATGTGTACATGATTTTTGAGTGATTCTAAATCTCCTAATTAGTAGACTCGTTGAAGTTTTCAAATTAATAAACCTCACCTGATATGGATGTGTTATTAATGAATTATGATTTTTGCAAGTTGACCTTGAAACGTGACAAATTGCTGATAACAATCTGTTTTGAGCTGTCGGTTTGAGAAAATCCTTATAAATTGATTATCTGTGCTTTGGACCTAATTCCAACTCTCTCCATTCCGTGACTCTATGTATTTTCTAAAAAGTCCAAAAACTCATGTATTCATTAAGTTGTTATTTATTGGTGATTCTGGAAGTTATAGCATGCTTTATAGTGCCTGTGAATGTGTGTCTGATGACAAGTTTCTAATAAAGGTTACACTATGAATTTCGAAGTCTTAGTTTCTATATTTTGGCAACATGTTTAGGTGACATTAGAAGTAGCTTAACCTATAAGCCTATGTGGAATAAGTGATGACATTGAAAGATTGGGGGTGTCGTGTCTTATATGCCACTTATTACATAACGATGTCTGCAAATAGCATGAACATGAATGATAGCTAGGTTGATTAAGTGGATTGATTGTTGCACATATTATAGATAGTAACAAGTGTGATTATGTGCAAGTAAATTGTGGTTACCTAAGCTAACGAGTTTGGTCGAGTCAAATATGCTACATGGTTGAATATTATATTATCGGCATGAATATGGGATAAAACACAATAGGTGTTAAATGGATCGTTGTAGAATGAGGTAATTCGTAGAATAGTCCATGAGTAATGTACGATGAGTTAATGGTGTTAGTAATTATTATGTAAATTGGAGTAGACATACAAATAAGAAGCTAATATGTTGAAACAGAAGTATTAAGTGATTTATTTGCATAAGAATAGTCTAGCATGTCTAGTGATATGACAATATATGGTTGACGATGCAAATAGATGGCTTATGTTACGACGTGAGCAGCTGAATGATAGTTAATTGATGGTAATATATTGGTGTTGAAGTGTGCACTTTTTTTTTGTGATCCACATGATTTGACATAGAACATGTTATTAACCACGATGCAAATGATGACTGTCTTAGTATGTACTGTACTTGTAAATAAGTGTGTAATAATAATTCGAACATGTGTGGGTACCGAGTTTGAGCATGATGTGGAATTACGGGTTATACATGTATTGATTCATGTGCATATTTAATTTATTTGCCAAGTAGTACTAATGTGGATACAAATCTGTGCGTAATAGCGAGAATTAACAACTTATACTATGTATGTACAACTTAATGAAAGTAATAAGCATGAGTAACGATAAAATGGCTTTTGTTATTTACATCCCTTGTAAATTCTTGATAATTGCGATGAAATTGGTAACTCTGTTAGGAAGCTTGATTAGTAGCATAACAAGTCAAGCATGTTCGGTTATTTGCACTAGTATAACATTGATATGTAATTAAAGGTTATGTTATTGCGTGTGTTTATTGTTCAAGTATATGTGCATAAACAATGATTTGGTCTCGTCCTTTTAGTATTAGTTGGCTAAGTGAGCTTTGGCTTGCATTAGGGCTTTACGAGTTGTTACTGAAATGTGATAGGATTTGATGATTTACAATCTCCTAGGAACGAGTTAAATATGACAGATGAGCACAAATATTGACCTTATGTGGTGTATTGTGGTTTGTTATATCGTAAAAGATGTTGGTGGTGCATCACAAAACCCCGGGGTCTGTAGGTATATGAGATGAATAAGAAACTTCGGGACGAAGTTTCTTTTTAGGGAGATGTAATGTGATACTATGCTTTTCTATATGGTTATTTGGATTTCTATTGGTAATTACTACTTCAAACAATGCGGTAACATGTTTATTATATTAAATGATAGCTTCCGTGTGTGGTCGAACTATAGTTGTATATGCTGTTTATATGTTTTATTTAGAATTGTGTAGTGGCATATATTGTTTATATGTTTTATTATGAATTGTATTTGTATGGAAGGGCAGTGATATCGCGTGGCTTGTGTGGTTTTATATGAGTTAGGTTACGGGGACGTAACCTTCTTTTATGGGGGATAAAATGTGATAACCCGAGTTTACTCAAGTCTATATGAGTTAGCATAGATTTTAGTAGTTATGCATATGAGTTATATTATGAGTATGAGTTATATTGTGTTAATTATATGTGATGTTAGGTGTCATTGGTTGTAGTTGGTGCAAACTTCCGGGACGAAGTTCTTTTTAAGGAGGGAAGACTGTAATACTCCGTATTTTAGTTGGAGTACTCGGTCGAGTACTTGGTTGGTACTCGGTCGAGTGTGTGTTACTCGGCCGAGTGCACTTGACCGAGTAAACCGGCTCAGCGAGTGTGACGGTTTTCATTATGTTTTGACCAAGGGTTTTGTTTATAATTCTTAAGTCATTTCTAAAATAATTTTAACATCTCTAAAACTATTTCTAAACCTAGAGAGAGGGAGAGGAAGAGGATTTGTTGAGCCTTTCATTTGATTGAAGATTTCTCACCGATTTCAACCTAATTGGATTTCCCTGTTTGTAAGTCGATCTCATTCAATTGTTTATACTTTTTTAAAGTCACCGTCTTCGAAAAGTTTGAAAAGGGAGTCCTATTTATTTGAAGTATAGTTTATACATATCAAATTTCGTAGTCAAATTCCTTATGGTTTGTCCTAGGTGATTTATTTATGAACATGACGCTGAAACGTCCGTGAATCTGATTTGGTTGTGGAAAATGATTTGAAACCCTAAATTATATGTTGATTCAGTTTTGGGCCTTTTTCATATATCATATTTGCAGAGTCTAGATGACAATAGGATTTGGAATTTCTGAAAAATAATGTTTTAAACTCGTTTTATGAATCAATACTTTTTATGCGATGGATTCTGTCAGCTTTTGGAAATCAGTCTGAAAACCCTTGATAAGTTTGGAATTTGAGAAAACTTCGTTAGATATAATTTGTAGCTAAGACTCATGAGGTTCCAACACAATAGGCCTTGCATCGATTCGATTTTTCTGGAATTAGCTATGTATTTTATACCGAGTCTATCATGTACTGGAAAATCAGGAAAAGTCGTGTTTGTTCTTTAAGTTTATATTCCTATTAAGTTATGATGAGTCTAGGTTATGTTCATGATTAATTGATTGAGTAGGTGGTAATTATACATAATTATGTTATGTAGGTGATGGATATGTGAAGGATCATAATTGATTGCTTGTGTGTGCTTGGATTGCGAAAAGATAAGGTTTCCCTACTCGGTTTACTGTTAATTGATTTAAGATTGTATTGTGATTGTTGTAATTGGTATTGTGGTTATCTGTTGATCTTGGAGTTGGAGTTGGGTGTTGGATTTATGATGGTTGTTGATGATGTTCACGAGGTGCATCCTCGGCTGAGTGGAGTCACTTGCGGGAGTGTCTTCTCCCCTAGTTTCGCCCTTTGTGGAACTCGCTATAGGAGGGGATGTGCACATTAATGGACAGGGTTATCGCTCGTTGATGAGCGAGGCTTAGGTGGGGATTGGCTGCAGTCCCCCACTTGCGACGAGGATTACCTGTTGCGATGGGTAATCTGGCAGGGCTACTCACTAAAAGTGTGTAGTCGGTTATTGTGTGAGAACGGGAGATGGAGGTGGATGTTGATCAGCCGGTTACCATTTTGTACTGTCTTACTTTGATTATTCAGTAACTGACCCCGTTGTTGTTTTATAAAATCTGTGGTGATCCATTCGGGGATGGTGAGAAGATTATGACAGGTGATGCAGTTCGTTAGCTATGGGACAGTTATGGGGAGTCATCACTCGAGTCCAGCTTCCGCCGTCAAGAGACTTAGCTTTCATTTCTAGTTGTTTAGCTTTCACAGTTGTATTTTGGTTTTGGATTTTTGGAACATGTAAACATTAACCAGTTATACTTTAAATTGTGTTTTGGATTGGTAACTTTGATATACTAACCTCGGGCAACCGAGATGGTAACAGTCTCTCATGCTAGAGTGGTCCTTGATAAGGCACCTTGGTATGTGGGGTTGTTACAAAGTGGTATCAGAGCAACGATTTTGGAATTTAAAACCAATGAACCTAATGAACATAGGGAGTCCAAATAAAATGAACCCGTGGAGAGTTGTTTGGAGCTACCTGTGGATATGGCCCACCTACACGCCCAGGTCAATCCGGGGACGTATAGCGGTCTTTTTGAAAGCCACGCTCGGCGGCGTAAGAATGCTTTCGACCGTATCATTTTAGATCGGTCGGTTTCCTCTCGACAAGGGTCTCGAAATGATGCGAGAGATGTTCGGAGTCTCCACCAAGCATTTGTGGGATGCTTGGAACCCGTTTGAATCCACTTTATACCTAGGTCAACTAAGGCAAAAAGCGGTGTTTGACATAGGTACTAAAGATAAGGAATCGTCCCTCTTTAGCATCCTATCTCTAGAATGACTCTCGTACGCCCTAGATAAGGTCGTCCACTATCCAAAGTTTATGAGTAAGAGGTGAAGGTACGTATTGGGAAGCCGTTTAATCGGACACCCAATCCCGTCCGCGGTAGCGGCCTCTACTGATCTATCTTGGTTGGTTAAATGCAAAAGTTGATAAAACGGGTAAATGCATGAATGCGCATCCACGAGTTTGAACCTAACATGTGAGCTTTCTATGTTAGTTGTTTTAATCCAAGTATCAAGTATTTGATGTCGAGTTGGATTTAATGTTGATTTGCATGCAAGACGGAAATTAAACATCCATTTACCGAGTTAGGTTTATGGTGCATAACGTGATCCATTTGTCTTAGTAAGGCGTTTTGCAAATATGATATAAAATGGGCAGATTTGTCATCTGATCCGTCCTGTATTCCGGTTAACCGAAGTTGAGATCGTCCTAGACAAGTGCTAGAAGGAAACAGACTCTGCATCAGGCAGCCAGAAGAGGCGCGAGCCAGTAGGCGATGCAAGTGAGTCTTCCCTGGTTTGAAAATGGGAAAATGAGTGGCCTATTTAGGCACGGATCGACAGACGATGGAAGACGCCTTCTAACCATTGAAAAAGTTTGTAAAATGTATTGAAAAATGGGTGTTTAAACCCGTCTTTATTTGAAAAGACCGTTTAGGCCGCTTTTGTGTTGATTTGAGGAACGAGACTTGAATAATCGTCATTGTTTTGACATTATTCGATGTCGGGTTCGGCTTTGCAAGCTTGACATGAATAGTTTTGAAAATGATTATGTACTAATTGTTTTGAGTTCATTTGTTTGTAATTAGTCAATGTTCATCATCGTACTCAGGTTAAAATCCAACATGTTATGTAGAACCAAGAATAACTTTGTGTTGGTGACTAATACATTTGTTTTGAAAATGTAAAGAAATGAAGAAAGGTTTTAAAATACCTTTCAAAATGTAAAGAAATGAAATAAAAGGTTTTAAAATACCCTTTTTAATGTAATTAACCAAATATTATCACCGAAACATGGGTTAAACCGTCACGGTATTCGGAACCAAGGGTGAAAAATGTTTTATGGTTAAAGATTTATCATAAAAATGATTTGAAATATTTGAAATGGTAAAATCGATTAAAAATATAAAATAAAAACAAAGGGAAAAAGAGACCAAACACGGTTGGATTTAGGCCTGAGAGGGGCTTTAGGCGCGAGCCTGGTTTCTATACAAGCAACCCCTGTCTCGGCCAAAAATCCAGTTTGGGCTAATTTCTCCCATATTTGGACCATGTTATGCATGATTTAGCATGTTATAGTCATGAAACAAATGAAAAACATGATAGAAGGAGAATTTTACACCCCCATACTTACATGCTAGGCTTGAGACGAGAAATCAACGGAAGTGTATCAACTTGTTTAGTCGAAAAACTCGGTTTGAAAACCGTTTTAGCAAAGTAAAAGAGTGTTTTAAGTTTAGTGATGGTGTAGCGGCCGAGATGGTCGATCAAGTGGTTTAATGCATGATGACGGTACCAAACAATGTGTAAGGCTTATGTTTACGATCGGTAGGTCGTAAACACGTGTCGGTTTGTGACTTGAGAAGTCGAGTCTAGAATTTTAAGAGAGAGGCGAGGGGGCGGACACTCGCGTAAGTGTTATGGTGTGTGAAGGTGGGTACTTATTGAGAAATGGGTGGTTGTGTGCGTTTTGAGCGACGTGGCCGCATAGGCTGCTCGAAGAGGCGCGAGCCATTTCGCGCGTCTTCGAGGTGTCTTGTCACTATCACGCAAGTGTAATCATGATTTTTTCTATCCTATGTTTTGGATGAATTTGATTTGTACTTGACCATTAAGGATTCCAGGAAACCTTAACATGGAAGTATTTAAAAAGTTTTTTTTTTGTGTTTGTCTCAATTTTACTCGTTGTTGGAGTCGGGATTTGAATTTTCGAGTTGGATTTTGGTCCGGTGTCGGTTTTAACTTTAATTTGTGTCATTGTGACCCCGTCGTCATGCATTAAACACTCCAGGTACTTTTGAAAAGTTTTGAAATGCTTTATTTTCGAAATCGTTTTAAGTTTTCCGACGTATAGTTGTACAAAACTGTCGATTAAACGCTGCGATTCCTAAGCATGTTGTAGTCCGATAATCATCGGGTGTTTGTTGGAGACTCAACAGATATTGGGTATCTACACTACCGCAAAGACTTGGGAGATGTCTCGAAGTCGTATTGAGGCCCTTACGATCTCGAGCCGGTCACATGGGGGTGTCTTGGGGACCGCTGTGTGTTTAAAGTTTTGTGTGTTGTACTTGTAGCTGTGAATATTTTTAAGTTGTTAGATGAAAATGAAAAGTGAATTACGTAATTTGAACATGGTGGTATATGAGAAAGTGAATTTCGTAATTGAACATGATAGATTTTGAGCTTGATATTTGATTTATTACTTGACTTTTGGAAGAGTAGTAAAGTATTGTATATAGAATTGCATGTTAAAGTATGTTATCGTAGATATATAGCTCATTTTTGCATGACTCGGCCGAGCAGGGTGGGTACTGACCGAGTAAGGGATACTCGGCAGAGTAACCAAGCACTCGACCGATTATTGGTTGGTGTATACGTAGCAGTAGCTACTGGTTGTGATCACTCCATAGCGGTGAGTGTGATGCATTTTGAGGCTCGCTAGCCATGTGCATTGTAAGGCTCGCCAGCCATGTGCGTTGTAAGGCTCGCCAGCCATGTGGTATGTGCGTTGTAAGGCTCGCCAACCATGTTGAAGGTCGATTGATCGACCGTGGGAAATAGTGTGACACCCCCATATACCAAGGAGCCTTAACAAGACCTTCCATAGCATATAGGAGCGTCACCATCTCGGTTGCCCGAGGACAGTAAATATCAAATGTCGATAAAAGAACAATTAAGTTATTTTACAAGTGTTTCACCAAACTAAAGATATACAAAAGATGCAACTCAAATCCATTATCTACTATGTGAACTACTCTTCTGTCATGACTCGTGAAAGACTCATCCCGCCAAGTATCCACCTATCATCCAAGATATCACCTGCTAAGACTGACTGCTCACCATAAGGGATCACGGCAGACACAACAGAAATAAACAAGAAAACAAACCATACAAGGTCAGTAACTGCATAAACACACCAACCACTGACAACACGAAACATATACAACAAAACACACACAAGCCACATCTCCTCCAATCAATCACCGTCACCGACTATCCACTGGACCAGCCCTGTCAGTGGGGGACCGCAGCCGTTCCCAACTAAGCCCCGCTCATCATACTGAGCGATAACCCTATCCCATTAATGTGCACATCCCCTTCCGTGGCGGATTCCACGGAGGGCAAAACTAGGGCGTGAAGCCACTCCCGCAAGTGACTCCACTAAGCCGAGGATGCACCTCGAGAACCATAGACAAACAATCACAATCAGCTGCACCACAACAACAATAAATGAAACAACGCAACAACAACCTGTTATCACAATCGATCAACCACACCGACACTACAACAACCAAACCACATCAATCGACACTCTAGACAACCAACAATACTGAGTAGGCGAACCTACCTTTAGCGCACCGCAGCGATTCCACTTCCGATCACAAGATGTCAAACAACCACGCAACAACCTATACAAACAGTACAATCATCTATCACAACCACTACAACCCTAACTGAAAACAACAACGACAATGATGATGCCGATGACATACCTACGCATAGCTATTCGGTGTCAAGACCGCTACCCGACTCGAGCAACCTACTCCTATGGCATAAGCATCCTCAAGGGTTCCAAGACAAAGGCTATGGTGAAGGAGAAAGAAGGGAGACGACATTTAGGTTTTGGGAAGAGGCAGAAATGATTTGCGGTTTCACCAAAACACGATTATAAATCCCCGCTGTAAAGATGCTACTCGATCGAGTAACTAACTTACTCGATCGAGTGACCCCTACTCGATCGAGTAGCCTTGACTAGATCGAGCATCCCACTATCATGTCTTACCACGTCACAAGACATCGCTCGTACTGTTTCCAAAGGTCATGACATGTCACTCAAGTCGGTCAAAGCCGGTCAACGGGTCCCTAAAAGGACGGGTATTACAAATAGCCGCGTTAGATGGGCTTATTTCGAGAAGTTTGTTTGAATTAGCGGGCTCCGTGAGGAAGCCTCCGATATCCTCTTGGGGAATCTCGGTGTTTGTATTGAATATTTGTGGCGCCGGAAAGGGATAGGTTTGTGAGCCTGGCCCCCATGGTCGGCGGTGATTTTGAATCTTGAAGAGAGATAGCGGTTTTTATTGCCGCTTGTTGAAATTTGTGAAAATAGCGAAACCGAGTTTCACTATTTCGTTTTTGTATTTGAAATGATGGTTTTTTATTACCATTGTTAAAATTTTGAGAGAAAAATAGGGAATATTGAATTTCACTATTATTGTTTTTTGTGTGACAGAATTTATTGCCGTCGTTGAAAATTTGAGAAAATAGTGAATTTGAATTTCACTATTATTGTTTTTGCATGTGACAGTTTTTATTGTCGTCGTCTGAAAATTTGAGAAAATAGTGAATTTGAATTTCACTATTACTGTTTTTGCGTGACGGTTTTTATTGCCATCATTTGAAAATTTGAGAAAATAGTGAATTTGGATTTCACTATTATTGTTTTTGTGTGACGGTTTTTATTGCCGTCGTTTGAAAATTTGAGAAAATAGTGAATTTGAATTTCAATATTATTGTTTTGTGTGACAGTTTGTATATACGTGTTTTTGGATTGTAGCTTATTTGTGTGTTTTTTGGCTTTTTTATGTTGTGTTTCGGAGAAGCGTTGTCAGCTGCTAGTTCCTTTTGGCATTTGTCCCTGCATCGTTAGTGTAGAAAACAGGCAACAGGTAGCACATATGCACAAATGTAAACACATAAAAGCATTTGATGGAAACAAAAATAACCACGATGACTCGAAGTTAAGATTGAAATTTAAATTGATATTTTGAAAATTCCGCGATAGGTCGTTACGTTTGGATTTTTCAAAAGAAATTGATTTGAAATTTCGAGCAATTAACTCGTGTTTGAATTAAATTGCATCGAATTTTGCGGAAATTGATTTGTAACTCGAAAAACTAAAACTCAAACCGTCACGGGTGAATTTTAAAGGATTTTCGCGAGTGTATTTGATTTGAGTTTTGTGAGATCAAGACTCGAATTTGTGAGAGTCTGAATTTTTGAAGAAATTGACGTCGTGTTATCAATTTTGATTTTTTGTGAAAAACTGCGAAAAAGCGAAAAATTTTCGGAATTTTCGACTGACATGGAAACGATCCGTCGCGGATCGGGGCGACTAGCCCTTCCCTCTTAAAAAAAGACGAGAAAACCCGTATGTTTAAAGCTGCGCCATGGAAACAGGGTCGGATTTCGTAAAACGCAAAAATAAGGAAATGTGAGTGTGAGAAAACACAAAATATCCTGGATAGGCCCAAAGAGGTGCGAGTGCTGTGGTCGGAGGTTTGAGGTGTCAGGAAGAAACACAACTTGAAAGGGACAATCCAAGGTGCGGATCCTGAGAAACAACCCAAAGAGGCGCGAGACCACAGGCGACAGAAGTTAGCTTCCCCTTTTTTCGGAAAAAAGCGCTGATTGTTTTTTATAAATAGAAACGTTTATGCTTCATTGTTTCATCATCCGAAACACGAAAAACATCTCTACAAAAACCTTTCTTTTTATTCCATAAAATCATTCATGGATGTTTTCGAAAATAGGTTGCGACATTGGTGTCGGGATTTGTCACCTCCCGAAAAGTATCAACTCGCTGTTATGGGAGTTGGTCAATTGTTGGTGCTTCGTTAAATCAAGGTGAAATCCTCGTTTCTTGAAGCATGCTCTCGATTTTGGGATTCAAAACATCATATTTTCGTTTTCCCGAAAGGCAAAATTTGTCCTTTTGCCGAAGAAGTAGGTGCCATTGGTGGGTGGCCGGGTTGTGTTCCAGTGCTTCCCCCGACTCGATTGTGTTATAAGGAGAAGTTTCGTTCGATGTTGGGCTTGTCAACAAGTCAAGTTAACTTTCTCCTTGCTCCTCATGGTGTGGATATGTTGGCTCTTATCAACAATTTCTCCAACAGGTTGGATGTTAATGTCTCGGAGGTGGCTAGGAGAAGGGCTCTTGCCTTTTGCCTAGTGCATACATACCTCTTTGTTGATACCTTGAAGAAGGATGGGTTAAAATGCTATGGTAGTATGACACTTGTTCATGTGATTGAGAAAATGGAGCATGGTAGAGATCCGTCATGGTTGGTGCTTGGCGAGGTCATCCAAGCTTTGGACAAGAAGGGCTCTTGTGGAGAAGCCACCTCGTTTGGATCCCCAATGATCATCCAAGTATGGCTATTGGAGAGGCTAAGGTATGTTGAGCCTCCGGCCGATTCTTCTTCTTATTCCTTCCGTCACCTTACCATGAGGAAGAAGTTGTACTCGGATAGTTTTTCATCCACCGAGGCCTATTGTACCTCGAGATTGGTGGAGGAGGGTGGTCCCCATATCCGTTGGGTGGTGCCATGGTGGCACTTGAGGTCCTTCACGAGGTTGCCCGCTTTGGTTGCTAGTTCTTGTTCTTTTGATGGTGGTGGGTTTGAAGGTTGTTTCCTTCATTTGTCCCGAAAGGTTCATGAAGCAAATGGGGCGTCAACAAAATGTGCCTGCTCAAGATACTCTCGTCCAAGAGAGTGTTTTTAGAAACTCCGAGCTTGTGGAGGTTTTCGATAGATGGTGGGCCACTCGGCCGCTTTGGGAGGTACCAAACCCCGTTGCCACGACATGGGTGACTCTCGCTTATGTCAAGAGCTCAAACCTTGGAGAAAAGGTCCAAATCTCGTAAGGACGAGGTTGTCGACTTGAAGTATAGAGAGGTTGGCAAGGCCAACCGTGCCTTCTTTGACAATTTTGTTGATGGAGCTAGCCCGGATGTGATGAGGCCACCAAAGAGGAGAAGCTCGGGTCCCAAAGAGGTAGTGGTTCGTGTATGGGCTCGCCTTGGACCGAATATGGGGCCATGCAAGAGACCGGAGGCCATCGTCGTTGTAGATCCGTTCCTAAGAGGAAGTTCATGCTCGGCGAGCCAAGAAGAAGAACAAGGGGAAGATGTACCCCGAGGGAAAAGGCAAAGGTAGAATG
This sequence comes from Silene latifolia, assembly GCF_048544455.1. NCBI lineage: Eukaryota > Viridiplantae > Streptophyta > Magnoliopsida > Caryophyllales > Caryophyllaceae > Silene > Silene latifolia. Next base: position 70,262,678 of record NC_133533.1, on the reverse strand, counting down.
GAAGAATGAAGACCTCTATTACCTACTTTATTATTATTATTATTATTATTATTATTATTATTATTATTATTATTATTATTATTATTATTATTATTATTATTATTATTATTATTATTATTATTATTATTATTATTATTATTATTATTATTATTATTATTATTATTATTATTATTATTATTATTATTATTATTATTATTATTATTATTATTATTATTATTATTATTATTATTATTATTATTATTATTATTATTATTATTATTATTATTATTATTATTATTATTATTATTATTATTATTATTATTATTATTATTATTATTATTATTATTATTATTATTATTATTATTATTATTATTATTATTATTATTATTATTATTATTATTATTATTATTATTATTATTATTATTATTATTATTATTATTATTATTATTATTATTATTATTATTATTATTATTATTATTATTATTATTATTATTATTATTATTATTATTATTATTATTATTATTATTATTATTATTATTATTATTATTATTATTATTATTATTATTATTATTATTATTATTATTATTATTATTATTATTATTATTATTATTATTATTATTATTATTATTATTATTATTATTATTATTATTATTATTATTATTATTATTATTATTATTATTATTATTATTATTATTATTATTATTATTATTATTATTATTATTATTATTATTATTATTATTATTATTATTATTATTATTATTATTATTATTATTATTATTATTATTATTATTATTATTATTATTATTATTATTATTATTATTATTATTATTATTATTATTATTATTATTATTATTATTATTATTATTATTATTATTATTATTATTATTATTATTATTATTATTATTATTATTATTATTATTATTATTATTATTATTATTATTATTATTATTATTATTATTATTATTATTATTATTATTATTATTATTATTATTATTATTATTATTATTATTATTATTATTATTATTATTATTATTATTATTATTATTATTATTATTATTATTATTATTATTATTATTATTATTATTATTATTATTATTATTATTATTATTATTATTATTATTATTATTATTATTATTATTATTATTATTATTATTATTATTATTATTATTATTATGTTGTATTAGTGTTGTGATTTCTATTATGTTGTACTAGCTATGTATTGTGTGTTTTGTGCCAGTTTTATTATGTGAGGTATCTTAGTCGACACCTTAGCTTGGACAAGTTATAGACTTGCCGAGCCTCATTTGTTGTCAAATTTATAATCCTTCTCATTATTAACTAAATAAGAGGATTGCTTGTGTTAAAAGAGTTGTGAACGCTTGTTTCTTCCATCCATTTTGTAAAGGCAATTCAGCTTGAATTGTCCTAAACGTTGCACTTGGAAAGGGGAATTTTTGCGGGAAGGGAGAAAGGCTTCTTTTTTGTATTTTTGTGGAAAAGGGAATGTTTTTCCGTTTTCTCTTTTTTTGAAGTTGATATGGGTGATTTTTTTTATGTAGGGATGTGTTTTTTTATTATGGGGATGTTTTTTTTGATTATGGGGATGGTTGTATCCTTCTTGTGTAAGAAAGGACTGCCTACGTATCAACCTGAAAAGGTGAAATCAAACCATGCTCGTAGTTCGAAATATTTTGTAAATTTATTTGGGTTTTGTAGTTGTATTCCTCTTGTGTAAGAAAGGGCTGTCTACGCATCCACCTGAAAAGGTGAAATCAAACCATGCTCGTAGTTCCAAATTTTTTGTAAAGTTATTTAGGTTTTGTGGTTGTATCCCTCTTGTGTAAGAAAGGACTGCCTACGTATCCACCTGAAAAGGTGAAATCAAACCATGCTCGTAGTTCAGGTGTTTTGGTTTGAGTGCAAATGGATGTTGCGTTTGACAGATCAAAGGACATTTGAAACGGGCAAGGTGCCGTAAGTTAGATTCGATAAAACATGCAATTTCAAATCAGAACGCTTTTAGGAACTTGACTTGAAAGGGATAAGGTGGTCGCTTGTTGTAAAACTAGGGTGCGGTTGTTGGTCGCTATGGTTCAAGGGTAGTATTTCTTGAGTTGGTATAGGTTGGTCGGGTTTGTAAAATCCTCCCCGTCTAGGTCACTCAGTCTTACTGCGCCCCCCGAAAGTATTTTCTTGACCAGATATGCCCCGGCCCAATTGGGTTTGAATTTCCCCCGTCGGATCGACGGGTAATGGTGCTTGAACCGACTTGAGGACCAAGTCGCCTTCTCTGATGTTCCTGGGTTAAACCCTTTTTTGAATGCCCGTTGTATACGTCGTTGGTATAGCTGGACGTTGTGCAAGGCATTGAGTCATCATTCGTCTAGAAGTGTGAGTTGTTCGAACCTTCGACGGGTCTATTCCGCCTCAGGAACTTGACTCTCCAGTAGGATGTGTAGAGATGGGACTTCCAGCTCTACCGGTTGAACCACCTCCATGCCGTATGCTAGGTAGAAGGGTGTGGCTCTTGTGGGTGTTCAAATGGAGGTTCGGTATCCCCAGAGCGCGAATGAGAGTTTGCTCGGCCAATCGCGGTAGTTATTTTGCATCTTCTTGATAATGGTGACAAGAGTTTTGTTTGCTGCCTCCACCGCTCCGTTGGTTTGGGGATGGTAGAGGGATGATCGACGCTGTTTGATCTTGTATTTGTCCAGCAAGGCTTGTGTTTCCTCCCGAAAGTGAGAGCCTTGATTACTGATAATCTCATGGGGTACCCCATATCTGCAGATGATGTTGTCCTGGATGAACTTGGCCACTTGTTTGGCGGTCAAGACTGCATAGGACTGTGCTTCTACCCACTTGGTGAAGTAGTCGATGACGACGAGGACGAAGCAATGTCCTTTGGTGCCTATCGGGTTGACTTTCCCGATGATGTCGATGCCTCAGGTCGAGAAAGGCCAGGGTGATGCCAGGGTGTATAAGAGGGATGGTGGTAGGTGTTGTATGTTGGCAAAGATTTGGCAATTGTGGTAATGTTTGACAGAATTGTGGCAATCGGCTTCCATGGTGGTCCAGTAGTAGCCTAACCGCATGATTTTTCGAGCCAGCATCATTGCGTTCATGTGAGGGCCACATTCTTCGTCGTGGACCTCTCCCATGATCTTTTTGCTTTGTGATGGTCAATGCAAAGGAGGAGGATCCCCTGGGGTGTTCTTTTGTATAATTGTTCTTGGCTTATGACGAATTGTGTTGTAAGTAAACGGATGGCTCTTTGTCCTCTTGTATCAGAGTTGGGAGGGAATTCGATTTTGGTTTTGTAGTTGAGGATAGCTTGGTACCAAGGTTTGACATAGTTTTCCTCATCATTGTTGATGGCGCAAATGTGAGCTGTCTCGCTCTTTCTCTCGATGCATAGAGGCATCGATGTTATATCGTCAGATATATTGACGAGCGCGGCAAGTTTTGCCAGGGCATCAACAAATTGATTTTATTCCCGCGGCAAGTGGAAGTAGTTGACTTGGTCGAAGAACTCGGCCTCTTGATTGATCTTTGCTTGGTAGGGTGCTAAGCTGTCGCTTCAAATTTTCCATGATCCGGACACCTGATTGATGATAAGTGAGGAATCGCCGTGAACCCTCTCTCTTGATACCAAGTGTTATGGCTGCTTGTAGGCCGATGAGGCATGCTTCATATTCGACGGAATTGTTGGTGACGGCAAAGTCTAGTTTGACCGAGATCGGAACATGTTCTCCCTCTGGTGATATTAGAAGGATCCCTACCCCGAAGTCTCTGAGATTAGATGCACCATCAAAGTATAGGTCCCATGCGTCGGAGTCGGCACAAAGGATGTCTTCATCAGGAAGTGATCCTGTGTCGGTCGTTGGGTCCTTGTTGAAGGGATTTTCTGCTAGGAAATCGGCGACTGCCCTTCCCTTGATAACCTTGAGGGGTACGAACTTGAGATCAAATTCGGATAGCATGAGTGTCCATCTAGACAGCCTTCCGTTTAGTATGGGTTGTTCGAAGATGTATTTGATCGGGTCCATCTTGGAGTAGATGTAGACCGTGTAGCTGAGCATGTAGTGCCGCAGCTTCTTTGTTGACCATACTAGGGCAAGGCATGTCTTTTTCAGTTGGGTGTACTTTGTCTTATACTTGATGAACTTTTTGCTAATGTAGTAGATAGCTCGTTCTTCGCCGTTGACGGTTTGTGCTAGTATTGATGTAATACTCCGTATTTATGAGCCTTTGGGTACTCTATCGAGTAGGCCTTACTCTGTCGAGTAAGGGTAAGTTGCGTTTTAGAAAAGTTTCTGACCTGTTGGGTACTCGATCGAGTAGCTGGGATACTCGATCGAGTAAGGGGGTACTCGATCGAGTACCTTGGGTACTCGATCGAGTAGCCGGTTTACGAGGAGTTTTTCTTGGGTTTTGTTAATTATGCGATTAAGATATATAACCTTCGTCGTCATTATTCTAAACACTTTTGCAAAACCTAATTTTCTGTTTAAAAGAGAAAGCAAGTACGTTCTTAATCCTAATCGCATTGTTAGCAATTCCCGGAGTTTGGAAGGTCGGTTCTCATCGTTGGTTATACCGTTGAGATCCTTGCGTCGAGGGTAAGATCTATGTACCATTTTTGTTGTCTTTCCTTTGATTTGGTTAAACCCTAATATAGGGATTTGGGGGTTTTTGAGTAGTATGTGATTTGGTAGCATTTGTATGTTGTATGATAGGAGGAGGTTTCATAGAGGAAGCTTTTTGATACAGCAGTAGAGACCGTCTGATAGTGTGCTTTCCAGGTAGGATTTCCTACTCAGTATTAGTCCCATAATGGGATGATTGTTGATGTGTTGAGATTGATTGTTTGATATAGTAATTGTATTGTGACGGTTGTGATTGTGATTGTGATTGTTGTCTATGGTTCTCGAGGCGTGTCCTCGGGCCGAGTGGGGTCACTTGCGGGAGTGGCTTCACGCCTAGTTTCGCCTTCTGTGGAACCCGCCACAGAAGGGATGTGCACATTAATGGACGGGGTTATCGCTCACTATGTGGAGCGGGGATTTGGTGGGTACGGCATGCGGTCCCCCACTGGCGGGTAGTCCAGTGGACGATCGATGATTGAGATGATTGGAATTAGTGTGGTTGTGTGTGTGATTATTAAGTCTGTTTATCTTATTGTTGATATATATTGAGTTGTGTGATTAGTCTTGACCCGGTTGTTGTTTTGTAAACTGCGGTGATCCATTCGGGGATGGTGAGCGGATATTGAGCAGTATGAGATGAGTCTCTTGGGATAGGCTGGGATTGCCACGATATGATGATAGAAGTCTTTCGCTGTAGCTTAGTAGTTTCTTTACATTTCAGTTAGAATAGTAAACAGTCAGTTTGAGAACATGTATTATACTTTTGGTTTGGTTTTGAGAATTGTAACCCTTCACTAAGTATTTACATTTAAACGTTGTTTCTTCATTGTTTATTTGATTATCATTGCCTCGGGTAACCGAGATGGTAATGTCTTCATACCTGAGTGGTCCTGGTAAGGCACTTGGAGTATGGGGGTGTTACAAATGGTATCAGAGCGACGATCCTGAAACCTGTAACCAATGAACCTAATGAACATAGGGAGTCAATTAAAATGAACCCGGGGTAAAAGTTGTAGGAGCTAATGCAAAGGCTTGGGAGACGTCCTAAAGTCGCGAACTTGCCCTACAATTTTGAACCGGTCACATGGGGGGTGTAAGTCAAGGTTGTATGTGTTGTTTGGTTAACTTGTGTGTGAATGTGATGAAGTGTGTGTAACTGTTGGAGAAGTAGAAAGCTGAGAATATGAAAGGAAGGTTGATGATATATGTATACTTGTTGTTGGAATGAAAACATGTTGGATGTTTACAATGTGGCGTTTAATAACATGATATAATGATTTCGTGAATCGTATGAAAAGATGCGTAGCATTATATGCTTAGTTATGATACAATGTTAGTTTTATAAAGTTTTAGCATGTTAGCATATGATATAGCATGCGGGTAGCGTTTCTGAGTTAGCATGACTCGATCGAGTGGGACTGACTTGATCGGGTGGGTTTTTGACGATTTTGAGTCCAGAATCGTGTTTTTGGGCACTCGATCGAGTACCTCGGGCACTCGATCGAGTAGGGGGTCACTCGATCGAGTACTACTCGGTCGAGTATGTTAGAGATCAGAAGGTCTGTTAGGGGTCTGATGTTGGGGCACTCGATCGAGTATGGTGGGCACTCGATCGAGTAGCCCGTTACTCGATCGAGTATGTTTGGGAACTCGATCGAGTAGGGATTTGGGCAGCGTGTTTTCTTGTTTTGAGGTTTTGGCGCGTATGTTTATATCCACCCCTTTTTCTATGATAGTTTCAAGATGCCGCCCAAGAAGAATGCTTTGTATGCGAGAGCTGAGCTTATGACCATGGACGACATCGTTAAGATGTTGGAGCATCAGGATGCTCTTACTGAGGCTTTAAAGACCGTGGGGAAAGATAAGGATAAGGAGAAGGAGGTTGATCATTCTAAAATCAGCCTATATATAGCGAGGTTTAACCCGAAAGAGTATAAGGGAGTTGGGGAGCCTAACCTTCTTGATAGTTGGCTTAGAGAGATGGAGAACATATTAGATTTGGTTCACCGTCACGATGAGATGAGAGTGGAACAGGCTGCGTTCTATCCGAGGGAGGCGGTGGCAAGTGGTGGGATACTGATGAAGGTGAGTGCTAAGGAGATATATACAAACCAAGGTTTACCCGCTATACCTTGGGAGGAGTTTCGTAGGGCCATTTGTGAGAAAGGAGTTCGTGCGGAGCATGTGAGGAGTAAGTTGAGAGAAGAGTTTGTGATTTTAAGATGACCGCCGAGATGTCTGTGGCTGAGTACTACAGGCGATTCAATGAGAAGTCTAGGTATCTTTGAGGATATGGGTTTGAGTGAGGAGAATTTGGCGTTGAGGTTCGAGAGGGGGTTGACCCCTAAGATTATAGATAAGTTACCCGTGGGAATCCTTACTGATGTTAAGAAAGCTTATGAGAGGGCTGGGAGAGCTGAGAGGTTGGTGGAGATGGCTCAGGAGAGGTCAGGTGGTGAGAAAAGGAAGTCTGAGAGCGAGGGTGGTGGCCAATCTAATCACAAGAAAGGCAACCACAATCAGTCTAAGGGGTTTTCTTCTGGGTCGGGGTTTAGTCTTTGGGGCTTCCTTTGGGCGTGGCCGTGGAAGTGTTAGTGGTAGTTGGGGAGTGACTCTGCTATAGCCGTGTGGTGTAGGCCACAAGAGACATGAGTGCACAAGTGCACCGGATCTTTCCGGAGACTGCGCAGCTATGCGAGCAATAGACCGGCGGGTCATGGCCAAACCGGGGAAGTCGAGTTACAGTGTGGAGGCAACCGCAACGGCGGTAATTCTTATCAGAAACCACCAACGAACAACAACAACAATCAAGGGTCGGGTGCTAAGCCGACCACATCAGCCAGTACTGTCCAGGGAGGTGGACAAAAGACCAGTGGAAAGTTATTCATGATGGAGAAGAAAGCAGCTGAGGAGGATGCACACGTTATCATCGGTACTTTCCTTGTTAATGGTATTCATACCTTTGTTTTGTTTGATTCGGGGGCTTCTCAGTCGTTTGTATCTTCAAGTCATGTAAAACGGTTGGGTTTGAGGGTATATGAGTCTGTTAGTGAGCAAGTTTTTATACCTTCGGGTGAGTCTGTATCATGTGGGAGGTTGTTTAGAGATGTATCTATGATAGTTGGGCAAGTTGATCTACCTGTAGACTTGTTAGAGTTTCCTTTTGACGGTTTTGAGATGATAGTCGGGATGGATTGGTTAGGAAAGTATAAAGCTAAGATAGACTGTCATCAAAAGAAAGTGTCTTTAAGAGGTCCTAAGGGCGTTAGTGTGTCTTATCGTGGGTTTCTAGTCAAACCCAAAGTTAAGTTGATTGCATGGTCACCTTGAAGTCTTATCTGAGGAAGGGATGTCCTTTGATCTTGTGCCATGTGAGAGATGACCGGATAGAGAGTCCGACAGTTGATCAGATACCAGTGGTGGGAGAGTTTGTGGTGCACCAGTCTTTTCTAAGATTGATTTGAGGTCGGGGTACCATCAGGTGAAGATTAGAGAGGTGGACATACCAAAGACAGCTTTCACGTCGAGGTATGGCCATTATGAGTATGTGGTGATGCCGTTTGGGTTGTCTAATGCACCGGCAGTGTTTATGGATTTGATGAACAGAATCTTCAGACAGTTCTTGGACCAGTTTGTGGTGGTATTTATCGATGACATCTTAGTCTATTCTAAGACTAAGGAGGAGCATGAGGAGCATCTGAGGATCGTGTTGCAAACTTTGAGGGAGCATGAGTTGTATGCTAAGCTGTCCAAGTGTGAGTTCTGGTTAGAGAAAGTTGCTTTTCAGGGGCATGTGATCTCTAAGGAGGGAGTGGTCAGGATCCTGAAGATTGAGGCAGTGACAAAGTGGGAAGCACCAAAGAATGTTGCTGAGATTAGGAGTTTCTTGGGTTTAGCTGGATACTACAGACGGTTCGTGAAATATTTCTCCAAGATAGCTAGACCTATGACAGCGTTGATGAGGAAAGAGAACAGGTTTCGTTGGGATGAGAGTTGTGAGACGGCGTTCCAAACATTAAAGGAGCGTTTGACCGCACTCTGTCTTAGCATTGCCTGAAGGGAGTGAGAACTTTGAGGTTTATACAGATGCCTCAAAGAATGGGTTGGGATGTGTGTTGATGCAGAATGGTAAAGTGATTGCCTATGCTTCTAGGCAATTGAAGCCTTATGAGGAGAACTACCCTACTCATGATCTGGAGTTGGGTGCGGTGGTATTTGCTCTCAAGATTTGGAGACATTACCTTTATGGAGCAATCTTTAAGGTATTGTCTGATCACAAGAGTCTCAAGTACATCTTCACTCAAAAGGAGTTGAACATGAGACAGAGGAGGTGGATGGAGCTGATTGGCGATTATGACATGGAAATCATCTACCATGAAGGGAAGGCCAATGTAGTTGCTGATGCTTTGAGTAGGAAGAGTGTACATTCTCTGTGTACAGCTCTATCTTTGATGAGGCTGAGAGATGAGGTAGCGAGGTTTGGGATACATATGATGCAGAAAGGAGATGCCATGGGTGATATGACAATACAACTTGAGTTTTATGATGACATTCGAGGTAAGCAAGCGTTGGATCCTAAGATAGTTGAGTAGAGAGCTGGAGTAGAGAAAGGGACAGTGTCCCGATTTTCTATTCATACAGATGGTAGTTTGAGGTTCGATGGTAGGTGGTGTGTCCCTAATGACGAGGAGTTGAAAAAGACTATCATGACAGAGGCACATTGTACACCATATTCAGTACATCCAGGTGGTGACAATCTATACAAGGATTTGAAGAAAACGTTTTGGTGGCCTGGGATGAAGAAAGAGACAACTGAGTTTATGTCCCGTTGTTTGACATGCCAAAGAGTTAAAGGGGAACAGCGACGACCACAAGGTAAGATTCAGTCTTTAGAGGTACCTGAGTGGAAGTGGGAATCCATTTCCATGGATTTTGTTGTGGGTTTGCCAAAGAGTCAACAAGGTAACAACATGATTTGGGTAATAGTGGTTCGACTGACCAAGTCAGCTCACTTTGTTCCAATGAAAGATACATGGACTAAGGCACAATTGGCTATGGCCTATCGAAAGAACGTGCTTAAGTTACATGGAGTCCCTAAGGACATCGTGTCTGACAGAGAAGCGAGATTTATATCAAGGTTTTGGAAAGAGTTGCAGGAATCGTTGGGAACAACTTTGAAGATGAGTACAGCATTTCATCCTGCGACAGACGACATGACCGAGAGAACAATCAAGACTCTTGAGGATATGTTGCGAGCTGTGTGATGGATTTCGGTGGTAGTGGGAACAGAGGTTGGACTTGATAGAATTTTCTTACAATAACAGCTATCACACTAGTATTGGTATGGCACCGTTTGAGGCTTTGTATGGGAGGAGATGTAGGAGTCCAATCTGTTGGGACGATAGTCTTTGGCGGTGGTTTTAGGACCGAGAGATGGTTCATGAGATGGTGGAACAGTTAAGATGATCGGGAACGGATGAGAGCAGCGGCTCGGGATAGGCAAAAGAGTTATGCGATCTACATCGCGAGGGGACATAGAGTTTCAAGTTGGGGACAAGGTTCTGTTAAAAGTGTCTCCTATGCGTGGGGTTATGAGATTTGGGAAGAAAGGCAAGCTAAGTCAGAAGTTTATAGGGCCTTATGAGATCTTAGAGCGGGTTGGGGAAGTTGCATATCGTCCGGCTTTTACCAAATGCGTTAGAAAAGAGTGCATAATGTGTTTCATGTATCGCAGTTGCGGAAGTATGTGAGTGACCCGTCACATGTGTTAGAGGGAGAGAGCTTAGAGCTAGATGAGTCCTTATCATATCTTGAGGTGCCTAAGCGATTCTTGACCAGAAAGGTTAGGAAGATTAGGAGTGGCGAGACAGTTTTGCTTAAGATCCTTTGGTCTAACCACGAGACTGAGGAAGCTACATGGGAGCCAGAGGAAGCTATGAAAGAGCGTTACCCTTTTCTTTTTGATCAGGTATGTGTGGTTACGGGGACGTAACCTTGTTTCTTTTAGGGGGGTAGGAGATGATCGCGAACAGTTTTTAAGAGTTTTACACCCTTTTTGTATGTTGTGTCGGCATGTTTGTCGGGATGAGTTGGGTTAGTAACATGTTTTATGTTGAATTTTGTTTTGGTTGTTGAGTCGGGAGTGTTATGGGAGTACCTTTGTTTAGTAGTGGTTTGAACTTCGGGGACGAAGTTCTTTTTAAGGAGGGAAGACTGTAATACTCCGTATTTATGAGTCTTTGGGTACTCTATCGAGTAGGCCTTACTCTGTCGAGTAAGGGTAAGTTGCGTTTTAGAAAAGTTTCGACTGTTGGGTACTCGATCGAGTAGCTGGGATACTCGATCGAGTAAGGGGGTACTCGATCGAGTAGCCGGATTACGGGGAGTTTTTCTCGGGTTTTGTTAATTATGCGATTAAGATATATAACCTTCGTCGTCATTATTCTAAACACTTTTGCAAAACCTAATTTTCTGTTTAAGAGAGAAAGCAAGTACGTTCTTAATCCTAATCGCATTGTTAGCAAATCCGGAGTTTGGAAGGTCGGTTCTCATCGTTGGTTATACCGTTGAGATCCTTGCGTCGAGGGTAAGATCTATGTACCCTTTTGTTGTCTTTCCTTTGATTTGGTCAAACCCTAATATAGGGATTTGGGGGTTTTTGAGTAGTATGTGATTTGGTAGCATTTGTATGTTGTATGATAGGAGGAGGTTTCACAGAGGAAGCTTTTGATACGGCGGTAGAGACCGTCGATAGTGTGCTTTCCGGGTAGGATTTCCTACTCGCATTAGTCCCATAATGGGATGATTGTTGATGTGTTGGGATTGATTGTTTGATATAGTAATTGTATTGTGACGGTTGTGATTGTGATTGTTGTCTATGGTTCTCGAGGCGTGTCCTCGGCTGAGTGGGGTCACTTTCGGGAGTGGCTTCACGCCCTAGTTTCGCCTTCTGTGGAACCCGCCACAGAAGGGATGTGCACATTAATGGACAGGGTTATCGCTCACTATGTGGAGCGGGGATTTGGTGGGTACGGTGCGGTCCCCCACAGCGGGGTGGTCCAGTGGACGATCGGTGATTGAGATGATTGGAATTAGTGTGGTTGTGTGTGTGACGGTTAAGTCATCTGTTTATCTTATTGTTGATATATATTGAGTTGTGTGATTAGTATCGACGGCCCGGTTGTTGTTTTGTAAACTGCGGTGATCCATTCGGGGATGGTGAGCGGATATTGAGCAGTATGAGATGAGTCTTGGGATAGGCGGGATTGCCACGATATGATGATAGAAGTCTTCCGCTGTAGCTTAGTAGTTTCTTTACATTTCAGTTAGAACAGTAAACAGTCAGTTTGAGAACATGTATTATACTTTTGGTTTGGTTTTGAGAATTATAACCCTTCACTATGTATTTACATTTAAACGTTGTTTCTTCATTGTTTATTTGATTATCATTGGCTCGGGTAACCGAGATGGTAATGTCTTCATACCTGAGTGGTCCTGGTAAGGCACTTGGAGTATGAGGGTGTTACAATTGATCCCATGGTTGTGTCGGTGACAATCAGGTATTGGGATAACGGGATTCCTTGTTGAGGCGGCATGAGGACAACAGGTTTGGATAAGATTTCCTTGATCCTTTCGAAGGCCTTTTGACAGTCGTCATCCCAATCGGTGTTATCGGAGGCGCGAAGCTTCTTGAATATTGGTTCACAAATCATGGTGAGCTTGGCTATGAAGTGACTGATGTATTGAAATTGACCGAGGAATCCCCGAATCTCCTTCTCGATCTTAGGCCGAGGCATTTGTTGAAGGGCTTTGATTTTGGTTGGATCAATCTCAATGCCTCTTTTGCTGACGACGTGTCCCCGGAGCTTTCCGGAGGTGACCCCGAATGCACACTTCTGAGGATTCAGTCTCTTGTTATATTTCCACAGACAAGCGAAGAATTTCCGAAGGGCGCTGATGTGTCCGTCCTATTCTTTTGATTTGACGATCATGTCATCGACATATACCTTTACCTCCTTATGCATCATATCATGTAGGAGAGTGGTAGCGGTTCTTTGATAAGTTGCTCCGACGTTGATTAGGCCGAAAGGCATAACCGTGTAGCAGTATGTCCCCCACTGTGTAGTGAATGCAGTTTTGTGCATGTCTTCCTCAGCCATTTTGATCTGGTTGTACCCAGCATACCCATCCATGAATGATAGGAGAGCATGCTCGGCGGTATTGTCCACCAAGATGTCAACATGTGGCAAAGGGAAGTCGTCTTTCGGACTTGCTTTGTTCAGATCCCTGAAGTCGACGCAGACCTGAATTCTTCCGTATTTCTTGGGTACAAGGACAATGTTGACAACCCAGTCAGAGTATTTAGACACTTTGATGAAGCCAGCCTTGAACTGTTTGTCCACTTCTTCCTTGATTTTCAGGGCCCATTCAGGGCGCATTTGGCGCAACTTTTGCTTTACAGGTTTAGCTCCAGGTTTAATGGGTATCCTGTGCTCCGCAATTTCCCTGTCGATCCCAGGCATGTCTCTATAAGACTAGGCGAATACATCCTTGTATTCGCGTAGAAGGTCAATGATCTGTTGCCTTTCCGAGGGGTCAAGGGTTGTCCCTATCCTAAGTTCTTGAGGTGTGTTGTCGGTTCCTACGTTAATAGGTTCGGTCTCCTCAATGATGGGGGTCCTAGTTTCCCGTTTGTCGAGTTCTTTGGCTAGGTGAGGTGGGTAGTCACTCAAGCCAAATTCCTCATAGTCGTTCAGAATTGCATTGCAGTTAAATTGAGACGAGTCATTAGCAAACTTAGCGTTCATTAAGTCAACTTGAGCGAAAAGCTCGGATTGGACAGACATCTCATGTGCAGTCAGAGGCGACACAGTGGAGGAGGTGGCCCCTGAACAAGCTCCAGGTTGCTACCTTCCATGGGAGTGAGAATGACCTCAGTTGATTCAGCCTCTGAAGCAGCCACAAGTTTGTGATAAAACAGTGGGAAGGGGACTCTGACTGGGACATCCGGAGTGCTAGGAGCTAAGACAGACTCTGATTCTGACTCAGACTCAGACTCTTCTTCACTTCCCTCTTTGAACATAGGGCCTTCTCCAGTTGTAATCTTGAGGATGCGGCCTTGACGATCGATCCATTTGACAGTTTTCCTCCAGCCTTGTGAGGCTTTCTCTGGGTTAGTATCAGAGATTAAGGCGGTGGGGTCAAACTGGTTGTCCTTTAGAGCAATGTTAATGATGTCCTCATAGCCGAGGTGCTTGATGTTCTCTTCTCCGAAGAGGAGAGTGACAACTTGTCCGTCGAGGCATGGGGTCGACTCAGATTTGGTTGATGTAGCTTTGGTGTTGTCGGGAATGAAGTAGCAGTCTTGAAAGAGTTCTACACCCGGGTGTCGGACCTTGGGTACGAAATCATAGATCGGCTCAGGGAAGATGTGGTAGAGCTCGGACTGTCCCTCGGGGACGAAGTATCCATTGAGGGTCAAATGATAGGGATAGAGAATAACTCCGTGCTTCTTACGCTTCCGTATTAAGAGGTTCATCTCCTGGATGTCTTCATCGGTAGGTTCATAGCCCAGTCCAAAAGGAATGTTGGGGACCTTAGCTTATTTCAAGGGAGGCAAGGTGCTCTTCAGCGGATTGAGGGGTAGTCCCGGGAAATAACCTTGGCGCATCAGAATACGGTTTACTTTGAGTTTGGATAACGGGTCACAATTAAAAGGTGCTGATTCATCGGTTAAGGCATTCACAGCTTGGAACCCCCACATTTCGCTATCGTCTTCCTTAATGGCTTGGGAAGCTATTCCCTTTTTCATGACGACTTTGATAGGGGAAGCGGGAATTGTGATTGTCTTCCCGTTAAAAGGGACCCTGATTTTATGATGAAGGGTTGAGGTAACGGCCTTGACGTCGTGGATCCAGGGGTGTCCCAAAATCATGTTAAAGGAGGCGTCAATGTCGACTACCTGAAAATTGGTTTGCCTTTCCAAGGGTCCAGTCGTAATGGTTAGGGTGATAAGCCCCGTAACCTTACGACGACCTTACGACGAGTGCCGTCATAGGCGCGTACCCTTGATTGGTTGGGACCAAATTAGCTTCTTTGATACCCAGTTTATAAGCCGTCTTGAGGGGAATGCCATTAACCGCAGATCCGTCATCCACTTAAACCATAGGCACATTATTTTTGAGGCATTGTATTGTGATGTATATGGCTAGGTTATGGTTGGCTCCGAATGGTGGGATATCTTCGTTAGAGAAGATGATCAGGTTTTTCAAGTCGGAGACATCCCTTGTCATGTGTGCCACCACTTCTTCAAAAGAGGAGGTAGAGGGGCCTGCCAAGTTTCTCAAGGCTTGTAGTAGAGCTTTTCGATGTTCGGAGGATGTGGCAATTAGTTGCCAAATTGAAATTTCGGCTTTTGATTTTTGCAGCTGTTTGAGGATCGAATTTTCAGGAACCCTCAGTTGAGCGTCCGCGTCCGGGACGACCTGGTCATTCTTTGTTGGAACGACCGTTGAATTGTTTGGGTTTTGATAGGGGCATCCGGACCGGGTAAGGTGACCGATCTCTTTTGCCTGTTTCCCCTTCCCTGGGACCACATAGATATCCTCCACGTCATCTCTCCAGATACCATTAATTTCGGGATCTTGAGGGTACCTTGGAGGGATATTCCTCGGTGGGTAGTTTTTGTGAGGGAGGTTTTTATGAGGGTAATTTTTGTGACGTTGATTATTGTGGGGGTAATTTTTGTGAGGTTGATTGTTGTGGGGATAATTTTTGTGAGGTTGGTAATTTTGGTGGGGTGCATGCTAGAATGGTCGCGGGAGTAACCCTTCCCTGTGAGGGTAGTTTTGGGTGTTTGGATGACCTTCCCTTGGGTGTGGTGTTGGAGAATTGAAAATCAATCGGTGGTAGGCATCGTCAAGCCGAGTAATCCTTTCTGAGAGACTGGCTATAGCCTCCTCAACTTGTTGGAACATGGTAAGCATGGTCGCGGCGCTGAAAACGAATACCCTGTCTGAGGCATCCTTCTTCAAGGCATTCACCTCATCATAAATTGGTAAGATGAGGTGCGAGCAATCTAAGGTTAGCTCTTCATCGGAGATAACATGGATTCCTATAGGGTTTGTCTTGTTGTTTGGTTTTTCTAATGGAGGCAAAGGTAATTCCCCCTTCTCGATCATGTCCTGAATGATGTGTTTGAGCTTGAAGAAGGCTTCTCTGTCATGACCTTTCCCTTGGTGGTATTGGCAGTAAGCATTGAGATTCCAGAAATGGGTCTTCTTTGCCTTAGATGGATCCGGAGTTGGTCCAATCAGTTGTAGTTTCCCTTGGTCCATAAGCCTTTTTAGGGCGCTTGCATAAGTTGACCCTAAGTTGGTGAATACTCTTTGAGGGTGCTCAGTCCTTTTTGCCGTTGGTTCGAGGAGGTTGACCTCATCAATTTTGTTTGTTTGACCACATGGGCGAGATCCGGTTGAAGTAGATCCTTGATAGCCTCTACCGATGATTTTGGCTAGGACACCCTTTCGGAGGTCGTCTTCGATGCGGGTTCCATGGATTTGTAGATCTTGGAAAGTCTTGATGTTTTGGTATCTCACTAAGTTGGCATACACCGGGCGGAGATTGTTGACAAATTTCTCTACCAGAGTTGATTCACTTGGCTTGCTGACCAATTGAGTGCTTACTCTCCTCCAACGGGTTAGGAATTCCGTGAATCCTTCCTTATCATTTTGAGTGAGGACCTCAAGAGTACGGGTGTTAGCCTGGATTTTGACATTGTAGGCATATTGCTTAGAAAACTCAACTGCGACCTCGTCCTAGGTAGTAAGGTTCTTCGGGTCGAGGGAGTAGTACCATTGGCGAAGGATCGGCTCCAGGGATGATGGAAAGATCCGGGTGAAGAGTTCATGTTTGACCCCCTTTATGGCCATGTAGTCTTTGAAGGCTCGAATATGATTGAGTGGATCCTACACTCCCTTAAATTTGGGTACATTAGTCAAGGTAAAGTTGTCGGGTAGCTGATTCCTAACGGGTTCGAATCTTCGATTGTTTTCGAGATGGATGTTGTTACCACGGGCTAGGAGTTGTTCTTCAAAGAGTTTGAGCCTTTTCTCAGTTTCAGTTAAAGGCGGAATGTTATGTTCTCCAATTTCCTTGTTTTCCAGGGTGTCGATACGGGTCTCGACACGGGTCTCGACACGGTCCAGGGTTAGCTTGAGAGCAGTGACCAGGCTGGCTAGCCGGGCAGTTGTAACATCTCTGTTGTCATTGTTGTTGTTGGACGAAGTTGAAGATGGGGCCATGGTTCTGAGGTAGAAAAACGGCTCACATTACATCTCAATTCGACACGGTCCAAAGACTGAACGCAGACAACACAAAGGACGAAACAAAGATCAGACTCAACAAGATGAGGTATTCCGTGTGTGGTACCTCGGTGCTGACTCGACTTATAACATGACAGTGTACACCGGACTTTGATTTGCGTCCAACGTAGTGGCCTGACGCCGGTGGACGAGTCTCCTGGTGAGATGACTCATAAATAAAGACCCATAAGTATGCTTGCTTTGACTCGATAGACACGAGGCAGAATTGGAATGGTGGACTGAAGTTTTCGAAAATAGAGATTTTTAAAAAGATTCGTTTGTCGCTTTATGGACGGCTTCCGAAGAATAGGGATCTCCGAAAGTCGGTCAGTTGAAGAGTTGTCTTAAGTATGTTTTCAAAAGACGGTTTGAGTTTGAGTCGGCCCAGAAAATAATGTACTGTTTGCAGCGACGGTTTTAGAAATTCACAATTGTATGTTTTGAAAATTGAGTTTTGAGATGTTTGATAAGGTCTCGGGGACGGTGTATGGTCCTTTTGAAAATGTCTCGAAAAAGGGGTGTGTGCCTTTCTCGGGTTTTGAAAGAGCCACTACCGGCGCGAGACGGGTTAAAATCCGTGTCTTGACGCGACGATTATAACGGCGTGAAAAGGTGTTTCGAAACGGTTGTAGAAACCGGGTTTGAAAATCGTCATTACGACGGCCTAGAAAGGCGTGTTGAAATGGTTGTAGAAAACCGGGTTTAAAAATCGTCATTACGACGACCTAGAAAGGCGTGTTTGAAATGGTTGTAGATAACCGGGTTTGAAAATTGTCATTACGACGGCCTAGAAAGGCGTGTTGAATGGTTGTAGAAAACCGGGTTTGAAAATCGTCATTACGACGGCCTAGAAAGGCTTGTTGAAATGGTTGTAGAAAATTGGAATTTGAAAATCGTCATTACGAAGGCCTAGAAAGGCTTGTTGTTTGAAGTGCAATGGTCGGCAAGAGACCGAGGTTTGAAATGGCCATTATAGAGGCGCAAAAGGGTGTTTTTGAAATGACACGGAAGGACTTATTGTAATACCCGCCCTTTTAGGGACCCGTTGACTGACGTTGACCGACCATTGGGGCGTGCTGTAGCCTTTGGGAATTCGTACAAGAGATGTCTGGTGTCAGGATAGGCTTTGAGTGAGTGGTACTCGATCTAGTCGAGGCTACTCAATCGAGTAGGGGTCACTCGATCGAGTAAGTTAGTTACTCGATCGAGTAGCGTCTTTTCAGCGGGGATTTATAATCGTGTTTTGATAGTATCACAAATCATTTCCGCCTCCTTCCTCCAAACGTATATGTCGCCTCTTATCTTTCCCTTCACCGTAACCTCTTCCATTGGAGCTTTTGAGGATGCTTGTGCCTTGGGGATTGGTTGTTTGAGTCGGGTAGCAGTCTTGACGCCGGTATGCTATGCGTAGGTATGTCATCATCGTCATCTTTGTCGTTGTTGTTTCTTGTAGGGTTGTGGTAATAGTAATAGGTGTTTGCACTGTTTGTATAGGGGTTTTGCTTGCTTAGTTGATGTCATGTGATTGAACAAGGAATCGCTGCGGTTGGCTAAAGGTAGGTTCGCGTACTCAGTTTCTGTTGGTTGTCTAGTGTGTCAGTTGTTGTGTTGATTGTAGTGTCGGTATGATTGGATTTAGTGTGTTGTTGGTTGGTGTTGTGTTATCTCGATTGGCTGAGTGGGGTCACTTGCGGGAGTGGCTTCACGCCTTTGATTCGCCCTCTGTGGAACCCGCCACAGGAGGGGATGTGCACATTAATGGTCACGGGTTTATCGCTCGGTATGATGAGCGGGGATTTGGTGGGTACGGCTGCGGTTCCCCACTGGCAGGGCTGGTCCAGTGGACAGTCGGTGATGGTGATTGGCTGGAGTGGTTGTGACTTGCGTGTGTTTTTGGTTGTGTTTGTAGTATGTTGGTCGTTGATGTTGTGTCTTACCTCAGTTACTGACCTTGTGTGGTTGTTTCTTATTTGCTTCTGTTGTGTCTGCCGTGATCCCTAATGGTGAGCAGTCGGTCTTTCAGGTGATGTCTTGGAAGTTGGCTGGAGTCTTGGCAGGGATGGGTCTTTCACAAGTTACGTCAAAAGATAGTTTACCTAAGGATGTCGAGTTGTATCTTTGTATCAGTAGTTTTGGTTTAATCACTTGTAATAATTTATAAATGTTCTTTTATCGACTTTTGATAATTAATTTCCTCTGGCAACCGAGATGGTAATGCTTTTTATATGCTAGGGAAGGTCTTGTTAAGGCTCCTTGGTATATGGGGGTGTTACAAAGTGGTATCAGAGCGACGATTTTGGAACTTGTAACAAATGAGCCTAATGAATGTAGTGAGTCTAATAAAATGAACCTGGTGTATGTATCTTGGGAGCCCCTGTTGATGCTAGATTTTGGGTGAGTATGCGCCCTCATTTCAAAATCATGGCCCCATTATGCTTAAGCCAGTCACTAGTTAAGAGGTTTTGAGTCGGGAACTATGTGCCTAGTGTGTATAATAGTGATGTAGAGATGTTTGTAGCGGAGTCTTTGTGGATGTCAGGTGTGTATGGTTGTAAATAGAACTGTGAAAGCTTATAGTTGAGTAGTAACGGAAGTGGTGATTTGTTTGCAATATGGAAAAGTGTGTATAGTGTGGCGGTGATAATGCTTGTTCCGAATAGTTGATATTAATGATTGGTATAAAAGCTTATTAGCCTTGTATGTGGTAATAATAGTGATGATTAGTGAGTTGTACAGTTGTTATGATGGTCATCAATATAGTAGTAGAGTATATGTAGTATATGAATGATTCAATGCTTCCGTATGTAGTGTAGCTCAGTGGAGTAATAAAAAAAGTGTGTGGTAATTGTTAAATGTATGGTTAAAACAATACGATTAGAAGTTACGTTGCTGAACTCACGATTGTATGCTTATGAGTAAAGGAAAAATGTTAAGGGTGTGCATGAGAAAGTTGAAAATTTGGTCACTTGATTGCGTAATTATGGTTATGGAATGAAAATGAAAAGTTGGGATGAACAAAAAAAGAATGTAGAGATAGAAAGAGAAAGAGAAAAATAAAAAAAAAGCGAGGATTATAAGGGTTTCATCTGCAGAAATCATGGTAACTTCACCCACTTCAATTAATCGTTCAATTTCATCTTCAAAACAAAATAAAAAAATAAATAGCAATAAGTTCGATCTTCTGTCTACTACATCTCAAGAGGAATTTCCAGTTTTATCGCGTAATGAAGGACCGTTTAGTGCGGATGTTCATAAAGAGAAAACTATGGGATCAATTGTTGGAATTCCTCCATTACAATTAGAATCACTTGTTGAGGATGTCTCTGAGGAGGATTTGGACAATTCTGATGAACCTGTTCTTACTCCTGCCGTGCTGGAAGTAATAGAGGAGGGACCTGAGTTGTTGCAATTCACTGAAGAAGAGGTACAAGCTGAATTGAATTATTGGCGTAACTCAGTGTATTATTTCATCTTGGGTGCTAACCCTCCGTGGGAGATAGTGGAAGGATTCATACGCCGCCTTTGGGTTAATCATCAGGTAGACAAACTGTCTTTCCTTCCTAATGGTGTTTTTATAGTGCGTTTTAAGACTAAGGCGGCTATGGATGTTGTTTTGAAACAAGGTCACTTCTTATTTGATAATAAGCCTTTAATTGTTAAGCCATGGTCAGCTGAGGTTGATTTAGTCAAACATGAAGTCACATCTGTTCCTGTTTAGGTCAAATTTCATAAACTTCCACTGAAATTTTGGGGGAAGG
Organism: Silene latifolia; assembly: GCF_048544455.1. Classification (NCBI taxonomy): domain Eukaryota; kingdom Viridiplantae; phylum Streptophyta; class Magnoliopsida; order Caryophyllales; family Caryophyllaceae; genus Silene; species Silene latifolia. The sequence continues at coordinate 70,241,933 of NC_133533.1, read as the reverse complement.
GGATACCTCGTATCTCTGGACTTCTTGGTAAGTTTATTAAATGTGACCAAGACACTGAAGAAAAGACTAGGATAGGGTATGCTCGTGTGTTGATAGAATTGTTGTTTGGGAAGCCCTTGCCTGATAAAGTCAAATTTTTAGATGAACATGGTGAGGTGGTTGAGATAGATGTTGAATATGAGTGGAAACCTGTAGCTTGTAATGTTTGTAAGGGAATTGGGCATAGTGGTGCTGAATGTAGGAAGAAGAAAAATGACAAGAAAGTGCCAGCCACTAAACCTGCCTCTAAGTCTGTAAATCAAGTTTGGAGACCAAAAGCTGTGCCAGTTCCAGCTAGTAAGAGTAAAGGTAAAGGAATCACTCCTTCTACTCCTGTAGTTGTGACTCATTCAGGGACTCAGGTGGAAGTGCAATTAAAAACCCCAGTTGTTTGGTAAAGGAATGGACAGTATACCTCTAGACCTACCCCTATCAGGCCTATTGTTAGGATGAGTAGGCAGGAGGTGACTGAAGGTGCTTGTAGTGTTCACACTTTTGGACAGCAATCATTCCTTGAAGCTCTTAATAAATCCAAAGCACCCAAGGTAGGAGTTGGGACAAGTGGTAGTGAAATTCCCTCCCTTGTGGGGGATGTATAATCTTGGGTTTTGGAATGTGAGGGGACTAAATAATCCTACTAAACAAAGGCACGTGAAATGGTTTATGTACATGAATAAAGTAGGCTTATTTGGTCTCCTGGAGACAAAGGTTAAAACCTTGTCTCTAAAGTGTCTGAATAGTATTCTCATAGATGGTTGGAGTGTATCAACTAATAATGGGTGGCATAAAGGAGGGAGGATTTGGGTTCTGTGGAATCCTTCTATCTATCAAGTTGATTTTCTGGATTATTCTGCTCAATGTATTAACATGAGGGTACTGGAAATTGCTACTAACAAGAAGTTTTGTCTGTCTATGGTGTATGGTTTTAATGACTTATGTGGCAGGCATGAGTTATGGGATCAATTGACTAGGTTTGCATCTACTGTTCATGGCCCTTGGCTGGTGTGTGGGGATTTTAACACAGTCTTGGCTCATTCAGAAAGATTGGGAGGTAACAGTACATATGCTGAAATTGAAGATTTCCATGCTTGTGTGGACAAGTGTGAGTTATTTGATAGCCCTGCAATGGGGTCTTTGTTCACTTGGAACAACAAGTAAGATGCTGCTACAAGGGTGTATAGTAGGCTGGACAGAGCTCTTATAAATAGAGAGTGAGGTATGGGTATGGAAGAGATGTATCCTCACTTTTTGCCTGAAGGTGATTTTGACCATACTCCTTGCATCATCAAGAGTAAAAATCAGCTTGCTCAACATAAGAAGCCTTTCAAATACTATAATATGTGGGGGAAGGCTCCTATTTATCTTACAACCCTAAGTGGCTGGTGGAATATTACTTATCAAGGCACATAAATGTTCTGCTTAGTTTCTAAACTTAAGTCCCTCAAGATAAAATTCAGAAACTATAATAAAGAGCACTTCTGTGATATTGAAAATAGCTCCTTGATGGCTTTGAAAAATTTGGAGTATATTCAAAGTCAGATTGTTCAATATCCAGGTGACAAGGATTGGATTGAAAAAGAAAATAGTGCTATCAAGGAGTATAGAGAATTGAAGGAGGCTAATGCCCAGTTTCTCAGTCAAAAAGCTAAAGCCAGTTAGATTAAAGATGGTGACAGTAATTCTAAGTATTTTCATGGTGTCATTAAGAGTCATTTTTTGAGGAATCAAGTACCGGCTATCAAAGATGTGAATGGAGTGGAGCATGATGATCCTCAACATATTCAAGAGGCTTTTTTGCAATACTATAAAAGCTTATTGGGGGAATCGGTGCCTACTACAAAAGTTAATGTTAAAATTATCAGGAAGGGTACTACCTGCAATGCTTCTCACAGTTCTATACTCCTCAAGCCTATCACTGATGATGAAATTAAGGCAGCCATTTTTTCCATTCCTGACCATAAATCTCCTGGATCTGATGATTACTCCAGTGCTTTCTATAAATATTCTTGGAGTATTATTGGTGATGAGGTATGTGAAGCTGTTAAAGATGTCTTTAAATCTGGTAAGCTTCTTAGACAACTGAATACCACTGTTCTTACACTTATCCCAAAGTGTAAGATGCCTACTCATGTCACTCAGTTTCGGCCTATTGCTTGTTGCAATGTACTTTACAAGTGTATCTCCAAACTTTTATGCAATAGGCTGGCTGAGGTGCTACCAGAGCTGATTAGTCTGAACCAAGGGGGCTTCATCAAAGGTAGAAGTATTATTGAAAACATCTTGGTGTGTCAAGACCTTATTAGGTTATATAATAGACAAGCTTGTTCCCCACGTTGTATGTTTAAGATGTATTTGATGAAGGCTTATGATTCAGTTAGTTGGGAGTTTTTAAGTGATCTGTTGGCTGCCTTTCATTTCCCTAAACAATTCAAAGATTTAGTAATTGAATGTGTGACTAGTGCTACCTTTTCTATCTCCCTTAATGGGGAAACTTTTGGATTCTTTCCTGGTAAGAGGGGCCTTAGACAGGGGGATCCCATGTCACCTCTTTTATTTACTTTGAGCATGGAGTACCTGAGTAGAATTCTGAAGTGTGCTACAGAGAAAATGCCTTTTCAGTATCACCCCCTTTGCAAATCACTTAAGTTGACACACTTAATGTTTGCTGATAATTTATTACTGTTTTGTAAGGGGAATGCACACTCTATAATGCTCTTGCTAAGGGCATATTCTGCTTTTTCTGAAGCTTCTGGACTTAAGATGAATGCTCAGAAGTCTAGTGTGTACTTCAATGGTGTCAATGCTCAACTTAAGCATGACATTTTGTCCATCTCTGGGTTTATAGAAGGCACTCTGCCTTTTAAATACCTTGGGGTGCCCATCACAGCAGGCAGACTTATGAAGAAGGACCGTGTATTGTTGATTGATAAGATAGTGGTCATGATAAGAAGTTTAGGAGCTAAGCATCTATCCTATGCTGGCAGACTAGTCTTAGTGTCTTCTGTTCTATCTACAATGCATAGTTATTGGGCTGCTATGTTTGTTCTTCCAAAGAGTGTCCTTAAGAGGGTTGATGATATTTGTAGAAATTTTCTTTGGGAAGGCAGCTCTGAATATGGAAAAGTTCCTTCTGTTGCTTGGCATAAGGTGTGTATGCCAAAACAGGAGGGGGGGTCTTGGTCTCAAACAATCTCAAATTTGGAATATTGCATTGGTAGGCATATTAGTTTGGTGGATTGTTGTGCAACCTGATAGGCTTTGGTTTCAGTGGGTGAACCATGTGTATTTAAAAGACTTAGCTTGGCTTCAGTATAATCCCCCTACAGATTGTTGCTGGTACTGGAGGAAAATCTGTAGTGTCAAGGATACTATCAATGGTGGATTTGTTGAGGGACAGTGGAGTCACAATTCTGGTTTATACACAGTGAAGGGTTGTTATCAATGGTTAAGGGAGAAGAGGGAGCTGGTGGATTGGCACAAGGCTGTATGGTGCCCTGTTGCTGCCCCAAAGCATAATTTTATAGCCTGGCTTATTGCTCATCAGGCTCTGAAGTTGAAAGATAAACTGGTACTTTATGGTGTTTGTGTAGATGATCTCTGCTATATCTGTCAGATGTATACAGAAACACATCATTATCTGTTTACTAATTGTCAATTCAGTCAATAACTATTACTGATTGTTGGCAACTGGTTGGGTACTGATCTTAGAGCTGATGGATGCATACTCACCATTGCTCGCAGAAGATGGAGTAATCTAAGGAAGAAAATCACTACAACAGCTCTTATTGCCTGCTGGTACTTTATATGGATGCAGCGTAATGAAGCAAGGATTCATCAATGCCTCACTAGACCTAGCATTATTGCAAGTCAAGTCCAAGAGGTCATTAGAAGCCGTTTTATCTGTTGTAAACCTGCTTGTATCTCTCAAAAAGAGGTGCAGTGGTTGTCTAAGGTGCACTTAGTTTAATATTTGCACTTAAATATGTGACTTTTGTAAACAAAAAGATGTGATGTAATTTGCGCTTATTAATGGAAAGCTTACATTTTAGCAAAAAAAAAGAAAATGAAAAGTTGAATGAGGTAGTGTAATTGTGAGATGATACGTTGTATTTGTGTAGTTGTAATACGATGTGAATGAGTATGTTAATTTGTGCCGATGTGCCGATATCCGAATTCGTTTTTGGAATCGACACGCGTTGCTGTTTCGCAGGGATCTTTAATTAATCTTGTAATTACGACCGTGTATCTAGCCTTACTTGACCGAGTACGAGTGCCTACTAGACCGAGTAATCCTCATTCGATCTAGTTTGGAAGTTATTACATCGAGAAAGTTGAAACTTACTACGAAAACTCGACCGAGAAGCTTCAACTCGATCGAGTGGAGGCCACTCGATCGAGTAACATACTTACTCGATCGAGTAAGCTGCTACAGTGCTGCGAAAACACGGGTTAATAAACCTTTTTCCTAATTCTTTCTTCTCATTCTTTCTCTATTTCGCAAACCCTAATCTCCCATCTCTCTCTAAACTCCTTGATTCTTGTTGATTGTGGTGCTTAAACTTGGTGATTTTCTTGCTTGAATTCGTTCTTTTTACTTGCTAATCAGTCAAGGTATGAATGTTCACTCTATTTTGATGTTTTAATCACTTACAACTATATAGGATGTTGGAAATTGTGGAAAAATCGGTTTATATGTGTTAAATCTTGCCTCTAGTTGCTGCGATATGATCTAGATGCTTTCCTTTGATGATTATTGTTGTTAGTTATGCAAAAATCGACTCAAATTGGGGGTTTAGGTGACTCGAATTTTCTAGGGTTTCGTAATTTGGACTGATTTTTGATTGTCTGTTGTGTGTAAAACAGATAAAAATTGGGTAATCTATGTCATATATATCATGATTCGGATTGATTTTGTGAATTTTCACTCAAATATTTGTCTTAAAAACTCCGTTTTAAAAGTGCCCCAAACTGAAATTCGTCTCATATTGTTGTGAAATTGGTGTGTATGTGAAGATGTTTTGAAGGTTTGAGTCCTAAAAGTAGTAGTGGTTAAGTTAATTCATGCTAAATGTGTCAGAATTTTTACAGCTGTAGAGACCGTCTGATAACTGAAATTGGGAAATCTACTTGTAAATTGGGATTGTTGGTGATAGTGTGTATCTAGTTGATTCTTTTTATGAACACACATGAATGCTTTGTATGTTTTTCGTGTATATGTGGTGGGTATTTAAATTGTCTGCTGAAACAGATGCCGAGACCGACAGTAGGAACCCGACAGAGCAAGAGGGGTAGGGCTTCTGAGCCCGAAGTGGGGGAAGGGAGTGGACCGGTAGTCCCGGTTGTGCCTGAATAACCGACTGTAGTTTTCGTGGATTTCACAGAGAGGAAGAGGTTTGTGGCTTTGCAGGGTCGTAGTATGAGACCAACCCGCTGTATCGACACAACTCTTTTGGATGACCTGGGTATAGAGACCGATGTCAGGCACATCTTTGAGACCTTGGGGATGACTGGGCTTTATCACCTCTGGAAGCACTCGTACGCCTTTCTGACCCTTAAGTTCATGAGCTCGTTTAAATACGAGCCGATGGAACAAACTGTGGAGTTCCGCCTCATGAACACGAGCTTTATCTTGACTATGGACCTGTTTGCTTCTCACCTTGTCTTGGCCAAGCCTGCCTAGGGATCTCTGCGTGATATACCGACTGAGTGTGGGGTGAGTAGTCTTATGCCTTGTATCACCGGGAAATCAGCTCCCACTTCGAGTAACATGTTGATTAATGACGTTCAACACGTCACTTGGTGTCTTCTTTACGAGAGGAAGGATGTGAGTAAGTTGAACTCACATGAGTTGCTGCTTTTGATGGCGTACCTTAACCCCGAGCGGTCTCAGATAGTGGTTTTTAATGCCCCTGCCATGGTGTGTGCCAGCCTAGCTTTGATGGCCTCGTCTGACACTAGGTTCCTGAGTTGTGGTGCCATTGCCATACGTTTAGCTGAGAAACTAACTTCCTTTGAGGCTTCCCCGGCCCACACACCTTTAGCCACCCCGGTACCTACTATGGACATGGCCTACTTCCTCGACCTGAAATGGTTGAGAACCTTGGAGGATGGCAGTTTAGCGTGGAGGGTGTGGGGCATGAGTTGGATGAGGATACCAGCTCCTGAGCACCTCCCACCGACAGAGCCTTTACCCACAGCAGTAGTATCTGTCAATTCTGACGAAGAGGAGGAGGAGGAGGAGGATGCGCGTCCTGCGAGGCAGACGTACTTCATCCACCTGGAGATCCTCCGGGTCATGCCCGAGCCGAGGAAGGGGGAGAACGTGAGAGCTGAGGGGGGTAGACCTAGAGTGGGGAGAGGGCCACGCCGAGTGCGAGAGAGAGTGGCTGAGACTCAGCCACAGCAGCCGGTACCACCACAATATCCGTTTCCTGGCTACCCTTCTTTTGATACCCTGGAGATGCGTGAGAGTTACCTAGCCGAGAGAACGTCCTCTACCTTGACAATCCGGAACTTGCATGAGCTGGCGTATGTTCAGGCTATTGGGACCTCGGGACCTCATCCGGTTTAGTGGAGGGGAGTCAGGGACATCAGCGGGGTTTTCCACTCTTATGGGATGGACATGTCTACTTGGGGAGAGCCTTAGGCGTACCCTTACGGTAGTTTGACCCCTTGGTACGTGAGACCAGATGCTGGAGCCGGTGGTGATGCGGGACATGGTGCGTCAGGAGTAGGCACTTCAGGTGGCGGTGGTGATGAGGATGCAGTGATGGATGAGCAGCAGCAGCAGGAGTGATGATACTCCATTTCGTTCTTTTTATATTCGTAGTTTATGATGGATATCATTTTGTTTTGGTTGATACTTTTTCGAACTTGGTTTGTATCGGTGGCCATAAGGCCGTACTTGCACATTTTTGGATTTGTTTCACAGGATTTGTGGGTCGGGTTAGCATCCCGACTCGTATTTAGGCGATTATATCTTGTGTTTGGAGTTATGGGCTGTTTTTAACTAGTGGCAACTCGATCGAGTGCCCCTCACTCGATCGAGTAGCTGTAGGTGTGTCTTTTGGAGGGGTATTCTGATCTCGGGCTACTCGATCGAGTAGCTAAGGGACTCGATCGAGTAGGTCCAGCTCGATCGAGTGCCTGGCCAACTCGATCAAGTGTCACTGTTACAGGCATATTTCCAGGTTTAATTTGTTCGAATCCTTATGTTTGTGGTTATCTTTGTATTATTCATGGTCGTTGGTGTTCAGTAACATGTTTTGGATCCACCGCTGGTCCTATTGTAGCTTGTGGTCGAGTCATGAGTAAAGTTTTATGCAATATAGGTGTGTCGAAACAATAAGACACATTGTTGCGGGGACTTGGCATGCAAGCGATGTTGTTTAAGTTCATGTTTGTATATATGTATATATATATTTATGCTTTGCGAGTAATGCTTAAGTAACGTCAAGAGAGTGTTGTTTCTGTCATGAGTCAGTTATGGATTTTGAGCACTTCACGCAGTTTTAGCGGTATTTGTTTTACCTTGAAATCTTCATGCGGGTACCATATGTTATGGTTTAATCGAATACTATAATCACGATTTTATCATTGGTTCAGAAAGGTAGTTTAAACAGTAATTGTTGAATTTACTATTAATTGTAACAGTATGTCCGCGCTATGTTACGTGATATCGGTGGTTTATGTCGTATGAATTGTACGTAAGTAATGTCAAGGAGTAGGTCTTGTGAACGTAAATCAATGTTGTTTGATGGTTTATAAGTAATGTCAAAGTAATGTCGTCTATGTCGGTTGAGGGGTAGGGAAGTTGTTGGATGGTGAACTTCGGGGACGAAGTTCCTTTTTAGAAGGGAAGAGTAATGTCACAAAAAAAAAACGAGATACTTTGTGGTGTTTTAAAGTATTTTATGGCATTTTAAAGTATGTGAACAATTATTCGAATAGTTTCATATGTGTGTTTTATAGTTTCATATGTATGTTTGGTAACTTCATGATGGTTGTAATGCATTTGAGTAAAGGATTTATAACAACTGTCGAATGAAATAGCATATTGTACACTCAGTTCTCATTAATTATTTGTTAGGTAATAGAGTGATATGAACCATGTATTGTTGTGAATCGATAGCTGCACCGTTGTTCTGCATGATTGTTTTAGTAATTGTTAGCCGATGTTGAATGGAAGTATAGTCGCGAAGTTGTGTTAGTGCATGTCTGAATAATTCGATATAGTAGTATAAGCGATAGTTGAGTTGATCGTGTTGGTGCATGGTGGGTGTTCAGTAACTGAAGTAGTGGTTCGTTGAGGCTTGCGTGTGTGGTGTGTGTTAGACAATTGACGATGATGATGTTTGATGGACATATGTAGTGGGGATAATATTTCTAAATAGTTTTGTTGACCTGTGTCGGGTAAACGGTGGTGTCAACCTTGGTTTCTTGTCGCGTGATTCGGGAGGAGGATGATTCGAACTTCGGGGACGAAGTTCTTTTTAAGGGAGAAGACTGTAATACCCGTCCTTTTAGGGACCCGTTGACCGTGTTGTAGCCTTTGGGAATTCGTACACGAGATGTCTGGTGTCAGGATAGGCTTTGAGTGAGTGGTACTCGATCTAGTCGAGGCTACTCGATCGAGTAGCTTGAGTACTCGATCGAGTAGGGGTCACTCGATCGAGTAAGTTAGTCACTCGATCGAGTAGCGTCTTTTCAGCGGGGATTTATAATTGTGTTTTGATAGTATCGCAAATCATTTCCGCCTCCTTCCTCCAAACCTAGATGTCGCCTCTTCTCTTTACCTTCTCCATAACCTCTTCCATTGGAGCCTTTGAGGATGCTTGTGCCTTGGGGATAGGTTGCTTGAGTCGGGTAGCAGTCTTGACGCCGATATGCTATGCGTAGGTATGTCATCATCGTCATCTTTGTCGTTGTTGTTTCTTGTAGGGTTGTGGTAATAGTAATAGGTGTTTGTACTGTTTGTATAGGGGTTTTGCTTGCTTGGTTGATGTCATGTGATTGAACAAGGAATCGCTGCGATTGGCTAAAGGTAGGTTCGCCTACTCAGTTTCTGTTGGTTGTCTCGTGTGTCAGTTGCTGTGTTGATTGTAGTGTCGGTATGATTGGATTGATTGTGTTGTTGGTTGGTGTTGTGTTGTCTCGATTGGCGTATTTGTGATTATTGTATAGCTGTCTGTGTTCTACGGGGCGCGTCCCTGGCTGAGTGGGGTCACTTGCGGGAGTGGCTTCACGCCCTTGATTCGCCCTTTGTGGAACCCGCCACAGGAGGGGATGTGTACATTAATGGTCATGGGTTTATCGCTCGGTATGATGAGCAGGGATTTGGTGGGTACGGGTCAGTGCGGTTCCTCACTTGCGGGCGGTCCAAAGGTGGAAAGTCGGTGACGGTGATTGGCTGGAGTGGTTGTGACTTGCGTGTGTGCTTGGTTGTGTTTGTAGTATGTTGGTCGTTGATATTGTGTCTTGCCTCAGTTACTGACCTTGTGTGGTTGTTTCTTGTTTGCTTCTATTATGTCTGCCGTGATCCCTTATGGTGAGCAGTCGGTCTTTCAGGTGATGTCTTGGAAGTTGGCTGGAGTCTTGGCAGGGATGGGTCTTTCACAAGTTACGTCAAAAGATAGTTCACCGAAGGCTGTCGAGTTATATCTTTGTATCAGTAGTTTTGGTTTAATCACTTGTAATAATTTATAAATGTTCTTTTATCGACTTTTGATAATTACTTTCCTCGGGCAACCGAGATGGTAATGCCTTTATATGCTAGGGAAGGTCTTGTTAAGGCTCCTTGGTATATGGGGGTGTTACACTTATGATGACATAATACATAAGCACTCGCAATTTCATTATATTATGCATAATGCTGACATTGATTTTGGCTTAAAGGGTGGGTTACACACCAAGCAATCAAACCCCGATTTTCGAGAGGGATACCAATCCAAACAAAATGTGTATGGAGGGTCCTAGCCTCGTTCTCGAAGGTGATGAAAGCTATTTGACGAAACAATAATGTGTAACGTCAACGATATGCTTGACTCAATCGGGATTCGAATCGCGGGTATGAGAGAATTCACGCCGACGAGACGAGCTAATTGGTCGAAAAGGGTTAGGTTGTGGGCCCGGACAAGGAACCTGACTATGATCGTAATATAAATTAATGCATTTAAACCAAGACCTCGTTCGAGTCTCACCATCTAGGGATCACAAAGACACAAGTGTCCTAGTTTTCCGCAACTGAGTCGCCAATCTGTGGACACGGCCCACCTACACGCCTGGGCCAATCCGGGGACGTATAGCGGTATTTTTGAAAGCGACGCTCAGCGGCGTAAGAATGCTTTCGACCGGATCGTATTAGATCGGTCGGTTTCATCTCGGCAAAGGTCTCAAAACGATGCGAGAGATGTTCGGAGTCGCCACCAAGCATTCGTGGGATGCTTGGAACCCGTTCGAATCCTCTTTATACCTTGGTCAACCAAGGAAAAAAGCGGTGTTTGACATAGGGACTAAAGATAAGGAATCGTCCCTCTTTAGCATCCTCTAGAATGACTCTCGTACGCCCTGGATAAGGTCGTCCACTATCTAAAGTTTCTGAGTAAGAGGTGAAGGTACGTATTGGGAAGCCCTTTAATCAGACACCCAATCCCGCCCGCGGTAGCGACCTCTACTGATCGATCTTGGTTGGTTAAATGCAAAAGTTGATAAAACGGGTAAATGCATGAATGCGCATACACGAGTTTGAACCTAACATGTGAGCTTTCTATGTCGGTTGTTTTAATCCAAGTATCAAGTATTTGATGTCGAGTTGGATTTAATGTTGATTTGCATGCAAGACAGAAATTAAACATCCATTTACCGAGTTAGGTTTATGGTGCATAACGTAATCCATTTGTCTTACTAAGACGTTTTTCAAATATGATGTAAAATGGGTAGATTTTTCATCTGATCCGTTCTGTATTCGGGTTAACCGAAGTCGAGATCGTCCTAGACAAGTCCTGGAAGGAAACAGACCCTGCATCAGGCAGCTAGAAGAGGCGCGAGCCAGTAGGCGATGCAAGTGAGCCTGCCCTGGTTTGAAAATAAAAAAAAGAGTGGCCTTTTTAGGCGTGGATCAACAGACGATGGAAGACGCCTTCTGACCATTGAAATTTTTTGTAAAATCTATTGAAAAATGGGTGTTTAAACTCGTGTTGATTTGAAAAGACCGTTTAGGCCGTTTTTGTGTTGATTTGAGGAACAAGAATTGAATAATCGTCATTGTTTTGACAATATTTGATGTCGGGTTCGGCTTTGAAAGCTTGACATGAATAGTTTTGAAAATGATTATGAAATAATTGTTTTGAGTTCATTTGTTTGTAATTAGTCAATGTTCATCATTGTACTCGGGTTAAAATCCGTCATGGTATGTAGAACCAAGGATGACTTTGTGTTGGTGACTAATACATTTGTTTTGAAAATTTAAAGAAATGAAGAAAGGTTTTAAAGTACCTTTTAAAATATAAAGAAATGAAATAAAAGGTTTTAAAATACCTTTTTAAATGTAATTAACCAAATATTATCACCGAAACACGGATTAAACCGTCATGGTATTAGGAACCAAGGCTGAAAAATGTTTTATGGTAAAGATTTATCATAAAAATGATTTGAAATATTTGAAATGGTAAAAATCGATTACAAATATGAAATAAAAACAAAGGAAAAAAAAGACCAAACACGGTTGGATTTAGGCCTGAGAGGGGCTTTAGGCGCGAGCCTGGTTTCTATACAAGCAACCCCTGTCTCGGCAAAAAATCCAGTTTTGGCTCATTTCTCCCATATTTGGACCATGTTATGCATGATTTAGCATGTTATAGTCATGAAACAAATGAAAAACATGATAGAAGAAGATTTTTACACCCTCATACTTACATGCTAGGCTTGAGACGAGAAATCGAGGGAAGTGTATCAACTTGTTTCGTCGAAAACCTCGGTTTGAAAACTGTTTTAGCAACGTAAAAGAGTGTTTTAAGTTTAGTGATGGTGTAGTGGTCGAGATGGTCGGTCAAATGGTTTAATGCACGATGACGGTACCAAACAATGTGTAAGGCTTGTGTTTACGATCGGTAGGTCGTAAACACGTGTCGGTTTGTGACTTGAGAAGTCGAGTCTAGAATTTTAAGAGAGAGGTGAGGGGGCAGACACTCGCATAAGTGATATGATGTGTGAAGGTGGGTTTTTATAGAGAACTGGGTGGTTGTGTGCGTTTTGAGCGACGTGGCCGCATAGGCTGCTCGAAGAGGCGCGAGCCATTTCGCGCGTCTTCGAGGTGTCTTGTCACTATCACGCAAGTGTAATCATGATTTTTTCTATCCTATGTTTTGGATGAATTTGATTTGTACTTGACCATTAAGGATTCCAGGAAACCTTAACATGGAAGTATTTAAAAAGTTTTTTTTTTGTGTTTGTCTCAATTTGACTCGTTGTTGGAGTCGGGATTTGAATTTTCGAGTTGGATTTTGGTCCGGTGTCGGTTTTGACTTTAATTACTGTCATTGTGACCCCGTCGTCATGCATTAAACACTCCAGGTACTTTTGAAAAGTTTTGAAATGCTTTATTTTCGAAATTGTTTTAAGTTTTCCGACGTATAGTTGTACAAAACTGTCGATTAAACGCTGCGATTCCTAAGCATGTTGTAGTCCGATAATCATCGGGTGTTTGTTGGAGACTCTACAGATATTGGGTATCTACACTACCGCAAAGACTTGGGAGATGTCTCGAAGTCGTATTGAGGCCCTTACGATCTCGAGCCGGTCACATGGGGGTGTCTTGGGGACCGCTGTGTGTTTAAAGTTTTGTGTGTTGTACTTGTAGCTGTGAATATTTTTAAGTTGTTAGATGAAAATGAAAAGTGAATTACGTAATTTGAACATGGTGGTATATGAGAAAGTGAATTTCGTAATTGAACATGATAGATTTTGAGCTTGATATTTGATTTATTACTTGACTTTTGGAAGAGTCATAAAGTATTGTATATAGAATTGCATGTTAAAGTATGTTATCGTAGATATATAGCTCATTTTTTGCATGACTCGGCCGAGCAGGGTGGGTACTGACCGAGTAAGGGATACTCGGCAGAGTAACCAAGCACTCGACCGAGTATTGGTTGGTGTATACGTAGCAGTAGCTACTGGTTGTGATCACTCGACCGAGTAATAGGCATACTCGACTGAGTGAGGCATACTCGACCAAGTGACGTTCATTCTCTACCGAGTTTGTCTTATATGACTGAATCTTATGACCAATTGCAATACGTAATGTTAAGTTTGTTACTTTGTGTTTGATAAATTCTTGGTTAAGTACCTGGGGAAGATAAGTATAGTAGCATAAAATATTGCAAAGAATAAAGACTGAAAGATGGGTTATTTCTCGGATTCTGCCTCTTAATTGTTTTGGCTGTTATTTAACGTGGTTAAGATATGCTATATAATTTTTTATATGTGTTAGTATCATGTGTTAGCTTTCATTTGCCGCTGATTTCATGCCTATACGAGTTACAGATTAAGAAAAACAAATATTTTAGTGAGCAGTGGTCAGAATGTTACTGCACAGTGCTAATTTCGACCAAGCAATTTGTAAAATTTGCCATTTTATATGTATACAAGATTTTTGAGTGATTTGAACTCCCCTAATTAGTAGACTTGTAGAAGTTTCCAAATTGATAAACCTCACTTAATATGGATCTGTCATTAATGAATTATGATTTTTGCAAGTTGACCTTGAAACGCGACAAATTGCTGATAACAATCTGTTTTGACCCGTCGGTTTGGGAAAATCCTTATAAATTGATTATTTGTGCTTTGATCCTAATTTCAACTCTCCCCCTTCCGTGACTCCCTTTTTTTTCTTCTAAAAAGTATAAAAACTCATGTATTCGTTAAATTGTTATTTATTGGTGATTCTGGAAGTTATAGCATGCTTTATAGTGCGTGCGAATGTGTGTTTGATGACAAGTTTCTAATAAAGGTGATACTATGAATTTTGAAGTCTTAGTTTCTCTGTTTTAACAACATGTTTAGGTGACATGAGAGGTAGCTTAACCTATAAGCCTATGTGGAATAAGTGATGACATTGAAAGATTAGGGGTGTCGTGTCTTATATGCCACTTATTACATGACGATGTCTGCAAGTAACATGAACATGAATGATAGCTAGGTTGATTAAGTGGATTGATTGTTGCACATATTATAAATAGTAACAAGTGTGATTACGTGCAAGTAAATTGTGGTTACCTAAGCTAACGAGTCTGATTGAGTCAAATATGTTACATGGTGGTTGAGTATATTATCGGCATGAATATGGGATATAACATAATATGTGTTGAATGAATCATTGTAGGATGAGGTAAGTCGTATAATAGTCCATGAATAATGCACGATGAGTTAATGATGTTATTAATTATCATGTAAACTGGGGTAGATATGCAAATAAGAAGCTAATATGTTGAAACGGAAGTATTAAGTGATTTATTTGCATGAAATTAGTCTAGCATGTCTAGTGATATGGCAATATATGGTTGACGGTGCAAATAGATGGCTTATGTGATGGCATGAGCAGTTGAGTGATAGTTAATTGATGGTAATATATTGGTGTTAAAGTGTTCACATATTTTTTTTAAAAAACTTTTATGATCCACATGAGTTGACATGGAACATGTTATTAATCACGATGCAAATGATGATTGTCCTAGTATGTACTATGCTTGTAAACAAGTGTGTAGTAGTGATTTGAACATGTGTGGGTACCGAGTTTGAGCATGATGTAGAATTACAGGTTATACATGTATAATTGATTCATGTGCATATTTTAATTTATTTACCAAATAGTACTAATGTGGATACAAATTTGTGCATAATAGCGAGAATTAGCAACTTATACTATGTATGTACAGCTTAATGATAACAATGAGCATGAGTAACGATAAGATGGCTTTTGTTGTTTACATCCCTTATGCATTTTTGATAATTGCGATGAAATTGGTAACTCTGTCGGGAAGCATGATTAGTAACATGATAAGTCATGCATGTTCGGTTATTTGAACTAGTAATAACATTGATATGTAATTAAAGGTTGTGTTATTGCATATGTTTACTGTTCGAGTATATGTGCATAAACAGTGATTTTATTTTATGTGGTCGATAACATACTTAATAAGTTGTTAGTACATGTATAGCACTCGTACATGTGGTTGACAATGATTGGCGAATTATGACGGTCTCCAGGGGCTTGACACTGTGTATAGCATGAGATTTTGAGATGAGGTTATTAGTTTATAATACGTCACGTGGTGTTGGTTGTCTAGTATCCAGTTATGAGTGGAAGTTGTTTATAGTGGTTGGTCTCGTCCTTTTGGTATTAGTTAGCTAAGTGAGCTTTGGTCTGCACTAGGGCTTTACGAGTTGTTACTGAAATGTGACATGATTTGATGATTTACAATCTCCTAGGAACGAGTTAAATATGACAGATGAGCACAAATATTGACCTTATGTAGTGGTTTGTGGTTTGTTATATCGTTAAAGAGGCTGGTGGTGCATCACGAAACCCCGGGGTCTGTAGGTTTATGGGATGAATAAGAAACTTCGAGACGAAGTTTGGTTTTAGGGAGATGTAATGTGATACTATGTTTTTTATGTGGTTATTTGGATTTCCATTAGTAATTACTACTTCAGACAATGCGGTAACATGTTTACTATATTGAATGATAGCTTCCGTGTGTGGTCGAACTATAGTTGCATATGTTGTTTATATGTTTTATTTAGAATTGTATAGTTGCATATGTTGTTTATATGTTTTATTATAAATTGTATTTGTGAGGAAGGACCGTGATAGCGCATGGCTTGTGTGGTTTTATATGAGTTAAGCTACGGGGGCGTAACCTTCTTTTTAAAGGGGATGAGATGTGACAACCTGAGTTTATGCAAGTTTATATGAGTTAGCATAGATTTTACTTGTTATGCATATAAGTTATGTTATGGATATGAGTTATATTGTGCTAATTATATGTGATGTTAGATGTCGTTGGTTGTAGTTGGTGCGAACTTCGGGAATGAAGTTCTTTTAAGGAGGGAAGACTGTAATACTCCTTATTTTAGTTGGAGTACTCGGTCGAGTACTTGGTTGGTACTCGGTCGAGTGTGTGTTACTCGGTCGAGTGCACTTGACCGAGTAAACCGGTTCAGCAAGTTTGACGGTTTCTTTTCTGTTTGGACCAAGGGTTTTGTTTATAAGGCTTAAGTCACTTCTAGTTCAATTGAACATCTCTAAAACCATTTCTAAACCTAGAGAGAGGGAGAGGAAGAGGAATTGTCGAGCCTTTCATTTGATTGAATATTTCTCACCGATTTCAACCTAATTCGATTTCCCTGTTTGTAAGTCGATTTCATTCAATTGTTTATACTGTTTTAAAGTCTTCATATTCGAAAAGTTTGAAAATAGAGTCCTGTTTATTTTAAGTCTAGTTTATGCATATCAAATTTCGTAGTCATATTCTTTATGGTTTGTTCTAGGTGATTTATTTATGAACATGTCGCTGAAAAATCCGCGAATCTGATTTGGTTGTGGAAAATAATTTGAAACCCTAATTTATATGTCGATTCAGTTTTGAGGCTTTTTTCATACATCATCTTTGTAGATTCTAGATGACAATAGGATGGAATTACCAAAAATTGATGTTTTAAACTCGTTTTATGAATCAATACTTTTTATGCGACGGATTCTGCCAGCTTCTGGAAATCAGTATGAAAACCCTTGATAAGTTTGGAATTCGAGAAAAATACGTTAGATAAGATTTGTAGATAACACTCATGGGGTTCCAATCCAATTGGCCTTGCATCGATTCGATTTTTATGGAATTAGTTATGCATTTTATACTGAGTCTGTCATGTGCTGGCAAATCAGGAAAAATCGTGTTTGTTTTTTAAGTTGATATTCCAATCTAGGTTATGTGCATGATTAATCGATTGAGTAGGTGGTAATTATACATAATTAAGTTATGTAGGTGATGGATATGTAAAGGATCATAATTAATTGCTTGTGTGTGCTTGGATTGCGAAAATGTAGGGTTTCCCTACTCGGTTTGCTTTTTAATTGTTATAAGATTATGTTTGTATTGTTGTACGATTGATTATCTGCTGAACATTGTTGGTGTGTTGGAGTTGGTGTGGTTGTTATGATGGTTGTTGATGATGTTCGTGAGGTGCGTCCTCGGCTTAGTGGAGTCACTTGCGGGAGTGGCTTCACGCCCTAGTTTCGCCCTCTGTAGAACTCGCCACAGAAGGGGATGTGCACATTAATGAACATGGTTATTGCTCGTTGATGAGCGGGGCTTAGGTGGGGATTGGCTGCGGTCCCTCACTGGCGGTGAGGATTATCTGTTGCGATGGGTAATCTGGCAGGGCTACAAACTTTAGTGTGTAGTCAGTTACTATGTGAGATCGAGAGTTGGAGGTGGATGATGATCAGCAGTTTGCCTTTTTTACTTGTCTTATTTTGATTATACAGTAACTGACCCCGTTGTTTTATTAAATCTGTGGTGATCCATTCGGGAATGGTGAGCAGATTGTGACAGGTGATGATGTTTACTATCTATGGGTCGTCATGGGGAGTCGTCACTTGAGTCTAGCTTCCGCTGTCAAGGGATTTAGCATTCAGTTTTAGTTGTTGAACATTAGTAACAGTTACTTTGGTGATTGGATTTTGGATCATGTAACCATTAATTATTTATATTTTGGATTGGTAACTTTGATATACTAACCTCGGGCAACCGAGATGGTAACAGTCTCTCATGCTAAGGTGGTCCTTGGTAAGGCACCTTAGTATGTGGGGGTGTTACATTCTAACCCTAACCTCTCTCTCTCAACTTTCTCTTATTACCCTATACTCCTCACTTGACCTTGGACACTAACCCAAGAAGGGAGATGGTTTATGCATGGAGTCATCAAGTCGAGTTGTCGCCGTCGTCGGCATTGGTTGCGTCTCAAGGTGAGTTTGTGCTTAGTAGTTATCCTTCAGTAGATCTTGATTAGTTTAGTTATAGGATATGGTTGTTACTTGTAGGGTTCGTTGTGGAGTCTTGCTTGACTTAATTATTGGACGCACTTTCATGGAATAGCGAAAAAGGTAGGATTTCCCTACTCAGTTGCCTATTTAATTGATTTAAGATGGATTATTGTGGTATTTGAATGATTAGTATCGTTGTTGGAATTATCTTTCTTAGTTGTTGGAATTGTTGTTGTTTGTCTATATTTGCGAGGTGCGTCCTCGCCTGAGTGGAGTCATTTTCGCTAATGGCTTCACGCCCTTGATTCGCCCCTTGTGGTTTGATAATGAGGTTTGTCGCACTCCCCCAATCAAACAAATAACTCAACTAATGTAGTAGGGTAGTCGAGGTCGAATCCACAGGGAGCATGGGTGATTACTAATTGTCTAAATTCTCGTGCTTAGCTAAGTCGGCAATATAAGATGAGATTGTTAAACTAAACAACTAACATAAATGAAATAAAAGGCAAATTAACAAAAGATGATAAATGAGTAAGAGAGGATTAAAGTTGTAATTCAAATGATTAAAAGGCCTAGAACTCGGTTCTCCCACAACGATTCATAATTCCACATACTAATTCCCTAGGATAATCGTTTAGGTAAACGGGCAAGGATGAGATGGCTCTAATTCGCCTAAGACCCCCCTCTCGGGTTCGAAGTAGGACACTAGCACTACCCACCAACCCCCCTCTCGGGTTCGAAGGTCGGAATCCTTAACTCAACACCCAACAACCCCAAAAATGTGCACTTTTCCAAGGAGGTCAAGAAATCGGTCAAGGTCATTAAGTACTCATCGTTTTCCGGGTCATCCCACTCCCTCTCTCAAGGGTCGATTTCAAACGCTAGTCTAGAGGCACCCTCCCTCGGTTCTCCCTTTCGGTCTCAACCTTGGTTGGTGACAAGGACAAATTCCGGGTATCCTATTCACAACCTAACCAACTCTCGTTGGTGGACAAGGGGTACAAATCGACACTACCCAAAATCGGTCCATAAGTCAAGTCAATCCTCTAAGCTACCCTCACCGATTTTCCCCAACAAATTAGCCTTTATGAGAATCAATTAGTGAAATTACTCATGTCGGGTCAAACCGAGTCCTAGTAGAAGACTACTCACTAATCATGGTCCTAATTACAAGAGAAACAACAAAGATGGAAACTTTGAGCATAAACATGGTGGAAGAATAAATTCTATTACTAATCATGCAACAATCCAACTTAAATTATAAGGAAAGACAATTTAATTCAAGAGACAATGAAGATTAAACTAAAGGCACAAACTTTAACTCAATAAACTCAAAGACTCAATCTTTAACATGAGAAATTCAAAGATTCAATCTTGTAAACAACAATAGTGAATAGAGAAAAGATGAACAAGAGACAGAATAACAACAATCTAACATAAACATCTGTTGGGTACTGAAGTGGACACTACTCCTGTCAATCCACTCATCATAAGGAAGGGTACTGTGTGCTCAGAGAATCATAGGGATATTTTACTGAAGCCTGTTACTAAGCTAGAAATCAAAGAAGCTATTTTTTCTATCCCTGAACATAAGGCAGCTGGCCCTGATGGGTAATCCAGTGGTTTCTATAAAGATTCCTGGAGCATAATAGGAGATGAAGTTTGTGAAGCAGTCTTGGATGTTTTTAGGTCGGGCAAAATCCTCAAGCAATTGAATTCTACTATTCTAACCCTCATCCCTAAATGCACTGTTCCTACTCATGTCACCCAATTTAGGCCCATTGCATGTTGCAATGTCCTTTATAAGTGCATTTCCAAGATCCTGTGCAATAGGCTTGCTGGAGTTTTGCCTGACTTAGTGAGTATGAATCAAGGTGGGTTTATTAAAGGCAGAAGCATTATTGAGAATATTCTGGTGTGTCAAGATCTTGTTAGGCTCTATAATAGACAAGCTTGCACTCCCAGATGTATGTTTAAGATGGATCTGATGAAAGCTTATGACTCTGTCAGTTGGAAGTATGTTAAGGAGATCCTGGATGCCTTTTTGTTTCCCCCTCACCCGATGTCTGGTTATGGAGTGTATTAGCAGTCCCACCTTCTCTATTGCAGTGAATGGTGAAGTTTTTGGGTTCTTCCCTGGTAAGAGAGGCTTGAGGCAAGGAGATCCAATTTCTCCTCTTTTGTTTACTCTCTGTATGGAGTACCTAACCAGAATTCTGAGAGTTGCTACTGAGAAAATGAAGTTCAACTATCATCCTTTATGCAAACAAATGAAGCTCACTCACCTCATGTTTGCAGACGACTTGTCGCTCTTTTGTAAAGGGATGCTTTGCTTTATTATGGTGTTGCTAAGGGCTTATGCTTCCTTTTCTGCGCTTCTGGGTTTAAAGATGAATGCTCGTAAATCTAATGCTTACTTTAATGGGGTAGGCCATCAGCTCAAGAGAGAAATTCTGAGTGTCTCTGGTTTTCAGGAAGGCACTCTTCCATTCAAATACTTAGGAGTGCCTATCACAAAGGGAAGATTAAAGAAGAGAGACTCTTTGTGCTTATTGATAAAATTGTTGAAAGGATAAGAAGTTTAGGAGCTAGGAAGCTTTCTTATGCAGGCAGGTTGGTCTTAGTCACTTCTGTTCTCTCAACCTTATATAATTACTGGGCAGCCATGTTCATATTACCAAAAGGGGTGTTGGAGAGAGTTGATGCAATTTGCAGGAATTTCCTTTGGGAAGGGAGTTCAGAATATTCCAAAGCTCCTAGAATTGCTTGGACAAATGTTTGTATGCCAAAAAAGGAAGGAGGGTTAGGCCTTAAGCAAAGTGTGATATGGAATGCTTCCTTGGTAGGGAAGCTTGTGTGGTGGCTTGTTGTTAAGCAAGATACACTTTGGGTCCAATGGGTACACCATGTTTATTTAAAAGGGCAGTCTTTTCTTTCTTATACTCCACATTCTGATACTAGTTGGTATTGGAAGAAAATTTGCAAGGTAAAAGAGATGTTGATAGACTGTTTTGAGGATACTGCTTGGAAGATAAGGCCTGAGGGTTTCACGGTTAAGAGCTGTTATAATTGGTTAAGAAATAAGCATGAGGATGTCTGGTGGTGCAAGATTATTTGGAGTAATATGGGTGCCCCCAAGCACTCTTTTATTGCTTGGCTTATCATCAACAATGCCTTAATGCTTAAGAGTAGGCTATTTCAGTTGCACATAGCTCCTGATAACCTATGCTGTACCTGTCAGTTGCAGGAAGAGAACCATGAGCATTTATTTCATCAGTGTGTGTATAGTGCCCAGATTTTGCAAGGAGTTGGTCAGTGGCTTCATGCTGACCTTACTCAGGCTGATGTTTTGATGAAAATTACAAGAAGTAGATGGAGTAAACTCAGGAAGAGTATATGCTGTGCTGCTGTGTTTCATTGCTGGTATATGGTCTGGATGCAGAGGAATCAGGCCAGAATTCATCAATGCATAGAGATGCCTGCATTAGTTATTGCTCAAATTCAACAGGCTATTAGAAGTCGATATTGTCTTTATAAATCTTGTAAGGTGTCATGTAAGGATAGAGCTTGGTTGATTAGAGTGCAATTAGAGACTAACTAGCACTAGGGTGTCAACATGCTACTATTCTGAAAACTCATATTGTAATGCTTGTTCTTTTAATGAAAGCTTACCTTTTAGCAAAAAAAACATAAACAATTAAGATTAAACTTGAAAGAAAAACAAATGTAAACAAATGAAATTAGGAAGAGAAATTATACCAACTCAATAGCAAAGAAAGGAACTTGGATTGAAATATGGAAGGATTTTTCAATTCTCCAAATACAACCCAAAATTACTAATTGTAAACTAATGAAAAGAGAAGAACTTGAATGAACAAAAGAAGAATTAAACTAATAATTAAAGAAAGATAACAAATTTTTATTGAATGAAAATAAGAGAGGAAATATGAGGGTTTTACAATATTGAGAGAGAATGAGAGACTAGTCTAATTTCTTGTCTAATTCTAAGGTAGTAATTGTGGGGGTGTAAACTAGTGGTGTGAATGTTGTTTATATACTTAGTGTATTAATAAATAATAACAATACTAATTATAACAACTAATAATAATAATAATAATAATAATAATAATAATAATAATAATAATAATAATAATAATAATAATAATAATAATAATAATAATAATAATAATAATAATAATAATAATAATAATAATAATAATAATAATAATAATAATAATAATAATAATAATAATAATAATAATAATAATAATAATATGAGAATAATAATAATAATTATCCTAATTTTCACTACAGCCAACTCTTCGACTCACAAACAAATAAGATAAACCAAACAAAACAAAGGGGAAGGGGAAACACGGGTGAAATAAAGAAATCACACGTCAGGGGGGGCTCTGCCGGTCAACCGGCGGCCGGGGCTTGCGCCGCCAGCGAGGGCAATGAAGCAAGGGGAAGAAATTGACTTGGTGTGCGTTAAGCCGGTCTGTCGGCCGCCGGGGCACCGGTAGGATAGACAAAGGTTGATGCAAAATTGTTGATTTGGTGCGTTGTGCCGGCTGGCCGGCTGCCGGTGCCTATGCCGGTAGCGAGGCCTTCACAAAAAGAGAGCAAATTGGTGTGTTCTGCCGGTTGAGGAGTCGGCTGCCGGGGCACCGGCATGGAGCACAAAGCTTCATAAAAGCTCGGTTTTGATCCCGAGTTCGAATTCGACTTTTAATATTTCAGTGATGGTGCAAGGTGATGACGGGTTGAAGGTGGTTATTAATGGAGGTGAGGTGTTGTAGGTGGAATGGTTTGGGATTTGTGCAGGTTTAATGGAGGAAATTGAAGGTTGATGGAGAATGGTGATTGATGACGGTGTGAATGTCGAGGTACGAAGGAGCATCGGAATGTTGAGTGATGGTGGAGTTGAAGTTGTCCGAGGTTGAGTAATGGGGATTGACTGTTGATGGAGATGGAGTGATGCTTGATTCTGGTTGGTGATGGTGAAATGAAGATGGTGAATGATGTCGAGCTTATGGTATTTGGTGGAGTGATGAAGGTGGTGAAGTTGTTGATGGTGATTGGTGATCTGGGTATGGTTGATAATGGTGATGCGTGGTGTTTTTGGTGATGGAGGCAGGGGAAGTTTAATGGTGATGGCTGTCGGATTCGTGTGTATAGTGGAAGGAGGTCGAAAATGGTGAATGTGAATTGATGATGGTGATGAATGATTAATGGTGGAAGCTGCAGATGATGGTGCGTAGTGGGTATGGAGGAAGAGAGTGGAGTTGGTGATGCAGGGGCGAGTTGTATGGTGAACATGGTAATGTGAAGGTGATTGATATTTGGTAATGGTGGTATATTGAATGGCTCTGTGTATTTGTTTGATAATGGAAATCAAAGGAGCTTGGTCATCTGAAATGTCTATCACACCCGAAATACTCGAGAGGGGGGAGGGGGGTGAATTGAGTATTTAAAAATTATGCCTACTTTTTATTTTATATCAAGGTGATTAATTACTTAAAGTTTATTGATTAAAATTTAACTAATTAACTAACTGATTGTGAACGTAATGAAATGACTGAAATAAAAGATGCAAGGACACACGATATTTGAAGTGGTTCAGCTTCACACGTCGAAGCCTACGTCAACTATTCTCGATTAATAATTTTAGTACCTTACTCCGGATTACAAAATTATCAACCCAACTCGTATAGTTAACTCTAACTATAACTCGATTTGAATATCACTAGATATTCGATTTGACTATCTTAAGTTACTAAGAAAGCACTTGATTGTTCTTCTAAGTGTTCACACAATTGAACGAGTAAGAAACAATATGAAGTACTATTATCTTATGACGTAATCTTAAGAAAGATAAGCAATTTGAAGAGCACGACTTTTCGCAATATTTTCAAAAACAAAACAATAAGACAATTAAGAATTAAACTTAAATATGTTTTGCAAGGATTGTTGTATTTCGAAAAGCTTACTTAGATAAGGAATGATCAATTGTATTTATAGTAGAAGAGAGAACTAGGGTTTGCACGAAACCCTAGGAAGCCGTGAGATAGGCGGCAAGAATTACAAGAGATAAATCTTTATCTCTTTTCTAATTTAATCCAAGATATTATAGTTTAGGTGAATAAGATAAAAGTAAATCTTATTTGATTTCCAAAACTATATCTTTAAGAAGTTTAGATAAGCAAACAAATCAAATCATATATTATTAAGATAGGAAAATATCTTATATAAATATAAGCTAGATTTGATTTGGATAGTTTACTTATGTACAACAACTTCACACGCCCCAACGGTTTTCAGCTCACGGCTGAAACCCTAGGCCCGTGCTTATCTTTGGATAAAACCTATCTTCTTGGATTAGGGTTAGGTTAAATAGACTAGCAAACCCTAGGTAGCATGACGACCCATAAGTCGTTTTACTAACCATTAGAGATATGCAAGTTACCTATTATAACAACCCATAATTCAACTCTACTATATACACAAATGATTTCGAAATATGTTTAAAGAATTTTATCCTTTGAAAAATGATTTTAAAACTATTAAAATCGTGCTATTAAAATGCTACCTAAAGTTATAGTAGAAACAACTATAACTTTAAGCTTGGTTAGTAAAGTTATAGGTGAAATTGCTATAACTTTACTTTCCCAATATTCTTATCTTAAGATACCGTCATTAGATGAAGACCTATACTAACTAATCTTCCTGGAGATCTTCAGTGATAGGATCTTCTCTTTATCTTGACCAAAAGCTCTTCATCTTGAGCTTTGTTAAAGACTTGATCTAGCCTTTTGATTGAATGATCATCATACTTGAACCTTGTTACAGTTGCTTATGATGCTTTAAGAATCTTCAATGTTATAGCTCAAGCTGATATAACATTACTTGAATGATGCCTCACAAATCTTCAATGTTATAGCTAAGAATGCTATAACATTACTTGTTAACTTGTAAACCTAAGTTAATCTAACAAAGACTAAACAAACGATTACGAGCAAGAGTTTACATAAAACGAGACACATACTTGTCATTATCAAAACTTAATCATATATCTATATGGTCCAACAAATTCCCCCTTTTTGATGATGACAAGTCTCTTAAGATTTGTGACTAAGTGTAAGTTCCCCCTCAACATAATACTATAAAAAGTCATAGACAGTTGAACGCAAGAACAATCACTTATATACAAAGTATAGCATCTAAGGACCTTAAGAGATTAAAGATTCCGACAAGGAGCAAGCTTAGGCAAATACTTAAGTCACGAGGATTTCTTCCCTCTCTTGACATCATCGAAAAGACGAGAAAAGACATAAAACAAAGATGCGATCCCGCTAAGTGTTCACAAATTAAGATGTGGTCGTTGGTCACGGTCGAATCAAAACACAATTTATAGCTCCACAAACAACTCTACAATTAGTAAAGAGGCAAGTAAAGGTCGGATCCCAAGGGACGGGAGTTGAAATGAGATTTCTATTGTAACTAGTGGTGTCTAAGGGGTGTCACAAATTGGGTTGATGTAGAAGGTTACTAAACTAAAATATCAATGAAAATAAATTAAGCAAGATGAATTAAAGGGGTGTAAACAATTGATTAAAGGCACTAGGGTGTCATGGGATCATAGGGGAATTATGGGATATGATCATACAAACATGTTCTCAAATTATAAGCAAGCAGTTATTGTTGTGATGGATTGAGTTGGGTTATATCTTACAATCCTAGGAAAGTTTGGGTCCCGGAGCCGAATCGATTAGATTGTACAACACCTACAAGTCGACTTAATCTTCCCTACTCAACAACATGCATGGTCTAATGAGACTCGAGTTGGGTTATGTCTTACAAGTCTCATTGAAAAGATAGAAGATGATAGTAAATGCAAGGATTCATAGGCTTAGCATTTCATCATATATAACATGTGCATGAGTTGAGATCAAAACAAGCAAGCAAATAAAACATGAAAGCATATTAATTTAAGCATGAATCATTCCCCATGTTGGTTTCCCCTAATCACCCATTAACCCTAGCTAAGAGACTACTCACTCATTATCATGTTGATCATGCTAGCAAGGTTGTCAATCATACCAACAATATGAAACATGATGAATAAATGAAAGTAATTAACAATAATTAAAAAGGGATTAAGAGATTATACCTACTAATGATTCCAATAATAAAGCAAAGATAAAAGAAGTACTTGAATGCTTGATTGAGAGGTTGTCAATCTCCCAACAATAACCCAAAATAATCTTCAATTACCCAAAATAAAGGATGAACAAAGGAGAGATTAAAGAACTAAAACTTGGATTAAAACTTGATTAATACTTGATTACAATATTAAAGAGAGATTTGATTGATATTAACTACACTAATTATTGATAAGAAGAACATGCTCCTCTAATTAGACTAATGGGGTATTTATAGTGGAAATTAGGGAGGATGCATTAGGGTTAACTAAGGGCTAAACTAGTAATTACACTTTTTAAGTTGAGCAAGGAGGAGCCGGTATTTTCTGAGAGAAGGGCTTCTTTCTTCGTAGCTTGGAGAAGACAATCCGTGCTGTGCTAGAATCCGGGCGGAATAGGGTCGGGACGGGCGGATTCTGGCGTTGGAATCCGAGCGGATTCATGGGAATCCGGGCGGATTGTGGAGGGGGAATCCGAGCGGATTGTGGCAAAGCCGCTCGGATTGTGCTGCTGCGGGACGGACGGATTGGTGACAATCCGCTCGGATTGTCAGTCAGCAACAATTCTTCTTCTTTTCTTCCTTTTCTTCATAAATTCCTTGGCGATTTCCTTAGGGACTCAAGGATCTTTTCTCAACATTGTTCTTCTACTATGATATGTACAAAGGCCTTCTAATCTTGTCTCTCCTTGATGCTTGGTCATTGAATTCGATCAATTTAGTCTCGTTTTGCCATGAGAATGCAAGATTCTTACTCCTTTCCTACCAAGGGATCAAAATCTCAAAGAATATGCAAAACAAAGAACTAAAGATAAGAAATGACCCAAATAAGCACTAAAAAGCATGGAAACAAGGCTAATTCGGTTGCTAAATATGCGCCAATTATGGTCACATCAAATATCCCCAAACCGAAACTTTGCTCGTCCCGAGTAAAGAGGTGACAAAGACTAGGACCAATACTAACCTATCCTAATAATATAGCCGATATGAGACAATTAGCGGGTCTCACTCCGCCCCTTCAACTCACAACAAGACAACCATGAGGTAGGATGCCTTCTTGCAAGGCAAGGTGGGTCTTGCCAAAATGGAGACACATCCAAACATTAAGCACACAAAATCACATAATGGATGCATCTACAAAAAGAATAGCCACTTTCCTCATCTAAGTGGCGGGAATTATCTACAAGGGAAGCAATTCAAGGGTACACACTCCTTCATAGATACCATTTCTTCAAACTACTAAGCCTAGAAGGATACCAATAAATCACCTCCAAGTTGTGTCAAGCTAGGGTACTTTTGTCCTCAATCGTTAAATGCTTTTGTCAAGAGTAGACTCCCTATGGTGTTAGAAACACTGGAGGATCGTGGAATTCCCCCTCTTGCCTAGACAAGAAGAAGGGTCGTCCCCTCTCTACCATGCACAAAAATGGATAAGATGGATAAAAGGATCAATAAAGTTTGAGTTTCATTTGGGAGTTTGCTTTGGTTTTTGTTTTCCCCCCAATTTCTTGTGGCATATAACATTTGAGAACACTTTCTTTTTGCCATTTCTTTTGATTTTTGGCTTTTCAACACTTGACAATTTTTCAACTTTTTGCATTTTCTTTTGAACATTTTCAAAGTCACCCCAATTAGTAACGAGGGTGCCTTGTATTTGAAGCTTAGGAGTTCTATTTTTGCTCCTGTTTTCATTTGATGCATTTTTGCAAACTTTCTTTCACTTTTCATTTCATTGAACTCAAATTGATTTCTTTTTGTGCCCATTCCCTTTTGTTGACAAAAATATGGTAGAACATGGATGAATGATGGTTGCATGGTTTCAAGGATCACCTTGGAATAAACGGTAGCCAAGGAGTTATCACACCACAAGGTACTCTTGACTAGGCCTTAATCCATGGGTCAAAGGATACTAGCATGACACATCCTAGGGTGTTTTACAAGTATTCTAACAAGCAAAGTCTTAAGAACAAAAGCCATCTACTAGGGCCTATATACACTTGTCAAGCTTCCCAAGTAGACGGTTTCACAAAAATTTTCTAACATGCAAACTACATGCCATGATGCAACTAACATATATACATCCTAATGCATATGATTCTACCAACTAATATGCCATATAAACTAAATGCAAGTCCTAAGTTCACATTGTTATACCGCATCAATCAAAATAAAGCCACATAGTCATTAACATAAAGAGGAAAAAGGAGATTGGAAAGATCATACCATGCGGTCTTCAATATCCTCATGTCTCGGATGTGGCGTAGTCAATCAATGTGAACAAGGATAGAACAAACACAATATATACAAGACAATATATACAAGACTACAAAAGGAAATAAACATGTTTTTGGGTTTTCAATTTTCAAATTTTTATGATTTTTGAAATTTTTCAATTTTTTTGGATTTTTGAATATGAGTTAAATGTTAGAATTCCCATCCCCACACTAATATGGGCATTGTCCTCAATGGCCAAAATGATGGAAATTATGCAAAGATGATGCATGATTTCTATACTAAATGCAATCTATACTAAGCTACACTACATGATGCATGGTTTTTGTTATGACGGAGAGGATAATTTAGATTACCTCCCGTTGCGTATGCATTAACTTCCCCAAACCGAGTGAGACACTATTGCTAATGTCTAAGGATGGGTGTAGTTCATGCACACACTATGCTATGCATGAAACTAATTTGTCTTTTTGGATTTTGAAAAACGGGAACAATAGAATGAGAACACCTCAATGGTACCGAGGTGTGAGTCCTCTAATGGGGATAGGACTACTCCAACAATGATCAAAATGAAATAAAATACAAAGAGAGAAATAGACAAACCATGAGAGTGTAGGAGTCTACAAGGCTTGCTAATCTTCCATCATGCTATCATCATCACTTCCCTCATGAGAAGTGGTGACATTGCCACTTTCCTTGTCATTTGCTTCTTCACTTTCTTCCTCATCTTCCTCATCATCATCTTCACCATCCTTTTCTCCTTCACTTGCTTCTTCCTCAATATTGTCATCAACTTCTTCATCATTTCCAACAACCTCATTGTCACCCATAACGACCCTAGATGCACCCGGAAATAAGACTTCTCTATCCGCCCAACTAGGCAAAGGACAAGATGGATCAAGTAGTCCTTGCCTACCTAAATGTAGGAGGGGTGGATATTGAGCCAAGTAGGCATTTTTCCGATCTTCATAGGCTTGCTTGTGCATTGCTTGCATGAGAAGAGTCACATAGTCTTTACCAACTTCAACTCCTTCCGGCTTGAACTCTTCATACTTAAAGGGGTAAGGTGGTATGACAATGGAAGAGGAGGGCATTTCAAGATCACCCTTTTGTTGTTGAATGATATACTCGGCTTCTTTGGAAAGGGGAAGTAGATAATTGGTCCGGTGGACGCTTAGACGACAAATCTTTGAAGGCAAGGTGAACGATCTAGCTTCACTAGTTAGCCATCCATACTTAGTGTCAAGGGGGTTATGGGCAACCCACTTGAACTTGTGAATCATAGTATGCATATCAACAAGATGGCCACCCTCCTTTGCTTTGTACTTGTTATCCTTATTGAAGTTAGGATCAAAGTGCTTGGCTAGGAGTGTAACTAGGCCGCCATTGACAATAACGGTCGTGCGCTTCTTCCCACAATCAATATTGAGCCATCTATCTACCAAGAGCCTCAAAGAATTGTAAGGCTTGGTGTGAACTCTTCCGATATTCAAAGCCGATTCAAGGAGAATAAAATCAAGTCTTGTGAAATGGTTGGTATCTTTCCTAGCAATTATGGTGTTACCCACGACCTTGTGCCATACTCTTATGCCCGGGTGGTGGACCAAAAGAGCACGACTCGCATGAAAATCCTCAAATTTCTTCCCGGAGATTGCCTCCCAAAGAGGTTCGGGGTCATACTTTCTATAACTCTTAAAATAACTCGGTTCATCACTAAGACCCAAAATTTCACCCAATTCCCGAAAGGTAATGTGTCTACTAACATTAGCTAGACGAAACTCGATATTCTCCCTATTCTCAACTTTGGTGACTTTCAAAGAACTTAAAAATTCCAAGGTAAGGGAGGGGTATGTCAATTCCTTTGTTTCAAACAATTTCTTCAACCCCATGGCATTGAAAAAGGCTTTGGTTTGTTCAAGAACACCCAATTTTTGTAAGGTATCTTCACATATGAATTTGGTGGATTGTAATGACTTCATAGCAAACTTGACAAAGGTATTTCTATGGGTATCGGAAATAAAAGTTACCTCCGGATAATGCAAAAGTTGATCAATTACCGGAGTAGAAGGTGTTGTTGCTCCCATAGAAGTTTGTTGTTGATGTTGCACTTCCAAGTTTGGTGTTGCTACCACCATAGCCAATGCTTTCTTTGTTTGAAGAGCCTTTTGCCTTTGTGAGAGTGCCTTAGCCTTTGGTGCCTTTGTTGCCTTTGTTGCTCCCTTAGTCCTTGCCATTGATGAACTAACCAAGAAAAGAATGAAAAATCTTCAATTTGTAGTATGCCCAAATCGATTTGAAGGTGAAAGGTTTTGCCTTTATGAAACCAAAAATCGACTCAAAGGTTGAAGATTTTGTGCTTGGTTTTGATTTTTGTTGAGGAAGGAGTGATTAATTTGTTGTTGGAAGGATGGTTTGATTTGATTTTGGTGAATGTTGTTGAGGGTTTTTGTTTTTGTGATGGAGAGGATGAGGGTTTTGATGTTGTGGGTAGTGTTTATGAATGAATGAATGAATGAATGAATGAATGAAGGTGGGAGGGGTTTTAAAGAGACCGAAATTTTCAAATCAGCAGGGGCAATCCGTGCGGATTCTGCCCAATCCGTGCGGATTCTGCTCTTTCTGAACTTTTCAAAACTCGCCTAAAGACGGGCGGATTTGTGACAATCCGCTCGGATTTGCTGAACACGGGACGGGCGGATTTGCTCAAAGACGGACGGATTTCGATCCCGAAAAATTTGCTTGTTTTCCTCAAATTTGCAAAGACGGACGTCTTTCTTACAAGACGGACGGATTCTTCAAGACGGGCGAATTCTTCACGGGACGCCCGATTCGATCCACGATCAAGAATTTTTCAAAATTTAGCTCGATTCAGACGGGCGTCTTTTACGCAATACGCTCGGATTACTCGTGAGACGGGCGAATTCTCCGGAATCCGCTCGGATTACGGCCTGTGTACACGGATTCAGTTCCATCCGTGCACACTGCATTTCCCATACCGTTCTTCCATTCTTTCTTCAAGTCTTGTGTTCGTCATTGTGGGGGCACTACTAAGGCATGGGTAGCCTAGGCAATTGTCATCCCCACACTAAGTTAAAAGCACTACACATCAATTGAAATCGTTAGTCCCTCCCTCACTTCTCTCAAACATGACAATTATTTTGATCAAAGTAAATAAAAAATCCAAAGATGACAAAAATGCAATACAAGAATTGAAATGTAAGTTAGGGAGTTAGAAATATTTACAAGTGGTAGTTTAGGGAGGACTCCACCAAACTCTCATTCTTGATGAGATGTCAAGGGGGCATGTCCAAGGTGTTGTTGATGTTGCTCAACACCTTGAAGAAGTAATCAAAAGCTTGTTCATTATCATGGTAGAGGTTCTCAATAGACCGTGGCCCTTGTTGTTGATCATGATTGATGGCATGTCCAATGTAGGGATTAAAAATCCCTTCAAATTCGTCGTCCCAAAGACCACAAACTTCATTGAGTTGATCATTGAAAATCTCTTGCTTAGATGGAGACAACTCTCCCAATTTCTTCTCTTGGCCAATGAGGCCATCCTCTTCTTCCTTGGTTGATTTTGATGAGCTTTGCAAGCTCTCCTTGTCACAATTCACTTGCTCTTTGAATGGAGCATCTTCATCTTTCTTCTTCCATTGGAGTTCCGATTTCTTCCTTTCATCCTTTCGGCTATAATGATCAATCATGAAACATGGCTCATGCAAACGAGGAGCTCTCATAGTCTTGTCAAGATTAAAAGTTATGCTTTCATCTCCCACTTCTAGAGTGAGCTCACCATGTTTCACAATAATTACCGCACCGACGGTGTGTAGGAAAGGTCTTCCTAGGATGATTGGAATGTTGGAATCTTCCTCCATATCAACAATGACAAAGTCCACCGGGATGAAAAACTTCCCAATTCGCACGGGGACATCTTCCCATATCCCTAACGGTGTCTTCGTCGATCTATCGGCCATTTGGAGTGTGATGTTGGTGCATTTAAGCTCTCCCATCCCCAACCTTTTACTTACCGAGTACGGCATGACACTCACACTAGCCTGTAGATCACATAAGGCTTTGTTGATCGTCGTGTCGCCAATGGTACACGGTATTGAGAAGCTTCCCGGACCCTTTAACTTTGGAGGTGAACTCCCTTGAAGTATTGCACTACTCACCTTAGTGAAGGCGATAGTCTCAAGCTTTCGGATCGACTTCTTCTTTGTGAGGATATCTTTCATGTATTTCGCATAGGCCGGAACGTGATTGATTAATTCCGTGAAAGGAATTGAGACTTCTAAATTCTTCACAATTTCCATGAACTTTCCAAGTTGATCATCAAATTTGGGCTTGGCTTGACGACTTGGAAAAGGAAGTCTAATCACAATGGGCTCCTTCTCTTTGGCCTTGTCTTCATTTTTCTTTGAACTTTCTTCTTTTGATGATTCTCCATCTTTGGAGTTTTGCACAATTTCTTCCTTTTCACTAGCTTCCACAACTTCATCCTCAACTTGCTTCTTCGGTGCTTCATACCTTGTACCACTTCTCAAGTGAATGGCACTAACCGTTTCATGTCTAGGGGGATTACTTTGAGGTGGTAATTGCCCCTTTTGTCTTTGTGAGCTTGAAGATGCTAGTTGAGTCAATTGTGTTTCCAACATCTTGGTGTGAGCTAGAATGTTGTTGATGGTGGTTTCCTTTGCTTGGCTATCTTTTTGCATTTGAGTGAAAAATTCTTGTTGATTCTTTTGCATTTGGAGGACCGCTTTTTGGACATCAAAGCCTTGGTCATTTTGGTGATTGTATGGATTTTGATTTTGGTAACCTTGGTTTTGATTGTAAAAGGGTCTTTGATTTTGGTTTCTCATGGGTGGTGGAGTGTATGTTGTTTGAGGGTTTTGAACATTTTGGCTTTTGTATGAGAGATTTGGATGGAATTTGGTGTTTTCATTGTAAAAGTTGGAATAAGGGGTACCACTATTGTATGCTTGGAAAGCATTCACTTGTTCATTTGTTCCCCTACATTCACCTTGGTCATGTCCCAAAGTTCCACAATTCTCACATATCCCACTTGGGATTGATGAGGATGCCGTCATGGCATTAACATGATGCTTCGATGATTTCGAGTTTTCCTCAAGTCTAGCCATAGCTTGTTCAAACTTCAAGTTGATTGTGTCAATGTGAGCACTAAGTTGAGCACCCAATTGAGTAACGGAGTCCACTTCATGCTTTCCTCCTCTAGTAGCCTTGCGAGGTCTACTATATTGTGAGTTATGGACCGCCATTTCCTCAATCTTGTTCCATGTTTGATTGTCATCGACTTCGGTGAACATTCCATTTGATCCCATATTGAGAATGTTCCTAGAATCTTCATATAAACCATTCCAAAATTGTTGCACCAAAAATCATTCGCTAAGTCCATGGTGAGGACATGAGCGACAAATTCCCTTGAACCGCTCCCAAGCTTCATACAAAGACTCTTCATCCCTTTGCTTAAAACCCGTAATTTGAGCTCTTAGCATGTTAGTCTTTTCCGGTGGGTAGAATTTTTTGTAGAAAGCTAGAGCCAACTTCTTCCAAGAATCTATTCCAAGGGTGGCCTTATCAAGGCCCTTCAACCATTGCTTCGCGGTGCCGATTAAGGAAAAAGGAAATAGGACCCATCTAATTTGGTCTTGAGTCACGCCCGTTTGAGAGATAGCATCACAATAGTCGCAAAAGGTTTCCATATGAGAATGAGGGTCCTCACTAGGCATCCCCCCGAATTGGCTCCTGTCAACTAGTTGGATGAAGGCGGACTTGGCAATAAAATTTCCGGTGAGATGTTGCGGTGTAGGAGTACCATTTGGTAGATTCTCCTCGGTGGGCACGGAGTGTGACGAGAATTTTGGCATTGTAGGTGGATTTTGTGGGGTATTGTGATGGGTTTTCTTCTCCTTCTATTGCGAAAGGATTGACAAACTCACTAGTGGCTTGGACAACTTCACTAATACCACGTAAATTCCTCCTAACAACTCTCCTATTGTTCGTCAAGGTTCTTTCGATTTCACGGTCAAAAGGTAACAAATCACCTTGTAACCTTCTAGACATGCAAAATATCAAACAACTCGAAAACAATTAGAACAAACCTTGAGAAGTTTTACTTCCTCAAGGCGAAGAAAGACACAACTAATAACAATAAAAAGAAATCTAAATCAAACAAACACCGTCCCCGGCAACGGCGCCATTTTTGATGCGATCCCGCTAAGTGTTCACAAATTAAGATGTGGTCGTTGGTCATGGTCGAATCAAAACACAATTTATAGCTTCATAAACAACTCTACAATTAGTAAAGAGGCAAGTAAAGGTCGGATCCCAAGGGGCGGGAGTTGAAATGAGATTTCTATTGTAACTAGTGGTGTCTAAGGGGTGTCACAAATTGGGTTGATGTAGAAGGTTACTAAACTAAAATAGCAATGAAAATAAATTAAGCAAGATGAATTAAAGGGGTGTAAACAATTGATTAAAGGCACTAGGGTGTCATGGGATCATAGGGGAATTATGGGATATGATCATACAAACATGTTCTCAAATTATAAGCAAGCAATTATTGTTGTGATGGATTGAGTTGGGTTATATCTTACAATCCTAGGAAAGTTTGGGTCCCGGAGCCGAATCGATTAGATTGTACAACACCTACAAGTCGACTTAATCTTCCCTACTCAACAACATGCATGGTCTAATGAGACTCGAGTTGGGTTATGTCTTACAAGTCTCATTGAAAAGATAGAAGATGATAGTAAATGCAAGGATTCATAGGCTTAGCATTTCATCAAATATAACATGTGCATGAGTTGAGATCAAAACAAGCAAGCAAATAAAACATGAAAGCATATTAATTTAAGCATGAATCATTCCCCATGTTGGTTTCCCCTAATCACCCATTAACCCTAGCTAGGAGACTACTCACTCATTATCATGTTGATCATGCTAGCAAGGTTGTCAATCATACCAACAATATGAAACATGATGAATAAATGAAAGTAATTAACAATAATTAAAAAGGGATTAAGAGATTATACCTACTAATGATTCCAATAATAAAGCAAAGATAAAAGAAGTACTTGAATGCTTGATTGAGAGGTTGTCAATCTCCCAACAATAACCCAAAATAATCTTCAATTACCCAAAATAAAGGATGAACAAAGGAGAGATTAAAGAACTAAAACTTGGATTAAAACTTGATTAATACTTGATTACAATATTAAAGAGATATTTGATTGATATTAACTACACTAATTATTGATAAGAAGAACATGCTCCTCTAATTAGACTAATGGGGTATTTATAGTGGAAATTAGGGAGGATGCATTAGGGTTAACTAAGGGCTAAACTAGTAATTACACTTTTTAAGTTGAGCAAGGAGGAGCCGGTATTTTCTGAGAGAAGGGCTTCTTTCTTCGTAGCTTGGAGAAGACAATCCGTGCTGTGCTAGAATCCGGGCGGAATAGGGTCGGGACGGGCGGATTCTGGCGTTGGAATCCGAGCGGATTCATGGGAATCCGGGCGGATTGTGGAGGGGGAATCCGAGCGGATTGTGGCAAAGCCGCTCGGATTGTGCTGCTGCGGGACGGACGGATTGGTGACAATCCGCTCGGATTGTCAGTCAGCAACAATTCTTCTTCTTTTCTTCCTTTTCTTCATATATTCCTTGGGGATTTCCTTAGGGACTCAAGGATCTTTTCTCAACATTGCTCTTCTACTATGATATGTACAAAGGCCTTCTAATCTTGTCTCTCCTTGATTCTTGGTCATTGAATTCGATCAATTTAGTCTCGTTTTGCCATGAAAATGCAAGATTCTTACTCCTTTCCTACCAAGGGAACAAAATCTCAAAGAATATGCAAAACAAAGAACTAAAGATAAGAAATGACCCAAATAAGCACTAAAAAGCATGGAAACAAGGCTAATTCGGGGGCTAAATATGCGCCAATTATGGTCACATCAAATAACTAGAATGATATGAGTCGAGACACGTATTAATCATGCAAGGAAATATTAGAAAACGAGAAAGTAATCTACATTAACATGCCAAATATGAAATAAGTGTACGACAAACCAAACTAGTCTAATTGCCAATTGGGCCGAATAGGAACAAGTGTTTTAAGCCAAATGGGCCGAATGAAAAGCAAGCCAAAATGGGCCGAATTAGACAATTGTTCAAAATATAAAGTCTAACAAAAGAAAATGCAAGGAAAAGAGGAGGACGGGTTTAAGGAATGTCACGTTTTACGACATTGGGGTTGACATAACCGGGACGGGTCCTAAACTCAAGAGAGTCAAGACGATCAAAGCATGAACGGACATGGTTAGCTTGTGCCATGAGACACCGCTCAAAATTAAGCACTTTCAATGACAAGGCTTGAGTAGCCTCGTACACAACCCGCATATCCTCATGCATAGCCTTCCCTTCCTTCCACAAAGCCCCACCTTGACTAGATAAGTTAGCCAACGAACTAGAGTGACGAACACACTCCTTGGCCGCCCTAGCCGCATCCTTAGCCATAGCATCAACCCGTGCTTCAAGCCCATGCAAATAAGACAAGACTTCACCAAGTTCCGAACCCGAAGCCTCATTCTTGTCTTTTCCCAAACCCGAGACCAACTCCGCAACCATCTTATTTTGTGCATCCATTTTCTCACAAATACTTGCCATAAACAATTCCAATTTTTGTTCAACAACTGAGACCACATCCGACGATTTCTCCACCACATTCCCTTTTGCCAAAAACACCAAATCGGGTCCAATGGCACCAATCTTCATCAATTTAAGATGAGTGTCACACATCTCATCTTTCACCTTTACACCATAGCTAGAAATCCCAATCACCCCTTTTTGTTCCAAAAGCCGAGAGACCCACATTCCATACGGCAAATCCAAAGTAGTATAAAACTTTTCCCCAGTGACACAAACACTTGTTTGAACGATTTTATGAAACACAAGACGAGGAAGACTAACTTTGGATCCTTCAAGCCACTTAGACAACAACACCATCTCATAACTCGACAATTTATCACGACCACCCCTCCTTGGAACAACCGTGTTCCAAATGAAATTAAGAAAGAATTTCAATTTTGGGGTAAATGACCCCGCAAGCATGTTACTTGACCCCGTAGCATCAACATCAAACGATTTCTTAATTTTAAGCTTTTCTTCCTCCGTCACATCTCCCCATTCCGCACTCGGATTTATTTCGATCCCATCATCAGGGACCAAAAACAGAGTACAAAAATCGGCAAGGGAGATTTTGACTTCGGTATCATGCACCACCGCATGCAACACATTATTTTTGACAGAGACGGAAGAATAAAATTGGATTACCTTAATAGGATATACCGGACCAACAAAGGCACAAACTTTCTTCCATTGTTGAAAATTCAAGAAATCCTTAAAAAATTGCAAGGCTTCGATTTTTCTATACCACTTTTCGGAATAGAGACGACCACCATGAATACCGTACCGCATAACAAAGTTGACACGGGTTCTTTCATCCGCGGTGAGTCGAAGCTTGTCAAGCCCCATTGATGTTGCATTCGGCATGTATTCTCGAAACATTGTCCTTTGAGGACCTTCTTGAGTAGCTAAAACCTCGGTCTCTTCCACCGAATCTTCAAACCCCACGGCCTTCTTTTTCCCTTTATTTAACTTCCGTCTTTTCCCTTCTAAGTTAGGATCAACCCGGTTATGATCGGGATTAGTTGGTTTTTGGTTTTATGAAGGTGAGGGAGTTTTGATAGGGACATAGGTTTTGTTGCATGAAGGTTTGGAGGACCCGGTCCGAGTTGTGGACCGAGTTGATGGCGAGTGAAAACGGGTTGAGGGAGGAGTCATGATGATTATAGGATTTTGGAGGTTGAGTGTGTAGAAAAGTCTAAAGGGAGGTCTTTGGGTTTTGTGTTTGTGATGGTGACGGTAGGAGGGAGTATTTATGGGGGTATGAGATCAATTATGGTAAAAGAGTTGTAAGGGAAATAGGAAAGTGGAGGTGGCGTGTTTCAGGTAGGTAAGTTTTCCCTTTATTTTTTTATTAAAATTACCATAAGATGTACAAGTGGTTAGGGTAGATTTTTAAGGAGATATGATAAGATATGGTAAGATATGATAAGAATTATAAAGATGTGAAGATTTTTGGTTAAGGCAAGAAATTGGAACAATTGGTTACGACTTTTGGTTCATAATAATACTTAAAATTTACATGACTAGAAAATGGAATATTCTCATAATATAATATAACATGTTACATAAATAAACTTGCAACGAAAAATACGGACACAGTCATACAATCTCGTCAAATCTAGTAAGTCATATAGAGAATAAAATATTTGTGACAAGTTTAGTTGCCACCAATTAAACCAATTTCCAATCGTAAAATCTCAAAACTTTCTCTAGCCAATGCTTTGGTAAAAATGTCAGCCCATTGTTTTTCTGTACTACAAAATTCCAGTCTTATGTTGCCCTTATCTACATGATCCCGTAGAAAATGGTGTCTAATGTCTATGTGCTTAGTTCGTGAGTGTTGTGCAGGATTTTTAGATATAATTATAGCACTTGTGTTGTCACATAAAATAGGTATACACCCTACATTAACACCGTAATCACATAGTTGTTGCTTAAGCCATAAAAGTTGAGAACATACCAGTCCAGCCGCAATGTATTTGGCTTCAGCAGTAGATAATGCAACGGAATTTTGTTTCTTTGACCCCCACGTGATAATACACGGTCCAACAAATGTGGCTATACCGGAAGTACTTTTTCTGTCAAGTGAACAACCTGCATAATCTGCATCTGAATACCCTATGAGATCGAAATTACACTCAAGAGGATACCACAGATATAAATTAGATGTACCAAATAAATACTTCAAGATTCTTTTAACTGCGACCATATGCGATTCTTTAGGGCACAATTGGAATCGAGCACATACGCATACACTAAACATAATATCCGGACGACTTGCAATTAAATAAAGAAGTGAGCCAATCATACCTCGATAAGTCGTCTCATCGACAGACTTACCGTGTTCATCCAAGGTTAACTTCTTCTCAATGCTCATATGAGTTGGCTTAGAGTTAGAATTTTCCATACCGAATTTCTTGATTAGCTCCTTGATGTATTTTTGTTGGTGTATCATAATCCCTTCAGGAGTTTGTTGGATTTGGAGTCCAAGGAAGAACTTGAGTTCTCCCATCATGCTCATCTCGAATTCTGCGGTCATTAAATCTGAAAAGTACTTACATAAACGATTATTAGTTGAACCAAAAATAATATCGTCAACGTATATTTGTACGACTAATAGATCGGAAACCTCAGTTTTCAGGAATAGGGTTTTATCGACAGATCCTCTTTTAAAACCGCTTTCTAGAAGATATTTTGACAATCTTTCGTACCACGATCTCGGAGCTTGTTTCAAACCATAAAGAGCTTTATCTAA
This sequence comes from Silene latifolia, assembly GCF_048544455.1. NCBI lineage: Eukaryota > Viridiplantae > Streptophyta > Magnoliopsida > Caryophyllales > Caryophyllaceae > Silene > Silene latifolia. The sequence continues at coordinate 70,201,952 of NC_133533.1, read as the reverse complement.
TTTGAAAACATGGTTTTGAAACTTGCTATCGAGAAATCCTGGGGGTTGTTCAACGAAAACCGCCTCAATCAAATAACCGTTAAGAAAAGTTATTTTAACGTCCATTTGAAAAAGTTTAATTCCTTTATGAGCAGCAAATGCTATTAATAATCTAATAGCCTCAAGTCTGGCTACAGTAGCGAAGGTCTCATCGTAGTCAATTACTTCTTGTTGATTATATCCTTGTACAACCAATATAGCTTTGTTTCGTACAATAACTCCTGTATCGTCCAACTTGTTTTTAAAAATCCATCTTGTACTGATAACCGTTCGATCTTTAGGTCTTGGAACCAAATGCCACACTTTGTTCCGTTCGAACTGTTGAAGCTCTTCTTGCATAGCAACTATCCAATCTGGTTCGGCAAGTGCTTCTTTGATATTTGTTGGCTCAATGGTTGAAAGAAAGGAGTAGAATGAGCAAAAGTTGTTAAGTCTTCTACGAGTTCGAACGCCTTCATTCAGACTTCCTAGTATGGTTTCCATTGGATGGGAATTCTTATATTTCCATTTCTTAGAAACAAGAGGCACATCTTCATCTGAACTCGTCTCGCCTTCTTCGAATGATTGGGGTTCAAGCCTTGTTCCCCCTGAATCCAAGTCTGGGGTTATAACAGAATCAGTTGTAACATTGGACTTAGTTCGTTGATTAGAGGTTGATGTTATAGCTTCATCAGTTATAACTTTGTCCTCCAATTGCTTAGATTGAGAAGAGACTTTAGTATCATCAACTAAACTCTCAGTACTCTTTCTTTTATCATTCGAAGGGCTTCCTTGTTCATCATTTGTGCCCTCAATTTCTTTGTCTTCATCATCCAATTCTGGAAGTTCATCCCTGGTTAGTCGTAAATCAGGTTAATTCAAATCTTCTTCCTCATCCTGTTCAGCTTTATCAAACATATTATTCTCATCAAAAACTACATGAACACTTTCTTCGATGCATAAGGTTCTTTTATTGAAGACCTTATATGCTTTACTATGATTAGAATAACCGACAAACACCGCTTCGTCACTTCTAGGATCGAATTTGCTTAATCTATTTTTGCCATTATTATGGACAAAACATTTACTCCCGAAGCAACGTAGATGTGATATGTTAGGTTTACGTCCCCTAAGAAGCTCATAAGGAGTCTTCTTGAGAATAGGTCTAATCAAAGCTCGATTATTAACATAGCATGCAGTACTAATAGCTTCAGCCCAGAAATTTCGAGGTAGGCCACTACACAATAACATCGTGCGTGCCATATCCTCCAATGTTCTATTCATACGTTCGACAACACCGTTTTGCTGTGGGGTTCGTGGTGCCGAGAAGTTATGCCCAACACCATTCTCCCTACAATATTGTATAAAAGCTTGGTTATCAAATTCGGTGCCATGATCCGTACGAATGGAAACTAATTTTGATTTATATTTATTTTGGGCAAGCTTCATTAGAACTGCAAATTCTTCGAAAGTCTCATCTTTTGAATTGAGAAAGATTGGCCAAACAAATATAGAATAGTCATCAACCAGAACGAAGACATACCTGGATCCACCTCTACTTCTTACCTTCATTGGGCCACAAAGATCCATATGCACGAGTTCTAGTGGTTCTTTGGTACTTACTATTCTCTTGGGTTTGAACGATGATCTAACGTATTTGTAACGAGCACAAGAATCACATAGGGTTTCTTGATCGAATTTGATTGATGGAAGTCCTTCAACCAGATCCCATTTCTTTAGCTTATTCAACGTTGTTGAATTTATGTGAGCAAATCTTTTGTGCCAAAGGCATAGATCATCTGTCATTACTTTCATGCATGTGAATGAATTAGTAGGAATATTATTTAAATCAATCATATAGACATTCCTTCTACGGTGTCCTTCAAGCACAACACTACTTGTTTCTTCAATTATTATTCGACAAGAATCTGAATGAAAGACAACTTTATTTCCTTTGTCGCATAATTGAGAGATACTAAGTAAGTTGTGTTTGAGACCACTCACAAGATAAACATCACTAATTGCATGAGAAGAGGATATTTCAACTTTACCAACACCGATGATCTTACCCTTCTTGTTATCACCAAATGTGACCTTACCTCCATCGAAGGGTTCAAGTGAAATAAATAAATTTACATCTCCAGTCATGTGCCTTGAGCATCCACTGTCAAGGTACCATAGGTTATTTTCTTTTACCACAACCTGTAAAATAATTAGATACAGTTTTTAGGTACCCAAGCTAAGTTGGGCCCTTTGACGTTAGTCACCCTGAAAACTAGATCTTTTCTAACCCAAACCCTTTTAATAATTTTGCGTTTTGGAGGCGAATGGATTTGTTTAGAAGCCGTTTTAGGTTTAGTTGTGGGTTCCTTATGTTGCGGTTTTTCAGGTTGTTTTGGAGGAGCTTTGGTTTTGACGGGCTCCTTAGGTTTTGGAGTTTGTTTAGCTTTGGTATCCTTCTTGAAATCAAAGCTCATATCATAGAACCAACGATGATCATTGTTGCGTTTCTCATTGGTACTTGGTTCAAATGGGGTATTAACTCTTTCCCCAAAAATAGTGTCAGATGCTTTGACAAAGTTGATTCCTTTTCTTAAATCTTGAGCATATTTGACACAATTTTCTTGGATATGTCCAGTATGACCACAGTAATTGCAGATCAAATATTCTGGTAAATTTGTATATTTTCTGCTTCTGAAGTCTCGTTCGGAAGGGGTTAATTTGCATTTAGAGTGATCTCTACGACCATAGCACTCGTGTCCTAATCCCATTTTCATGTTATTATCTGATTGCTCAGTTAGGAAATTTAGAACACGTGTGCTACCTTCCCATTTCTCATGAACCTTTCTAGCAAGCAAGAGTAACTCTTTTAGGGACTCTATTTCTTTGTTGCATTTGGAATGATCTAACCCTGTGACTTTGGGAGGATGAGTCTCTTCATAATTATCACGCAAGTTCTGGAACCTATCATTAAGAACCCGTACCATCTCGGTATGCGTTCTTTTAATATTTAGAAGATCAGTTTTAGATTCCTTTAATTGCTGAGTTAGAGATTCGATCTCCTTCTTTTGATTTGAGATCATGGCCTCTCTATCCGTGGCCTTTGTCTCAAGTAGCTCTTTGACTTTTCTCAATTCCAATGTTATAGTTTCACTAGCTATAACTTTGGCTTGAAGATGCTTAATGTTGAGTTTTAGGTCTGAGGTTATAGCTTCATTAGCTATAACTTTAGACTCAAGAACCTTCTTCTCAGCATTTGTCGTATCTGAAGTTGTAGCCATGTTGGCTGTAACTTTAGATTTGAGCTTTTTGGCCTTTGTTTTAAGGAGATTATTCTCTTCAGCAATGTCAAGGATTTGTTCTTTCAAGTCTTTCAATTCCATTTCTTGTTTTATCAAGAGATTGCTCAAAATATTCAATTAAAGCATTCTTAGACAACTTCTTAACATTCTTCTTAAGTTCAAGATAACTTACCTCTTCTTGTTCTTCTGAATCTGAATCTCCTAGGAAGCAGCAGTAGGAGTCCACACTATCTTTATCATCGTCTGAGAAGAGGTCAAGACTGACGTTGCTTAAGCATAGGTTAGCAACTTCTTCTTCTTCTGATGCTTCTTCATCCTCAGGGTCTAGATCTCCCCAAAGAAGATGCTATCATCACTTGCTTGAATTCCTTCTTAGTCTTGTCACGTTTTGCTTTGTCTTTAATTTTCTCCCATGTGGGACAATCCTTAATCATATGACCGGATTCTCCACACTTGAAGCATCCTCTATTAGCAAACGTATTTTTTTACTCGGAAATTTTCTTATTAGTGAATTTATTATTATTGAACGATTTTGCTTGCTTATTTCTGAAAATGCGTTTGTTGAACCGTTTAGCAAACAAGACTGTTTCGTCCTATATTTCTACATCTTCTTCTTCCTTAGCAGAAGCTTGTAGAGCCATGCTCTTCTTATTACTGGACTCGGCCTCATCGTCATCCAGGACGAGTTCATGAGCCATGAGAGCACCAATAAGTTCTGCATAAAGGAGAGAAGTGAGATCTCTGACTTCTTCCATAACCGTGACCTTGGGACGCCATTTCTTGGTTAAACTCCTAAGTACTTTTCTAGCAATATCCTCGGAGTTGAAAGTTTTACCAAGATTTTTGAGCTCATTGACTATTGTAGAAAATCGTGCTGACATGCTATCAAGTGATTCATTATTTTCCATTCTGAAAAGTTCGTATTTTTAAATCAGCAGGTCAATACGATATTTCCTTACAGCCGACGTTCCTTCATAGGCCAATTCAAGACCATCCCATATTTCCTTGGCCGAAGTGCAAGAAGAAAAACGATCGAATTCAGTCGATGTCATGCCGTTTTGTAACAGGCTTATCGCTTTCGAGTTTTTTTCAGCCTTCTTGTAATCAGCCTCAACATAGTCTTCTTCCTTTTTCTCATAGGTAGTGCCTTCCGAAGATGCGTCCAGAATTTTATTTGGTCCGTTCTTTATAATCGTCCAGCATTCCCAATTATGTCCTTTTATGTAGTGTGTCATCATGTTTTTCCAAAGTCCATAATTCTTCCCATCAAAGACGGGACACTTAAGATACTTGGAATCCATTTCACACGTGTAACACAGCGGAATAAAAATAAAATAAAAAGATAGACGGATCTAGCCTCTTTGCGGATAGGCAATCAAGAGCACAAGACTCTGATACCAATTGAAATGTCTATCACACCCGAAATACTCGAGAGGGGGGGGGTGAATTGAGTATTTAAAAATTATGCCTACTTTTTATTTTATATCAAGGTGATTAATTACTTAAAGTTTATTGATTAAACTTTAACTAATTAACTAACTGATTGTGAACGTAATGAAATGACTGAAATGAAAGATGCAAGGACACACGATATTTGAAGTGGTTCAGCTTCACACGTCAAAGCCTACGTCCACTATTCTCGATTAATAATTTTAGTACCTTACTCCGGATTACAAAATTATCAACCCAACTCGTATAGTAAACTCTAACTATAACTCGATTTGAATATCACTAGATATTCGATTTGACTATCTTAAGTTACTAAGAAAGCACTTGATTATTCTCTAAGTGTTCACACAATTGAACGAGTAAGAAACAATATGAAGTACTATTATCTTATGACGTCATCTTAAGAAAGATAAGCAATTTGAAGAGCACGACTTTTTGCAATATTTTCAAAAACAAAACAATAAGACAATTAAGAATTAAACTTAAATATGTTTTGCAAGGATTGTTGTATTTCGAAAAGCTTACTTAGATAAGGAATGATCAATTGTATTTATAGTAGAAGAGAGAACTAGGGTTTGCACGAAACCCTAGGAAGCCGTGAGATAGGCGGCAAGGATTACAAGAGATAAATCTTTATCTCTTTCCTAATTTAATCCAAGATATTATAGTTTAGGTAAATAAGATAAAAGTAAATCTTATTTGATTTCCAAATCTATATCTTTAAGAAGTTTAGATAAGCAAACAAATCAAATCATATATAATTAAGATAGGAAAATATCTTATATAAATATAAGCTAGATTTGATTTGGATAGTTTACTTATGTACAACAACTTCACATGCCCCAACGGTTTTCAGCTCATGGCTGAAACCCTAGGCCCGTGCTTATCTTTGGATAAAACCTATCTTCTTGGATTAGGGTTAGGTTAAATAGATTAGCAAACCCTAGGTAGCATGACGACCCATAAGTCGTTTTACTAACCAATAGAGATATGCAAGTTACCTATTATAACAACCCATAATTCAACTCTACTATATACACAAATGATTTCGAAATATGTTTAAAGAATTTTATCTTTTGAAAAATGATTTTAAAACTATTAAAATCGTGCTATTAAAATGATACCTAAAGTTATAGTACAAACAACTATAACTTTAAGCTTGGTTAGTAAAGTTATAGGTGAAATAGCTATAACTTTACTTTCCCAATATTCTTATCTTAAGATACCGTCATTAGATGAAGACCTATACTAACTAATCTTTCTGGAGATCTTCAGTGATAGGATCCTCTCTTTATCTTGACCAAAAGCTCTTCATCTTAAGCTTTGTTAAAGACTTGATCTAGCCTTTTGCTTGAATGATCATCATACTTGAACCTTGTTACAGTTGCTTATGATGCTTTAAGAATCTTCAATGTTATAGCTCAAGCTGCTATAACATTACTTGAATGATGCCTCACAAATCTTCAATGTTATAGCTAAGAATGCTATAACATTACTTGTTAACTTGTAAACCTAAGTTAATCTAACAAAGACTAAACAAACTATTACGAGCAAGAGTTTACATAAAACGAGACACATACTTGTCATTATCAAAACTTAATCATATATCTATATGGTCCAACATCATCAATGCAAAATTATGGTCATTGTTGATTGAAAACCAACGAATGAACTGGGAAGCAGGGGTCATTGACTTCAATAGAACATTGGTCAACAAGGATTTGTTACCCGTCTAATCTTCCACCATTTTACTCCGTCTTGACACGTCTTATTTCCGTCTCGTTATTCCTCCTTACCTACACATTATTATAATAAAGTAATAGTAATACTAATATTAAATAAGAATCCGACTAATTATTAATTCTAGCTAAAACAACTAGTTATTACAAATTATTAATTAAATGAGCTATTTAATCATTTAAGAATGCAAAATCGAATCGGAATAAGGTATAAATGAGGGGTAAAACGCGACTAAAATCCTAATTATCATGGTTCCCGTCACAAAGGGGGATGTGCACATTAATAGACATGGGTTGTTGCTCATTGCGATGAGCGGGGCTTAGGTGGGCAAGGTTGCGGCCCCCCACTGGCGGTGAGGATTACCTGTTGCGATGGGTAATCCGGCAGAGCTGCACACTTAAGTGTGTAGCCGGATACTGGATATGATTAAAGTTGGAGAGGTGTTATACAGTTGGTTTGAATTGTGTTAGTTGTCTTTGTACTCTATTTATCTTAATTACTCAGTGAATTGACCCCGTGTTGTGTGTTCAAAACTGTGGTGATCCATTCGGGGATGGTGAGCAGTTGGGTTAACATGTGTTGCTTGTTACGATGCTTGCAGGATATGGAAGGGAATCGAGTCATCATGTTGTCGAACTAGATGCCGCTGTCACTCGTGTCAAGTAGTTCTTCTAGTTGTATATGTTGTAGTCTTGCTTACGTTGGTTTTAGTTGTAAAGGATAAAGTTAATCAATAAATGTTCTATTATTGTTTATTTGATCTACTTACCTTGAGTAACCGAGATGGTAGCACCTTTATATGCTGGGGTTGGTCCTTGGTAAGGCATCTTGGTATATGGGGGTGTTACAAACACCTTGATATCCTAGGGTGGTCTTGGTAAGACACCTTGGTGTATATGGGTGTTACACTAGTAACAATGTCAAAGAGGTATATTTGCATTTAATTACGTAAACAACGATCAAGCTAGTCACAAAATTGTAACGTTTGGAATACAATTACACAGGTGTAAATGGGGAACATAGAGCAAGTCCAACGGTAAGTTAGTTGCAACAAGCTTATCACTGCAACATCACATTTTAAGCTAATTTAGTTTTGAGCTACCAATTCATTTAATTGGTTTAACTAAAATTTTAATTAGCTTAACCCACATCTCAATAAATCAAACTAATCTTTATTGGATGTAGTTTTGTGGTAAGGTCATTTAAGCTACCAGCTTAATGAATCTTTTTGTTTGGTTTAAGCTATCTTACATGGACTTGTCCAATGATTTATCCAATAGCTTGCAATTTCTTAAACTAGTTTTAAACCCGTGAAATTCACGGGTCTGTTTTTACAATTGTAAATCAATATAGCTAATCATAATTAAGATTTAATAATTTTTTATTTAGTTTTAATTATAGTTATAATCTTAGCTATAAAAGGTTGTGTCCGCTTGCATGATCCAGACTTAATCAATGAAATATTATTTCATAGGGTGAAAATATTGAACTCCATATTAAGAGTTTAGTTTGACTTCTATCTAGTTGATGTCAAACTGTAACTCTTATACTTTCATATACTAAAATTTTAACATAAACACTTGACTTTGACGTGAATCTCATGCAGAAAAAGTTGAAATGACAATCTCTCGCTAAATTAGTGAGAAACTACTCTTTTATATCATTTTACGCGTTTTTGTAGTCCTTTTAGAATACTTTGATTGCCGCCAAACTGACACGTTAACTTTATTACTATTTTCATAATAAGTGCAACCAATTTTTTCATTCATAATTTGTGTACATATTTAATTATGCATAACAACATTGTTTAAAATATGTAAAATGGTCTTACCATGTGTTGGAAGACTTACTCAATTAAAAGTCAAAAAGTTGGGTTAAAAACTTCAATTTATTTTAATTTACTAAAAGATAGAGATACATATAAACATATACATAATATCTCATTATAGACGGCACATATCCGTCTATAACTAAAGACGGGTCAAATATAATACCACATTTTTAATAGGACAAACAACAAGTGGGGTGGTGGAGGCGAAAAATATCACCACTTTCAAGCTATGTGACCCATCTTTAGTTATAGGCGGATATATCCGTCTATAGCAAGACTAGCTGAAACATATAAATAAATGCTCTGTACATAATATATAGTCCCTCTTTCTCGGTCATTTGTTGTCGTTTTTCATTTTAAGGTGTCTCAGTCAATTGTTGCCATTTCTATTTTAAGAATGAACTTAATGAGCAATTTGATCATTTGCACTCAATTTGTACCACTTGTCATTTAGTTATTGACCCCGGCCCTCCTCTTTCCTTGGTCTTTGTGCCAAAATCAAAGGATAGCAATTGACCGGGACGGAGGGAGTATGAGGTAGTAATAACTAATATTACTATTCCAATAAATAAAAAGAAAAAAAAAAGACAAAAGAATTAATCTAGAAAAAAAGCTCGGACATGAAAATAAATCACAAATTCTTGTTATCCGTCTTAAGGCAAAACAAAATGCATAGAAAAAAAACACTCAAAAGACGGACTTGATTGGAGCTGTATGTGACATAGGAAATATATAGTGTTTTTTTTTTGTAGTTTATTGAGAACTAATTGAGCGGTATTTTAGGACCCGCTTACTATTTTAGTGTAAATTATTATACTACGGGTATAAAAATGGAAAAGATAATTGCGTTGCATATTCGTAATTAGTAAATTTACTAATTTATAATATGAAAATATAAATCTCCCTTATTTCCCCGATTCCAACATTTGCTAAAAAAAACATTTTCCAAGAAAATAGTACTAAGAAATCCAGGATTAGTTTTGCATTTTGGAAAGAATCTCCGTAATTTTAGCATTAGAGAATAAATAATATGAGAAATGGAAATTGAATATTACATATATTTATGTGGCATATTCTACCGTTTTTTCCTTTCCATTGAAACAAAACTAGAAGAATATTTTGTAGTTACTCTAATAAGCTGACACGTCAGACTGAGTTTAAAATATGAGATGCCATGTCAGCAAGATTGGTTATTGCATTAAAAAAATATATGATGATTGCAAGTAAATCTCTAAGCAAAACCATTGGATTTGCACTCCAATGGTTGCAAAAAAGAACTAGCTTGTAATTTATCAAAAGTTTCTAGTACATCAACTTACATGCAAGAGCATCTTTAATGGTGAGCCACATTTTATTGTAACTTGGTTTGCCACATAGGTATTTCTAGCCGCCTTACTTTTAAGCTACATACCCAAACAATGGTGAGATACATACATCTTGTAGTTTGAATATGCCCACTAACATAATCAACCACTAATAAGCAAGCTACTTGAAATCAAGCATGTAGCTTGGTAGAGCATGTGTAGCTTTCAAGCGGGTCATAATTTTCTGACTCCAATGGTGAGTAACCCGCTTGAAAATTTTAAAAAATTGCATGCAGATCCTTCTTTGTAACCATTGGAGATGCTCTTACAATTGGAGATGAAAAATTAAAGTATGCCTGAAAGCAACACCTACTCTACCAACCTAGTAGCTTGACCCGGAGTTGATTGCTTAAAGGTACTGTGGTATTGTGGGGTCATACAAGCTACAAGAATACAAGACTCATGTTGCCATTATTGGATGAGTATGTAGCTACAAAGCTATGTTTGAAATTTAAAATAAATATATTTGTTTTTATTAAGTTAGGAATTTGTCATTTTTTTTATTTAATTGAAAAATAATCATTTATTTACGTTTTATTGAAAGTACGTAAAATAAGACTTCTTTATAATTATTTCTAAAATCCGATTTCTTAATTCAATTTGAAAAGTTAATTTCAAGTTTTAAATCATTTTATATTACGACGGTTTTAAATGCAGTTTGTGAGCTTGTTTTCCACTCAATTTGGACTTGATTTTCGATGCAAACTTCGACCCAATCCCTCGACATCCCATATCAACCCATAACCTAGCCAACCCACAACTCATACCTAGTCAAAGCTCCCACACAAACCAGCCCCAAACCCCAAACCCGCTGCTCTGTTTTGGCAACCCCAACCCGTGTCTTTTCGACCCAACCCGACTCCTATCCTATCTATATCCAAACCCATATTAGTACTCCCATGCCCATGCTTTATTACCCACGAACCTTCCTCACAACTCACAAGTCCCTCACCCGAGAGCAGCACACAACCCTCACCACTCTCTTGTTTTGGCGAAAACCCGCACCCGAGCTTTCACCTCACTTAGCCATACTTACCTCCCTTTGCCTTGTCCTCCAAGCACCTCGCTTAACTCTCCTCCAAGACTTCTAACCACTTCCAATATCCTTGCCAAACCTAGTTTATATCACCTTCCAAAACCGCTTCAAACTCTATCTCATGCCAAAATTCGATCTTTGACGCCCATTGATAGCACACAACCAAGCCATACAAACCCTCCTCGACTTCCCCATCTCCATCTCCATCTCCATCTCCCTATATATACTTCCATATAAACACAACATCGATTTATCATTCATACATCAATCTTCATCTTGTCCCTCTCAAATCTCACGTAAAAATAAGCATAGAGACCTTAGGAACAAGCCTAAACCCAGAAAAGAATTCAGACATGAGTTTAGGTGACGATTAGAGCATCAGATTGCTCTCTTATTGATGTTTACTCCTTTTTTGGACAGCGGCGGTTCTGGCTTGTTTTTTTATCAATTTTAAATCATTTTCACTTTTGTTTTTTTTTTTGCTATAAATCACAAATTTGCAGTCTCGCGATTCCAGAACATCTTTTAAATCGAAAATTGGTTGAGAAAAGAAATCGCAAACTTGTTTTAAAATTTGCCTTGCGCTTAAACGTGTTTTGTTGTTTGAAAAATCGAACCTTTTTGCAATTACGAAAACCGTCGACAACATACCCTTTGTGAAAACTCTAGGAGTCAAGTTTTTTGCACAAAGTTACATCGTCGATGGTTTTCGTAATTGCAAATCGATTCGATTTTTCAAAATAATAAACACGGTTTTTTTGCGCTTTACGCGAGCCAGATTTCAAAACAAGAATGTGAATTCGTTCTCAAGCAATTTTCGTAAGATATTCAGGAATTATAAGACTCCAAAGTTGTGATTTATAGCAAAAAATAGAAGTGACACCACGACAAATCTGGCAATCAATAAGGAGTGTATCACAATGGTTTAATGCATTTAATAACGACACTTAGATTACCGTTTTTCAAATATTGGCGGAAACCTAGACCGCGATAATGAGAATAACGGTTTCCCACGAAAACTGTTGTTATTATAATGTGACAACGGCTACTTAACAAACCGTTATAAAAAACGTTTAACAGTTTCCAAAAGCTCGTTATAAAATCGCTCTTATCAACGGTTGTTAGACAACCATTACCAGTTTAAGAAAACGGTATTTCGAAAACCGTTACTAAATTAGCACCAATAACAGTTTGTGGTACCCGTTTTTATGTTATAGATACGGATTTCTTGTGACCATTATCATATTTAATAATGAAATAACGGTTTTTCAATTCAAGCGTTGTCACTATTTGATTAGATTTCTCAGTTTGACCACTGCATGTAAAAATTTATCAGAACTTTAATAAATATTCAATTTGACCAATAATATTCAATTTGACCAAAATAATTCTATAAATATGTCTTCATAATGTTCTAGGTCAAAATCTAAATTATCAAACATTTACTCTTTAATTTCTCTCTAAAAAAAATATGGCTGGTGTATCAGAGCTACAATCACGTACTCGTTACGCATAGCCTTTTACTTGCATTCTCCATAATCTCCCGGTTCGTTATGATAGAAATGGAAAGGGTTTAAACCTTAATTTTGGGTGGCTGACGCAAATGCTTCATGACTCCGGTTTCATTGCGGTTAAAAAAGTGTACCCTGTGTCTACAAACAAGCAAGGTTTTGTAGGCTTCGCTTTTATCGAGTTTGACGAAGCCAACTGCCATGATAGTTTTCGTCAGGCGAGAACATTAGGGGCTAGATTTGCGGGGAAAGATGCGAGGAAAGAGGACTTCTATTCGGATGCTAAACAAAAGGGCCCTTATCTATGGGTTGCGACCCATGTTGATCATCGTCTGCTGACACATTACAGGAGGCATCACATTCCTGCCACCGTGCCTATGTCATGGGAGAAAGAGGCCATTACACCTGCGCTGCCCGCTGATGATGAAGAGTCGATCTACGACTTGATCTATGCCGAAATTGGGCATGAAGACTATCTTAATTCTTCATCTCATTCTAATTAAGTCTTTAATTATTATCTGACATTATGAGTTGTATTTTGATTATGGTGGTTATTTGAATTAAAGTTTAATTATTTACGTTATTTGTTACTATGTTTTATTTAAGTTCTTACACTCAAATGCAATCCACCAAATAAAATATTATAATGACTAACTTTCTACTTATAATAATAAAAAAAGAATGGAAACGACATAATAAGATAATAAGAATTGGAACCGTTATAATAATAATAATAATAATAAGACAAAATGATAACGGTTCTTTATTAAGCCGTTATCATATTACATATATCAACAATGGTTATTTTACAGCCATTGTCATATTACACCAATTAAAAACGGTGTTTCTTAAAACCTTTGTAAAAATAGATCCACTGTGAAAACTGAAAAGTTTGTGATTTTAGTTTACCAATGCATGTCGTATTTATTGGTTGTTTGACTATTATTCACCTCATTCATGCTTGCACAGTTACAACGGTACTTATAAGAACCGTCTTAGATTACGCAACTCTAAAAATAAATGAAATTTCAAAGGTATTAATAATAGAATGACTGATGGTGAACAAGTCATCTTTGCCGTCGTCGGGCTCATTAATCTTTATAGCTTAAAAAGGGTAATCTCATTTTCAAAGCTACTGGCTTATATATGGGTCGTACTTGGATGATTGATGGTGAAATTGGTGATCCCATTTATAATGATAGAATTGCTGAATTTTACAATTTCGTTAGTGAAAATTTTCATCTCCACTCATCAATCCCCTGCCCTTGTAATAGATGTGGTAATATTAGGGTTTTGCCTATCCCAGATGTCAAAATACACTTAGAAAAGAATAGTTTCAGTAGAGATTATAAGCGTTGGATTTTTCATGGAGAATTAGAGGATGAGGATGGGGAATCTGATGTAGAGGTAAATAATCATACACCTGAAGCTGCTGGTTTAGATATAGGGGATGGGCATATGATGTGTGTGTGTAAACAATCGTTCACCTACACATGAAGTTGTTTTAGGTGAGAAGTTTGCTGAAGATGATGGATTCGATAATTTTGAAGCTACCGATGATGGGGAAATAAATGCTGATGATTTAATTGAGAAGTTGAGTCAATCTGAAATGCCTTTATTTAAATGATTGTAAGAAGTATACCAAATTTTCCACGGTGGTAAAGTTATATAACTTGAAGGAGGCAAATGGGTGGAGTGATAAGAGTTTTACGGATCTTCTAACTTTGCTATGTGACATGCTTCCTGACGGTAATGTTCTTCCGGGTCGGACATATGAGGCTAAAAAAATGATTAGAGAATTGGGCATGGAATATGAGAAAATACACGCTTGTCCCAATGAATGCATATTGTACCGTAAAGATTATGAGAAATTATCACATTGTCCGCGCTGCTTTGTATGGCGTTATAAGACTAAGGAAGGGATCTCAGCTAAGGTGTTATGGTATTTTCCAATAATACCAAGATTCATAAGGATTTATTTGAATGAAAAAGATGCAAGAATGTTGACTTGACATAAAAGTGGAAGGATTGAAGATGAAAAGTTAACCCAGCGGATGGTCAACAGTGGAAAGAGTTTGACGCTAAATATCCTGACTTCGCCAAAGAAGCAAGGAACTTGCGTCTAGCGCTCTCCACAGATGGAATGAACCCTCATGGAAACATGAGTACCCAACACGGTACTTGGCCAGTTGTGTTGGCCATCTATAAGTTGCCCCCATGGGTTTGCATGAAACGGAAGTATCTGATGTTGTCTTTGTTGATATCTGGCCCTCGACAACCTGGAAATGACATAGATGTGTATTTGAAACCACAACTAGATTATCTGAAGATTCTGTGGGAAAGAGGGATACCAGTTTTTGATGGTTATAAGTGTAATACCGTCCTTTTAGGGACCCGTTGACCGACGTTGACTGACCTTAGACACCGATCTTGACCTTAGGAAACTTTACGAGTGATGACTTGTGAGGTAGTGAGCTTTAGTTTGTGTGTTAATCGATTGAGCTAAGGCTACTCGATCGAGTAACTTGGGAGCGCAATCGAGTAGAGGTCACTCGATCGAGTAAATTGATTACTCGATCGAGTAACGGGTTTACAACGGGGAATTATAAATCGTATTTCGTGAAACCCCAAATTATTTCCCTACCTTCTTCCTAAACCTAGATGCCGTCACCTCCTTTTTCCTTCATCATAGTCCCTTTCTTTGAGGCCTTTGAGGATGCTTACACAATGGGGATGGGATGCTTGAGTCGAGTAGCGGTCTTGACGCCGGATTGCTTTGTATAGGTATGCTATCATCATCATCATCGTCATCATTGTTTTCAGTTAGGTTTGTAGTGGTAGTAATAGGTGGTTTTATTGATTGTATAGGTGATTCTCATGGTTGGTAGATGTCTTGTGATCGAACGCGGAATCGATGCGGTCTGCTAAAGGTAGGTTCACCTACTCAGTACTGTTGATGGTCTAGAGTGTCTGTTGATGTTGTTTGGTTGGTATAGAGTCAGTATTGCTGATTGGTTGTAATAGTTGTTAATGTTGTGTTGATATGGTAGTTGGTGTTTGTTGTTGTACAGTTGGTTGTGATTGTTTGTCTATGGTTCTCGAGGTGTGCCCTCGGCTGAGTGGAGTCACTTGCGGGAGTGGCTTCACGCCCGTCGTTTGGCCTCCGTGGAACCCGCCATGGGAGGGGATGTGAACATTAAGGAACATGGGTTTATCGCTCGGATAGATGAGCAGGGCTTAGGTGGGAATGGCTGCGGTCCCCCACTGGCAGGACTGGACCTTCGGGCAGTCAAAGATGGTAGTTGGATGGAGGTGTGGTGTGTGTGTTGTTGTACTTGTGTTGTGGCTGCTTTTGTAAAGTTTGTTACCTTAGTTACTGACCTTGTATGTTTATGTTTTGTTGTTTGTTTCTGTTGTGTCGGTCGTGATCCACTATGGTGAGCAGTCAGTCTTAGCAGGTTGTCGTTTGGATCATAGCTGGGTGCTTGGAGGGACGAGTCTATCACGAGTCACGATAGAAGTAGTTCACATAGTAGTTAGTGGTTTGGAGTCGTATCTTTCGTATCGTCTGTTGTTTATACATCACTTATAATATAACTTAAACGTTCTTTTATCGACGTTTGATTATTATTGTCCTCGGGCAACCCAGATGGTAACGCCCTTATATTCTAGCGAAGGTCTTGTTAAGGCTCCTTAGTATATGGGGGGTGTTACAAAGTGGTATCAGAGTGAGGATTTTAGAACCTGTAACAAATGAGCCTAATGAATGTAGCGAGTCTAATAAAATGAACCTGGTGTATGTGTATTGGGAGCCCCAGCTGATGCTCGATATTAGGTGAGTAGGCGCCCTCATTTCAAAATCATGGCCCCATTATGCTTAAGCCAGTCGCCGGTTATGGGAATATTGAGTCGGGAATTATGTGCTTAGAGTGTATGATGGTTAAGTTGGAAATATCTGTGATGGAGTCTCTGGTAATGTTTAGTATGTGTAATTGTGATGAGGAGCTAAGTACGTTTGTGGTTGAGTAGAAGTGTAACACCCCTATTTATTTAGGAGCCTTTAGCAAGGCATTCCCAATAAATAGGACTGTTACCATCTCGGTTGCCTGAGGTAATTGATACAAATTAAAACAAACCAAAGTACTTTAATAACTTTAACTGAAATAATGGTCTTATTACATTGCCAACCGATTAAATTTAAACCTTAACATTACAATATACTACGCAGCAAAAATTACATAAATAAAGTTGTATAAGTCAACTAACTGATCTAGACAGCAACTATGGTCCAAGTCGAGCTCACGTCCCAATGCTCCCAAGTCAGCTAAATCTTTAGTACCTGTCAAATCTACTCCCTATTATGGTTCATCACAGGTGTTCACGAATACACTGTCAACCACGAGGTTGAGTAGGATAACAATCTCAAGATAGATAATATAAATAGCACAAAGATTCCAACACAAATGCCAAATCAACTATTCTCCCAATACACCACCACGAAGGTATTAAACGGTGTCTGCCAGTAAGTTTATAATACATCACTCGAAGACTCTTACCATGATATCTACCCCAGCCAGTAAGTTTATATAACATCACCTGAAGGCTCTTACCATGATGTCTACCTCAGCCAGGCTAAACCTGATACCCAACTCATTATCCAACCAACTGTAGCACCAACAATGGCTACCTACCACACCATCTCAAGAACATCCAATACAACCCTTTCCAATCACAATATACAAGATATGTATAATCCAATTATCCAAACAGTTCAATTTAATTAGCACAACATCCAATTAAATAAGAAGATACACAATTAATAGGTCCAGTAGAATCGTTATCCTACCTTTTCGGCAAAATACTCCCAAATAGCAATCCAATAAGATATTTAGAAATATTCCACTTCAAACCGTCTCAACAATTCCGTCACCTAATAAGATATCATTATTCACAATCACTACTAATTCTAATTATATAAATTATAAACAGTTAAACTAATTTTGTATCTTACTTATTAATTAATTAATTAATTATAAATTAATTATATTATTTATGTGCTTGTATAAATTATTTCGTAAAAACCCGTCTCAATAATTTAATAAATCAACCCGTACACAAATACCCAAAACCCATGACATTCACGTGTAACACCCAACAAAACACACCCATTAAACACGGCTAAAACCGAGTCCAACACCCCACCAAAACCCGTCCTTCACGACTCCCCTAGCCATCGTCAGCTCCACCCAAGCCTGCCACCTTTTAGCCCGCAACACAATGAACACCGACGACCAAAACCACCAGCCAAACCGCAACCAACAACTCTTAAACACCCGCCCTAACAGTCCCTTTCAAAACCCGACATCGACAACACCTACTCGACACACCCACGAAAACCCGACCACAAACACCACCTAACACCACCTATAACCACCGCCCAACTCTTCACTCAACCCTCGACAAGAGCCACCCAACACACCCTAATTAAGGCCAGAACAACCACAACAAACTCCTCCGAAAACAGCACCCCATAACACGGGATGCTCCCATGTTTTTCGAGACCTGACCACCATGGTTAAAACACCACACCACGACCAACACGAGCCCCCAAACCTCCACTAACTACCACAATGGACACCCTGGTCCACGGCGGTTCCAACCACCCTCGGTCACGGTCACAAAAGCGGCTATGGTATTCGTCTTAAGATGGTGACGCCCAAACAAACACCCTCCCCTGTTTTCACGCGATTCCGGCCATTACCTACGCAAACCACCATCCCCGACTACCCTATAGCCACCACGAGTCCAACCATACCATGTTCGAGTCACAATAGAGGATCCAATTTGGGGTTAACCGAATATCAACAACCAACAATCATAAAACACGTGTTACAACTACCCACATAAACTCCCTTACGAGTTCCAGTAGCTACTGTTCAGCGAAGAGCAGTCGATCGACTGCCTTGTGTGGTCGATCGACCAAGACGCTAATTCTGACGTGAATAAGAAGATCGAGAATTAAGAAGCCCATTGTACATTAGGTTTTGGAATAAGAACTACGTTGTATTCCTATATAACGTAGCTTTAGCATTCAGAATAATCATCGAGTTTTTATCTAGTTTTTAATCCATTTTTATTCAGTTATTAGGGAACTAATTAGGGTTTGGTATTAGAAGTTTTTATCATTCAATCAATTTACTTTTGCATTCGGTCTTTGATCTTCCTTCCTGCTTTTACGGTATTCTTCTGCTCTTATTTCAGTTTGCTTTATTTCGTTGTAGTATAGAATTGCTAGTTAGTTTTCCGAAGCCAAAATTATCATTTTATGTTATTTGTTTGTTTAATTATTTCAAGCATGGATTCAGTAGTTTATTTCATTAATCTTGTTGTTGTTTTCGTAATAGTCATGAGTAGCTAAACTATTCGTGCTAGGATGTAGGGAATCTGTAGGTTAGGCGGCATTAAAATTAGCACGACCTGAAATCGCATGCCGGTCGATCGACTGGGTTCCCTGGTCGATCGACTGGCCACGCTGAGATTGTCTTCGTTTTAATTGATTTAAATTCTATATTTGACGAATCGAGTGCACGCGACTAGTTGAATGCTTAGGAAATGACTGACCCATTAGATCGAAATATAGGGAAGGTTGTTAGACTACCAATTAAAATGACTAAACTATGCTAAGATCGAAAGATAGGTAAAGTTTAGGTTTTTAGTCACTTTTCAGGACGAGAGTCAGTACTAGTGATATTAGGGACCTGTAGCGAGATCGAAAGATGCTACTTGTTAACACTGGACCGAGAGGACTTCTTATTATCCCGTCTCACGTGATTTATTTCAGACCTACCTAGTATGCTGCCGCCGAAACTACAGTGAACCGACCATCTTAGCACCCTTTTAATTCTTGATTTTATCCGTTTAATTAGTTTACTGTCTTTTAATGCCTTTAGCTATAGACCAAATCAAATCAAAACCCCCACACACCGTTACTTTTAGACTTAAATTAGACAACTAATAATTGCATCGCCTCCCTGTGGTTCGACCCTGTTACCACTAGCTTCTGTTAATTTTAATAGGAAATATAAATTTTATCTTTGGTGCACACAACGACAGGCATCAGCGACACAGACGACAACCACGCACACCATCCTTCCTAAGTGAATCTCGTCCTTCCCTTGGTGAAGGTTTAGCCTATACTCATAAGAGTGTGTAGAAATGGGTGATAGAAGAGGGAGGCAGGCTATGGTTAGAGAAAGAGGAACTGTCGATAAAATGGAAAAATGAAATAAATCTCGCGAACTTGCGTTTTATATTAACACGTCAACAGCAGCCATACTCGGTCGAGTACCAGAGTACTCGGCCGAGTAGGCTCTACTCGGTCGAGTATTGAAGATCCTCGGCCGAGTAGCCTCTGCTAGGTCGAGTAAGTCATCCTATAAAATACGTGTTGTAAGTCTGATCCTTCCCCCATTTCTCCCCAAGGTCGGTCTTGGTCAACAGAGTCAGTCAACAAGGTCCTTAAATATCCTAGGTATTACAGTCTTCCCCCCTTAAAAAGAACTTCGTCCCCGAAGTTCCGTCTCCACGACATCAACAACAAGGCTATGCAAAACACAATCCACACACATAAAGACATACGAACTCCGGCCGTACTCGATACTACCACCACAACACATTATTCAACAAACAATCATACCACCACAGTTACCACGTACAAAAATATACGAGAAGGATACTCCGTCATAGACTTACAGCAAGGACGTTCAAATCCCATACCATATGTTTTTCGTATACCAATCCGGTGAAAGCAACACAACGACTACCAAAAGTACACATCCTACACACCCATACAGGATTGCACGTTCATGCTACTTACAATATAACATAGATACAACTTCAAAGAAACGTAATGAACTTCAATAACGTGTAACATAGTGTGATTCCAAATACCAACATAGAAGTAGAAGTGGTTCAAGTATTATAGACATAATTTCATCATTTGTCCTCGCGACATTACTCTTCCCCTCTTAAAGGAACTTCGTCCCCGAAGTTCACCGCTAGCTACTTCCCGTACCCAAAGCCAACGCACACATCATGACTGTGACATTACCCCTAAACTCTTGTTGCACAACTTACTTTATGACATTACACGCTTGTGACTCATAGAGACAGAATGTTTCAGCAATTAAGTAGTGTATATAAATCCAAATATGGGGTTAGCAAATGATAGAAACTTTATTCATAAGCTTTTAGGTTAGACATGAACCGGCCACTAGTTTCACTCATCCAGTTGGAGCGATTATAACTGTAACCAAACATATACACGTATAAGACTGGTGACAGCTACAACATCGTCTGGGTATTGTGTTACATTTCTATATTGTTTAAAGGCTCGTGTATCACCCTGAACAATTTAAGTTCCTGGATATTAACCAATGCTATATAACTAAACATTCACAAATTAATATGTTATCCAAGCAATCGCATACCTGTGACATGATCATAGTCCATCTTTTGGACAATTGATTACACAAAACGACAATATAAGGCACCCACAGACTCCGTCATACAATTATTCACATAACTTTTGCAATTCACATAACTATCACACGTCATGGTCTCTGTATCAGCAATAATCGGCCGAGTATGAATGGCTACTCGCTCGAGTAAGCTCTACTCGGTCGAGTATATTTGTATACTCGGCCGAGAAAGCTCTACTCGGTCGCGTAGTGGCTATACTCGGTCGAGTTATGACAGGCAGAGGGCTTTCGGCGCCATCACATAGAGCATTCACAGATTAACCTGCAACCAAACTCTCCACAACGATACCAAACATAACTAATTCCTAACATAACGAAATCCAACACGTCTCCACCAGATAAGTTAAGTAAATAACGGCCTTATGGCCGAGTACAGTCATCCAACAGTAGATAATAAATCCCGAAAGTAAACATCCAATGCAAAAGTAATAAATCCAACACAAAAGAAATCAATCCAAGCAATATAACAACACAAGATCAATAACCAGGACCCTCCTCCATGTCATCGTCACCACCTGCACCAGAAGTACCTGCACCTGAACTGCCCGCTCCTGGAAAGCCTGCTGCTGCTGCTGAGGAATCTCCCCCTAGCTGACTGCCATAGTTAGCTCCCCACGGTCCCGCGAGGCAGCCAAACTCAGTCTCCTCCGGAGGCCTCCAGTTATTAGGGTCGACGCCATAGCTATGGAAGACTCCTGAGTCCACTCCAAGTCCCCTCCACCAAACAGGCTATGCTAGCTGAGTCCCTATGCCCTGGTTATAAGCCATCTCATGCATGTTGCGGAGCACCAAAGTAGTGGATATCCGCTCAGCCAGGTCACTCGGCTGCATCCTGGGGTCATGCACTGTGGGGTAGGGCGAGTACTGGTAAGGATAGAAGTCAGGGGCGGAGTAAGAGGGCTCAGGTACAACCGGGTCTGCCCTAGACTGCCTCACCCTACGGCGCTCTCGAGGTGAGGGAGGTGCCTGATGCTGTCCCTCAGGCACGGTGACAGGCTCAGGTAGGTCCAAGAGAATCCTTGGGTCAATCAGGTAGGTTTGGGGCTCAGGCCTAGGAATGGTACAAAGCTCCCACTCAGCCAAATGGTCAACAACAAGGAGATGGGCTGGGTCTGGAAGCACCATCCACATAGATCCCCTCACCCTCCAGGCATAAGACCCGTCATCCATCTTCCTCAACCATCTGTTCTGACGTCAGTACTGAGCGTCCATGGTAGGCACAATCTCTACATACTCATCCCCCTCAGGAGGTGAGGCCTCAAAATCTGTTAGGCGCTGAGCTAGGCGGGTCACTATGGCCCCGCAGGCAATGTGTCGGGTATCGGACTGTGCCATGCGCTTAAGACTAGAGCACACTACCCCTGGAGCACTGTAATAGAACGGTTTCTGATGGTGTAGGTTAAGGTAAGATATAAGCAACATGACCTCGTGAGAATTAAGCTTACTCACGTCGTCCCTCGCATACAACAAGCAGGTCATCATCCTCAAGAACATACGGAGAACAACATGCTGAACATCGTTAATTAGCATGGAACTGGCGCTAGGAGTAGGTCGGCCAATCAAGTATGGAAGGTAAAGAGGGGCGCCGTTGTTCTTGGCCACATCACTAAGGTACCCTTCCCCCTCGGCCTCTAGACCCAAATGGTCAGCAAACTCGTCTAGGGTAAGCTCATGATCCTCATTCATGAGGCGAAAAGAGACGGTCTTTCCCTTCTTGTCATAAACATAGGAGCTCAAAATCTCCAAGGTCAGGTGGGGGTAAGATTTCTTCCTCAGGTGATATAACCCTTCCATACCCAGAATCCGAAAGATGTGAAATATGTCCTCTTTGATCCCTAAAGTCTCAAGAATACCAGGATTAATACAGCGGGTGGGACGGAAAGGACGACGCATAAGGGCCACAAAAGCCTTACGTTGATTGAAATCAAAGAAAATTACCGATGGATGTGCCTCCACCAGTGGAACTACAGGTTCACTGCTTGACTGACCCATCTCAAGCTAGACATTAGCACGAGTTCTTTTGTTGGGTAGGCCTCTGGTTTTCACCATGCTGCAAAAGGACAAGCTTTAACAGGGGATTGACACACTAACTCTTATCGCAAAAGACGGACTATTTTCAATTGTATACAGATTTTGAAACGGTCTTTTAAGACAAATTTTATCAGGAAATCACCAAATACCTTACAAATTATATGGTTACAAGCTTCAAGTTGTCTCAAACCAAAGGATAAACAACAAACGGAGAGTGTTTCGTTTTTAGCAACCCTAGAATGCATAAATCAAATTTTAAACCATGAAATTGCTTAAACAAGGGCATACAAGAGGTTTATATACGATTAAATCTAAGAAATAACAAGATAAAGACTCAATTTCAGTTGCCCAAAATGAAAATTCGAAGTATAGCTGAAATTATACCATAACTTTGAAAACAAAGAGATAAATCTAATTAAAACCTTACCTTGGATTGGTTTATAGCAAGGGAGAATAACTTAATCACCAAGGATTGACCCAAAAAGCTTGAGAACGGTAGGGTATGGAGTTTTAGAGAGAGAGGGATGTGAAGATGGGAGGCGGAAATAAGAAAGAATGGGACAAGAATAGGGTTTTTGTATAACCCACTTAAGTCCCGATAAAGCAATACTCGGTCGAGTGTTGGGCATACTCGGCCGAGTATCGACTACTCGGTCAAGTATCCTTCTTGCTCGGTCGAGTTTTCAAGGACAGTAGCGATTTCAATTTTCACCAAACGGACACTCGGTCGAGCAGCTTAATACTCGGCCGAGTATGGTCTACTCGGTCGAGTACAGTTATCTACTCGGTCGAGTTTCCAAAAGTGAAGACGAAGTCATATTTTTCATTGTTCCTGCAAAATAAATAGCATCGTTCGGAGTTCCGTGCAACCGGCTCGTCACTATTAGAGCTTACTTCTACCACATTAACACGCACCAACACGAATTTGTTTTTGCACATACATCATCAATTTGTCGTTACTTCTACCTACATACCTTACTTTTACTATAGAACAATTCACATATCACCTTAAACATATGTAACTATTTAACCACAGTACCCGCAAGGTTTAACTTATGTATTACATTATTACACGTTCCGCTAATCATAATATACTTGCCTTTAACCAACATTTACAAGACAGCCATTATCACATACGCAACCATTGTGGAACAATTAAATGGGCTTACCTCTGATCACTCTTCGCCACGATTCATTCACCAACTCTAGACTTTTCCATACACATTGATACTCATCACATAAACACAGATGCACACAACGACCACCACTAAGCAACCAACGACTCTTACTAGCTACCCTTATTTCCGTGTCTGGGTTAAGTTCGATGGGGCAATGGTTTTGAAATGAGGGCGCCTTCTCACCCAAAATCTAGCATCGGTTGGGGCTCCCAACGCACATACACCAGGTTCATTTTAGTTGACACCCTACATTCATTAGATTCATTAGTTCAGGTTCCAAAATCGTCGGCTCTGATACCACTTTGTAACACCCCTGCACACCAGAACGCCTTACCAAGGACCATTCCAGTGTATGACGGTGTCACCATCTCGGTTTCCCGAGGAAGTAGATCAAATCAGACAATAAGAGAACAATTATAAAATATTAATGTACCTTATACAATACGACTCAATACAAACTCTTTATACCAAAGATAAAACTGCAACACTCATGACACAGCACTTCTAGACTGGTAGCGTGATGACTCGATCCCTCCAATTCTAGCAGCCACAATCAACAGTACCTGCTAAGCCAACTGCTCACCATCCCCGAATGGATCACCGCAGATACCACAAAACAACACGGGGTCAGTACCGACTAATCAAATGTAAAACAGGTAAACAACGTAACCAGCTGATCATCCTCTAACCCAGTCTCTCGATCTTGCACAGTAACCGACTACACACCAAAGTGTGTAGCCCTGCCAGATTACCCATCGCAATAGGTAATCCTCGTCGCCAGTGGGTGACCGCAGCCCATCCCATCTAGTCCAGCTCATCAAAGAGCGACTAACAATCCCTGTCCCTTAATGTGCACATCCCCTCCCGTGGCGGGTTCCACGGAGGGCGAACTAGGGTGTGAAGCCACTCCCGCAAGTGACTCCACCACAATCACAACACACACAGCACCCCAGCTGTCACCACACCTCCATACAAACATCGTCACAACAACGCTCAAACACCGATAATCAGCAGATAACAAAAGATATGAAACAATAACAGTCACAATCAATTAACGGTACTGAGTAGGAAAACCTACCTCATCACAACCATGAGAGACATTTATAACAGCCAAGCAGGACTCCAATACGCATCCTACAACGATAACCATTCCTATTACACAACTATCCCCAACGAACTACCCAAAAGAAGCACAAGGCAGAAACTTACCTAACACACGCCTCGACGGCAACACAGACGACAACCACGCACGCCATCCTTCCTAAGTGAATCCCGTCCTTCCCTTGGTGAAGGTTTAGCCTATACTTATGAGAGTGTGTAGAAATGGGTGATAGAAGAGGGAGGCAGGCTAGGGTTAGAGAAAGAGGAACTGTCGAGAAAATGGAAAAATGAAATAAATCTCGCGAACTTGCGTTTTATATTAACACGTCAACAGCAGCCATACTCGGCCGAGTACTCTGGTACTCGGCCGAGTAGGCTCTACTCGATCGAGTATTGAAGATACTCGGCCGAGTAGCCTCTGCTAGGTCGAGTAAGTCATCCTATAAAATACGTGTTGTAAGTCTGATCCTTCTCCCATTCCTCCCCAAGGTCGGTCTTGGTCAACAAAGTCAGTCAACAAGGTCCTTAAATATCCTGGGTATTACAGCTGGTGTATGCCTAAGCATTCATTTGTTGGTTGGCTCATCAAGAATGAAGCCCTGAATACTAGAGAGAAGCTGTTTAGAATTGGTATTAGTGATACTGATACTTGCATTATCTGTGAGCAGGGAGTGGAAACACATCAACATTTGTTTGCATATTGTGCTTTTGGAGCTCGTATAATTGCAGCACTTGAAGCCTGGTTACAAATGAAGTTAGATGGCAGTATGCATTGTTCAATTATCCAACAGATAATATGTAATATGGTGATGTTGGCTTCTTGGTACTTTATCTGGCATGAGAGGAATAAGTGTAGGTTGGAGTGTAGTGTTGGACGGCCAGAGAAGATAGTGGTTTCTATTCAACGGCTGGTACACTCAACAGTTTAAGGAATGATTAAGGGGGCTCTCCAGATAGATGATTCTATATGGGTAGCTTCATTAGATATTATTGTGTCACACTAATTGTTGTCAAATATGCTAGTAAGAGAAGAAGTGTAATGATTGTTTGATGATATGATTTTAATACAAAAGCTCACATTTTACAAAAAAAAAAAAGGAGAGTGTGAGTAGTGATGTGATGTTGAAGGATATGGTAGTTACTAGAAGGCGAAAGGGAAGAGGGAAAACCGTGAGTAAGGCAAAGGTTATGGAAACGGAGGTTGATAAGGAGAAATTGAATGCCGTCTTTGAGGATGACGAGTTGTTCAAGGAGGAATCCGTTCCCAAACCGAAAGGCAAAGCTAAGAGAGTGTCCACTCGGTTGACCTCTAGGAAAAGGAAAATGGAGGAAATGGCAAAGGAAGTTGATGATGAATTGAATAGTGCTGTGATTTCTATTGAGCAGCCTCTCGATGAGAACAAGTCCAAGGTACTCGAGATTCTTCATGGTTATCGCTTTCCAAAGGTGATCTTTGATTGTTTCAAGCATGCCATTCAAGGAAACTTTAAGTCGGGCCGTTTCTATGAACTCGAATGGTATGATTCGTCCTCCGCTTTTAAGTTCTTTAAAGATGCAATTCATGCACAAAAGTGGGAGAGTCTTCTTAATCTTTATAATCGAGTTTATTTAGCGGAGATCGTTTAATTTTATACCACGGTCAAAGTCGATGTCTAATCGGGTAGTCTTACCGCCGTGATTAATAACAAACCCTTATTTCTAAATGTTGAAATTGTCGGGAATTTACTCGGTATTCCTTCAACCGGATTGTCCCCATTTCCAAAGGGTGGTTGTATAAGTTCCTTGACCATCACAAAGTTTATATGTCCCAAAGCTTCATCCCCCATCACACGTAAGCCAAGAGAAATCAAAATAAACCATCAGTTCTTTATCTATTTCATTTTTAGAACCTTGATACCATGCAATGAGAGCCGTGGTGTGTGTGGTGTGCTAGAGATATGGTTGATCTTTTATCTTTATAAATTAAACATCTTCAAATTAACCTACCCACTTTGATGTTCTTTCACATTGGTCATCTTGCTAAGATAGTAGAGAAGAGTAAGGTTGATAGTTCCACCGTGTTAGCCTATGAGATGTGGTTATTGGTCATTTTTGAGAAAATGGACTTTGTGGACTCGACAAGTTTCGGTGTTGATCACATGTGTGACACTATGACCTTGGGATTTTTATCACAAATGTACTTGAAAATCGAAGATGATAAACTTGCTCGTATTTGGTCGAGTATGAAGGCTACGGATGTTGCCTCCTCCTCTATGCACTTGTCTTCTTTGACACGTCTCAGCAAGGATGTAAAAGCCTTGTTGGAACTCCAACATGATCAAATGGGTGAGATTACGGGTCTTCGTTTGGAAGTGACGGGTATGCGTAAGGAATTCAAGGAGGTTAAGGGTCAAAATGAAGAGCTTGTGGAGATGGTTCACGGGTTGGTTGATGAAGAAGTGGATGATTGATCTCTTGCTCAAAACCGTGCCTAGCCTATATCGTGCCAAGCCTTTTGCCATAACCATGCCTAATGCCTAATCAAAACAAAAGCCTTTCTAATCTTATTTTGCCTTGGCTTTGTGTTTGTGATATTTTGCTAATATTGGTTATGTTGTTAATTGTTGAACAATTTGTTTTGTATAACTCTAATCCTTGTTTAAACTATGTGTTCTTCCTACTTGATGATGTCAAGAGGGGGAAGTTGTTTAAAATTGCAGGTGGTGATTCAATAACTCTTAGGCTTGCGTACACCGTAATTATGTTAACTTGGCGATTAAATGTTCTACTTAGGCTAATTAGAAATTTGACTAATTTTCAATGACTATGTATTTATGCATCTTATTTTGATCATGTTTTGACTTGTTAACCTTGACCATGGATTAAGGGGGAATGACACACTCAATTTTATTTGTCTTGCCATCATCAAAAGGGGAAATTGAAGAGAGCCAATTTGATTAAGTTAATGTTGATGATGCCTTAAGACAAATTAATCTCATTGTTATTTAATTGCGTGTCTCTTAAGTTTTAACCATGTAGCATGAAATTTCAATTATCAATTCAAGGTTATCAAGATAGTCATCATGAAGATCAAAGATGAAGATTGTCATTAATGTTAAAGTCATGTGTTGTAAGGAGATCTTTAACTCGAATTTACGTTTAGGTGCAAAAACAACAATTCAGTCAACTGTTACTTCAGACTCGTCTTTGAAAGAAATATTTCGAAAATATTTGAACCTTTGTTAAAATGCTTTCAATGTTCACAAATAGTTTTCTAAAATATGTTTTGATGTCTTTGAAGTAAATAAAGTTTTCAATGTCTTGCTAAGGAGTTTGCTTGCACAATAGACACTTTCTATAAATGGGTTGTTTGCTTTTTACATTTATGAAAATATTTATGGTTCCCATAAACACAACCATTTATGCTTGCTTCTTAATGAAAAACTCAACCCATATTTGTGTGTGCACAATATGATTTATTGCATTCTTAGGCACCGATTTCTTGAGGAAGAATACTTGGTTGCTTGGAGAAGAAATTCGGTTGACTTGTGCATGTTGCCCAAGCAAACTATTTACAATATTTTAATCACTTGTGCTTATGAGTGTAAGATATTTTAATGTGTAAAGTATACGACTTGGAAATTATAAATAGCCTATTTTATTCATTTTTACAAGTGTGCAACAAACGAGTTTTAAACTGAAAAACACTTATGCTTTATTGAGTAAATTAACTTTGCAAAATCGTTTTTCACTTACAAATCTTTGAATCATTTTGCAAGTTTATTTTTTCTCTTTGAGTCTTTTATTGAGTTTGTTGTGTTGCACCTAGTCGTTTAGTCGTGTTCAAGGATCCCGTGTTTTGTACTTAAACTTTATCTCCTCCGTTCAATTGCGTGAACAACATTGAGATAAGTGGAGTCTTGTAACAACCGGGTAGAACCAAACAAAGTCTTAGGATAGCGTTATCCTTAAGCATGAAGTTTTAGAAGCGGAGTAGCTTTAAGCACGGAGTCTTTCGGCGGAGTAGCCCAAAGCAAAAGTCTTGGAAACGAAGTAACTTTTAAGCATTAGCAACCGGAGTAGGTTGGGAAGTTGTTTTATTATTCGGGATGGTCTTAGTTTATATGAGTTTACTTCTAAGACGTTTAATAAAATAGCGCTGGACGTAGGTCGCGGAGTAGTGACCGAACCAGTTTTAAAAACATCGTTTGTCGTGTCTATTTCGTTTTATTTCCGCTGCCACTCTATACTCACGTTTATATCTTCTGAATCAACAGTTGAGTACACTATAACTTCTGCTTGCTGAATCGTTGTTAATTACTTCTAACTCTCTAGTTCTAAGTATCAACTTCTCCTTTCATCTAAGCATTGTTTAAAGTGTTTAAGAGTTTTAAAAGAAGCTTTCATTAAACTTAAATTTTAAATAGACATCTAATTCACCCCCTCCCCCTGTTAGGTGCTCTCGCCCGTGACTCTTCAAAATCGATGCTCTAATGTTCCTCTAATGATAAGACATATTTAGTATGTATTAAGAAGGTCGAGTTAATGAGTTTTAACGGTACAAAAGGCGAAAATTTGTAAGCGATAATGAGTAAATTGAATACGGAGTTTGGAAATGCGAAGAAGAATGAGCTATAGTAAAGTTGAAGATGAAGGTACCTTGGGAGGCGTGCACGAGCCTTGGTCGAGTATATTGCTCGCGTATTGTTCTAATCTCTTGTTCTTTTTTCCTTTGATTTTTATTTACTTTCATTATCTGATCAATAGTGTTAGTAATTATTAATCTTTTGCTAGTTTAGATTATCGACTCATTTTACCTGATATCTAAATTAAAGTAGCAACCTTTATCCTTCTAATTGATTCAGTTTATCATCATTCGAGTTTAGGAAGAGATTAAACATACAATTGAATTACGACTGCGTGGTTGTGGTTATTGTTTCTATCGGTTCCTTTAATCATTATTGATGTTATTGGGTTGAATCTCGCACGCGTGTGTTGGATTATTTGATGGTTAGGGTCTTATAATATCGCTGATCGAATTATTTGACTACTCTTAATTAAGAAGTAATAGAAATTAATATTTGCATATTTATTTCACGATAGATACTTGAAGGTAAATTGGTATTTGAGACTTTCGATGATCAATTGACTTAATTGATAGTGGAGATAAGTTGACCCGAGACCTTTAATCATCTGAATTACTCTTAAGTTTATTATTTGTTTTAGTCTTAGTTTACCAAACAAACCAATTCCCCCGTAATCAGTTACTTTACTCTGCACTATTAATTATACACATTAGTTAACTTAGTCCTTCTCTGTGGGTTCGACTCTTACTTCCATTATATTGCTATTTTTAGTAGTGTAGTTGAGTAAGTGATATAAATTTACTTTGATAGGCATACGACTTTCAGCCCGTCAAGGCTTATTTCTGGGTTTTGAGAGGTATTATGGAGCTTTCTTACATGGGGTTTAACAGTGGTTGATGGTCATTGATGTGTGACAAACGGAAGATTGACTACGCTTCAACAGTGAGGATCCTTTGTCCCATATGATGTCGCATCTCTTGTCGCATGCTACTCATGCATTGACACATCAACATACAAAATAAAAAAATAAATCAAATATGTATTTTTTATGTCTCTATGTCTCGAAAGGAGATAGCATGGAACATGAGATGAGACACATTAGTTAGGAAGGACACATTCATGAATTAATGCAAATCGCAACTAGGGCATCGCCATTAGTATGAAATTTGTAAAATAAGAAGGCACCATTCGAACTAGACCTGTCAAAACTTGACCCGACCCGAAAACCCGACCCGACCCGACCCGTTTTCTTAGGGTTACAAACCCGGTTTTTTCGACCCGCGACCCGTTTGACCCGAACCCGAAATGACCCGTTATTTTAGGGTCGAGACCCGACCCGAACGGGTCGACCCGTTGGGTCAAGGGAAAATCATGAATTTTAATAAAAATATTATTGTTTATATATTATATTTGAAAATATAGTTACAAAATTATTTTTTTATTACTTAAAATTAAAAATTCAACTAAAAAGTCAATTTTATATAACTTTTATAATATTTAATAATAAAATAATTATTAAAAAAACTTTATTTTAATAACTATATCAATATAATTATTGTAAATGATGAATATGACTAAAATAATAATTTTAAACATATTTTAATTTTTAAAAATATATTTTTTAAATTAAAAAAATCGTTTAAAAAAGGCGTTAAAAATTATTTCTTGACCCGTATTCTGACCCTAACCCGACCCGTGACCCGTATGACCCGACCCGTATCTGACCCGACCCGTATTTGACCCGACCCGTATTCTGACCCGACCCGTATGACCCGACCCGGGACCCGACCCGCCCGACCCGTTTTACAGGTCTAATTCGAACCAATGTGATGCAAGAAAAATTATTAGGTGCACTAGAAGGATCATAAATGTGTCCT
The DNA here is from genome assembly GCF_048544455.1 of Silene latifolia. Classification (NCBI taxonomy): domain Eukaryota; kingdom Viridiplantae; phylum Streptophyta; class Magnoliopsida; order Caryophyllales; family Caryophyllaceae; genus Silene; species Silene latifolia. Next base: position 70,170,409 of record NC_133533.1, on the reverse strand, counting down.
TCCTAACTAATGAAAAGTTTCATCGCTATTTAAAAGCTATTAAATGTAAAGGTTATAAGGTAAATATTAGAAATGAGAGCTTCTATTAATTTTTTTTTAGTGCACAGAACTTTTATTAGTTAAAGAGGACATATTTATGGTCCTGCCAGAAGACCTTAGAATTTCCCGTGATGCAAAATAAATACCAACAAAATCTTAAAAACCATGTGTTATGTAACTGAAATTGAAACTTATTTTGTTGGTGTAAAGGGAGTCTAAGTGCAAATTTAATACTAATGGATTTGAACTCAAGTTATGAGCATCATCTATTGTAACTTAATCGGTTAAGTTAGCTGATGTATAATGAAACTTATGTGGAAAAGAAATTGACGTAACTTTGACCATTGTTTTTTTTTTTTTTTTTTACAGATGGGACTTTGACCATTGTTGAAGACGTAATTGCATGCTAAAACCCTCTTAACTCGAATTACCCAGCAATTTTAACCTTGTGACGATAACCTGAAGCTGCGAATGAGCACTCATCCAGAAGAAAAAATAAAAATAAAACCGCCTATCGAGACTAATCATGAGACCGTCTCATGTACTCATTGGGAGAGTCTCATTGTGAAACTTCCTAAAACTCAAAATGGGACGGTCTCTGTATATCGAGGGTTCTTTATGATTCACAAAGCAGTTCAAAGAACATAGAACAAGACAAGAGTGCAAGACCAAAGTATTGAAACGGCTATTGGCACTTAATCCCGGCCATTGTAAACCTTTGAAGCATGTACAAACCCATCACCAGCGGCAGATCTACTAACAACATTTCGGGGTGCGCGGACACCGGAAACGGAATTTTTTTTTTCGTATTTTGTCTAATTTTCAGGCTAAAAAAATAAATTTACAACTTTTTCCGGTTTAAATATTAGTCAGGACTCCAGAAGATTCGCTATTGCCCATCACACGATGATCTTAAACAACTCGAGAATACTGAAAACTGAAACAACTTGAGATACAGGTGCCTTCTGAAAATTAAAAAGAATAGGAGCTTGAAAAGTAGGGAACGGTTGCATAACCAAACCATTCTTCATACCAAATGGAGAACACCAACACGGACAAGTTTGTTGCTAAAAAACAGCACTTCAAAATTGCATTCAGAATGTCAAATAATTGCTACTGTTAAGAGGTTGATGCCTTTTCACCTCCAAAACTCATACCAACCAAAACTCGAAAGAAAAATAAGCAAAACCCACACACTACATTGATGGAATGCGTAATACGTAAACTATTGGTCATGACAGAGGAAACATGAAAACTTAACAACAGTTGCTCGAACATTGAGTCAGAACAAACCTCTTTGAAATCGTGTAGAGGTCATATGAAGCAGCTTTGAACTTGATGTTTATTAAGCAGCCGATCAAGAGCCTCATAATGCTTATCCCATGCACAAACCCGACAATTATAAATCATTCTAACGCTCTTTCATTCTTCCACATTTCAAAGCACTCCTAAAAATTTCAGCTCCATACAAAATATCATCATCAAATGTTTGGCCGCGACTGGCTGTAGAATTCAGTAAAGTCAAGTCGGAAAATGAGGAATTTCAAGTTGATGCGTTGTTGGATTGGTAGCTGAGAGCTGAGATATGGATCCTGTGAGCAACGATGAGTATTTATTTCAAATATCATCGAGCTCCTGGCTCATAGTGTTGAGAAACTTAACATCATGTTTAGTTAAGGCCTTCCTGCCCTCAGATACCCATGACCTAGTTCTGCAGATTTGCTCCTCCATTGCTTAGATAGCCTTTTCTTGTCTTGCGGGTCGGTAGACCTGTAAACATTAAAGCAAGAGATGAAATATATGTGCAGTTAATTTCTTGAAAGACGGTATCGCATATTTGAAACAAACCCATTTAACTATAAACCTCGTCCATATGCTCATTAACCCATTAACTCAAAGTATAACTAGCCCATTGCAATTCTCATATGGGTCATATGTAGATTATACCTAGTTTGCAATTCGTATATTCCATCATATAATATGTCTGCTAGACTTCGGAATCCAAGTATAAGGTCAAACAAAACAAAACTATAAAAGAAGAACCACAATGTCACATGTCCTATGGAGGTTCACCCTTGAAAATAGTTTTCCAGCCTAAGGCTGGCAGTGTTTGGTAAAACTTAGCTGAAAGTGTGTATCTGAAACTTCAAAAGGTGACTGAAAACTAAAAAGGTAATTGTTGCACTAGAGTGGATTGTTGACTAGCTAGTGCCCTCAGATACCCATGACCCAATGTCCCAGGTAACTAATAAGGTACCGAACTAGTCTTATTCAAAAGCGTCAAGCCGTCAAAATCAACCCCCTAAAGAGTGGGTTGCTGACTAAACAAGTGCTCTAATATAGCCCAAAATATAGCTGGTTTTTGGTGAAATGACGTAAAAGGATATGATAATTATTTAATACTATACATTGAAGGGGTAAAAAAGGTAGATAAGTTCAGGTACCTTATTTCTAAAATGATACCCTAACTAGCATTTCATTTCAGGTAGCTTATTTCAGTCAAATAAGCTAAAGCTAACTGAAAGGCCTTGTCAAACAGAGCCTAACTCCCCATACAATATTTGGGCTATATTAGAGTCCAATTGTTCAACCATATAATTGCCATAAATAATTGCAATCATCCCCCTTGTACTAAAAGATTAACAAAGCTAAAATTTTCCCGCCTAATATTTACTATGACACAATATTATTCCCTAATTAATTCTATACCATAAATGCTTTATGCTTATATTCTAATTTGTACACAAATGGATTTGCAATATTTTTAGTCATATTCTTTACGATATATAAGAGTTCTCAAAGTTTTCCCTCCAAACTCCATTTATTGAAATAAAGAAATAATTTCCCTCCAAACTTCATCTACAAGGAAACAAATGAACATTAAGCTATTAATTTATCATTAAAATATAACACTTGTCATCAAATTAAAACAATTTTTTAATTAAAATAAAAGTCTAAATACAAATTGTTAATCTTCGTTAGAGAATGATTTGAGTCATTTGACGCATATTTGCTCTCTATAAAACAAAAATATAAACTGATATTATTAGATTCGTGAAAAGAAAAAATAACTAAAATAAGTTGAGAAGTTTATACGATGAAATTATTAGCTTTGTGATAAAAAAAATCATTACATACATTTCATGACATTTCTCAAATTTCTTGATTAGTGTTTACGGTTCCAACGTTTTCTTTTTCCTCATATCAAAATATAATGACGTGAAATATGAAAAATTAATGATCAATGTGTTAGTAATACAAAAATAAAAACTCAATAAATACCGCGCATTCATTGCGCGGGATCTAAAACTAGTTAAGGATTATACAAGATCATGTACTAAGCATTATATACTATTGAGTTCTTGCTTCTATTTATATCTCTTCCATGATACTGATATAACATCTCTTCCAAAAATCTCTACTATACACCATTGACTTTGGAATCATCAATTTGTATATCTTCCATGATAACTGATAACATATCATCATCTTCATAAGGCAAAACATATTCTCTCTCATATTCCCTTCTCTACATCTAATTTTTCATTACACTCTCAATCACTCCTTAAAGATCACATCTTAGTATATCATCAAACAACTTGGAATGCAACCTAGATAAGTAGTCCGTATTTGACATTGATGATAATACATTTTGTTGTGCAAGTACTTGCTAGAAATGGTCACTTCTGAAGGTTAGGCCCACCTATTAACATTATCGTCTCATTTATTTGAGAAAATATATAAAAAATTGTTAATTTTCTATCAAACTTTTGGTTTGTGTTGGATTTCTTTTTCATATTTCTGACAAAAACGTTTTGGGTTGGATTTCTTTTTTATATTTCTGACAATAGATTCTGCTGGGATTATATCTTAAATTTTGTTTCAAACAAGACCAAACTTAAAGATTCAACAGCAATCTCAACGTCGCCATCATCATCACCAACCTCATCATCCCAATGCATAAGAGCTCCTGCTCCAATGCATAAGAGCTCCTGCAAATGGTTAGGTAGGGTCCAACATATGCAGCCTTATCCTATGTTGTATAACACAGAGAAAACTGCTTCTTGACGACCCATAACATAAGCAAATGAAAATAAGTAATCCTAAGTTTAAAACCAAATGATAACACAAAGAGAACTGCTTCTTTCATTCTTTATTACTCCGTACATCATAATGTAGAACAGAAGAAAGGCGGGTATTTGGCTCCATTACAAATGAAAATAAGCAATCCTAAGTTTAAAAACCAAGCAAAATAACAAAATAGAAACTGAGAAGGTCTAGTGATTACCTGGCCTGCTCTGGATTGTCATGACCTGAGTACAAACCGGCTCAAGTCAAAATAATGTAATAAATACAAAATCAGCTTGGCGCCTGGGCAACTAGACGGAAGCATATACATGGAAGAATTGTGGGAACGAAGAGCCGAAAACATAATCTATATAGATAAGATCTGCTTATATTCTTGCCATACTTCAGGGCCTAAAGGATGTCTATTTACAAACTTATTAATGAAACGAGATTCTGAGAATCCAATGATAGTGCTCAAAGCCAATGTGGAGGGAACAACATTTTGATCAATAAGCCACCTGAACACTGCGCATCTGAGCTTCACCCGATCCATTGTATATAACAAAAGTCCTGGGAAAGTCCTTACTATAGATACTGGATACCCTAAATCATTAACGACCACACTAATTTTGGCCTCAAGAACTTCTATTTTCTGGTTGAGAATGTGAGGATAAATGATAAGAATTTTGGCAACATCACACTCACTGAGACCAGCTTTGACAAGACAATCAAATCTCTCGCGAAGATCATCGCCTTTACCACGGAGTACCATAAGAGGCTTTTCTATTTCTTTTGAATTTTCTATGAAGCCAATGCTTGTTAAGAACTTTATTTTATCCCTCCGTGAACGCATTTCCCTTGTCTCCGGCAAACGTTCAATTTTTCCTCCGAGGGTCCACTTCTTAAGTTCCAGAGGATTTGCCATGATGATTTGACGCATGTGTGTCCTTCCGGTGCCCAAAGAGAAAAAAACCCAACTTGCTTTCTTTAGTGAGCATGTACCAATCCATGTGAAATGTTCACGAATAATCCTACCTATATTCACAACATCCATCTCTATTTCAAAAAGTAGCTCAAAAGCACGCCTCAAATTCCAAACAAATTTCTCGATTTTAACTTGTGGGAACCGCAAAAAAATTGAACATATATCAGATCTACTGGACCCGAATTTTAATACGAATCCTATCAATAATAATGCCGGTCTACCTGAATGATCAAATAGGATCCCTGGATATCGACCAACCAACTTTGAGATATCCTCATCATTACAACCTAAATACTGAAACAACTGTAACAAGTGACTGATTTGTCTCCAATTATAAGTAGTCATTTCGAACTTTTGCTCAACCCAACAATTTTCAAACCCCAAACACTTCAACTTTCTAACCAACTCAAAGAACTCTTCACTCATGCCATTACTCAAAAGAGTAGGATTAAAGCTGACCGCTCTAGAAACAACATCCTTACTTATCCCAGCTCCTTCAAAAGCTTGCAGCTTGGACTGCAAAACCCCCTGATCATACCGAAACACATTTCTCGCTTCTCTATATATCTTTCCTATGTGAGGGCGATCAATACCATATTCACACAAAACATGATAGTTATCAAGCAAACCAACCTCATCACTCAAAAACATCAAATTACGCGGAAGAAGAGCATCAAACTCCGAAGGTCCCAACCCTATACTTTCAAAGAAAGGCTCAAACTCATTGATGGGATGGTAATTCAAGAAACGCCTCATAGACCGTCTAACATCAGACTCATAACGAAACTTGTCAACTAGCTTTTTCACAAAACATGGGGAGTTTTTACTCATATGTTCGGCATCCGCAAAAAGTAAGCTTCTACTAAAGTACAAGTAATCTAACAAAGCAGCTTCAACCTTTTTTCTCACAGTAAGGTACCTACGCCCACTTTTACCATTATTTTCATTCACCTCAGCTACATCACCAAATGATCTATAACAACTATGTACATTATAAATTGGGTATTTTGGTGATTTAAAGAAGTTTAAGGACAAACTAGAGGAAACCCATCTCAGAACAGGATACAATCTTAATTTGTGTAGATGGGTCATTTGCTAATTTGAAAAAGTTGCGATCTTTGCAGAGTTACATTACAATGAAATAATCTAAGACTAAATCCAAAGTAAAAAATCAATTGAAAATGGTGTTACCTGGGGAATAATGGGAACTTCTGATTGAGAACTAATTTCAATGTTGAAAGGAAATAGGACTGCGGATTGAAATTTGAAGCTGGTTTTTTTTTTTTTTTTTGACAACATTTGAAGCTGGTTTAATTGAATTGCTTTATTCATTTCTTTCAGTACTAGTTGGAAAGCCGCCTGCTCCGCACGCGGCATCCAAGTTTTTCATTTGTAATGGCTGTGGTTGCGGATAATTGTAGAGATTGTACAATTATTGTTTAAGTTGTTTAATCGGTTAAAAAAATAATATAGAAAACTGTTTAAATTTTATATTACGGTTATTTTTAAATACAATTACATTTTTAAAACACAGAAGGGATTATATTATACTCCCTCTTATTCTGAATAACTGTCTCATTTGTTATTTCTGTCTATTCACATAATTGTCCCATTTACCATATTTGGACATGATTAATGACGTTTCTACCCTTTGCTATTTTCTTTATTTACAACTCATACCACCCCTAAACCATCATATTCAATATTTTTCATTATTTAACTCTTATATTCTTACCCCTAAACAATACTTTTCATTATTTTAACTTCATTCCTTAATTTTCGTGTCATTGTCCAAATGGGACAGTTATTCGGAATAGGAGGGAGTACTATTATTGTGTGTGGAATGCATTTTTATGGTGTTTCTTTTAACTATGTTTTTTTTTTGGTGAAATGTAAGGATTCCATTAAGCACAAACAAAGATTATTACAACATACCATTTTACATATAAACACTTTCAGATAGGGACACACCCCTACTTATACAAATCAATGCTATCTAACCAAATTTTAGTACAATGATCGAAATGTTGGTTCCTGAGCACGCTAATTCTTAGTTTTGCACTATTCCTAGCCTGATGGAGAGCAACAGATGGCCTGGGTAAGCTATGCTCTACACGAGCTCTGTTCCTCATCATCCAAATTTGGTAATAGCAGGCCAGGAAAGCACAAACCACAATACCCTTCCTACCTTTTGACCATTTTTGTTGCCAAATCCACTGCAAAATATTAGCATATGGAAGAGACATCTGACATAAGGAGGTCATATCCTGCAAAATACTTCTACTATAGACACCCTGCTCAAAGAGATGCGGGGGGTCTCGATGAGCATTTCCACACAACAGACAGAGATCATCAGGACAAATACATAAAGCAAACAGCTTACTTTTGACCTGCAATGCATTCCTGATCACCAGCCAACAAATAAATCTGTGTTTAGGAACACACCAGTGATTCCATATGACCTTGTGCGACACTACAGGTTAATGTTTAACTCGTAACAGCTCATATCCACTCTTCAAAGTATACCCCTTAGTATCCAACATCCACTGCCCCTGAACATAGCCCTGGCTCAGTTTGTCTCTAACTCTACAAATAGTTTTCCACCCTCAGCTCGAATCTCAACTGGGGGTGTAATCTTGCCAAGCTCGTCCTTTTAAATAAATCTGGCTAATCCATTTAACCCACAATTTATCAGAGTTAAAATAAATCCACCAAACTAGCTTACCCATTGCAGCAGTATTCCAACTTCCAAGCACAACTATCTTTAATTCCAAGCCCACCTTCTTTCTTTGGTGAACAAATTTTCTCCCAACTGACTGAAGGAACCCTGATATGATCAACAGTCTCATCCCATAAGAAATTTCTGCAAACGGAGTTCAGTCTACTCAAGACTCCTTTAGGAATGATACATATATTCATCCAGTAGGAATATAAAGAAGTGAGGACTGAATTAACAAGTACCAGCCATCCATAATAAGAGAGATGCCTAGTACCAAAACTTGTAATTCCATCAGTAAGTTTTTCAACCAGAATCTGACATTGAGATCTTGTCATTCTGCCAGCAGTAATAGGGACACCCAGATATTTGAATGGGAGCTTCCCTTCCTGAAACCCAGCTATCTGCAGAATATCTGGTTGACGGAGTAGGAGAGGGTGAGGGTGAGGGTGAGTGATTTATTTGGTTTTGATTCCCCAGGCACTCCATTAAAATAGGCATTGGTTTTTGAAGGACTCATTTGCAATCCAGAAGCCCTAGAGAAAGTAGCAAAAGCTCTCAACATCACCATAATAGACCTCATATCACCCTTACTAAACAAAAGTAAGTCGTTAGCAAACATTAAATGAGAGAGCTTGAGTTTACTACACATAGGATGATACCTGAATCCCATGTTTTCAGTGACATAGGTCAACACTCTACTCAGATACTCCATAGAGATGGTAAAAAGAAGTGGAGACAGGGGTTCTCCTTTGTCTTAACCCCTTCTTACCCTTGAAAAATCCAAAAATATTGCCATTAAGCACCAAAGAGTAGTTAACAGTCCTTACACACTCCCTAATCAAGGCAATAAAAGACTCAGGAAAATCCAAGGCAATCAACATCCCTTCAAGGAAATCCCAGCTGACTGAATCATATGCTTTTTTCAGATCAACTTTCATGAGAAACCTAGGGGAGACTGGTTTCCTATTGTACAATCTAACAATGTCCTGGCAGATGAGTATATTTTTAACTATACTCCTACCCTTAATAAAACCCCCTTAATTATCACTAATCACCTCAGGCAACACCTCAACAAGTCTATTGCAAATGAGCTTGCAAATACATTCGTAAACAACATTACAGCAAGATATAGGGCGAAATTGAGTCACATTTTGAGGCATTGCACATTTAGGAATGAGTGTAATGAGGGTATGGTTCAACTGCTTAAGTAGCTTACCAGACTTGAAAAAATCTTTGATGGCTTGACAAACAGACCCCCCCCCCCCCCAAGCATCCTTAAAGAAGGCACTTGAATAGCCATCAGGCGTAGCTGCCTTGTGGCTAGGAATAGAAAACATAACCTTCTTAATCTCATCATCAGTTACAGGGGACAGAAGCAAAGCCATATGATCAATGGTACACACCTTCCCCATTTTAACAACATGAGAACTTAACTTCATCACATCTTTAGAGGTCCCCAACAGCTTAGTATAGAAATCCAGAAAAACTTCCTGAATCCTATGTGGCTCCTCACACAACTGCCCAGAAGCATCCTCTACCTTGATAATTTTATTTCGAACTTGCCTGCCCTTAATAATGATGTGAAAATACTTAGTATTATCATCACCCTTATCCACCTAAGTTGCTTTTGATTTTTGCATTAAGAAATCATGACATGCTTATTCCAGAAATCTGACACTGCTACAAGCTTCCCCTTTGTTGAACCATATAGCTTACATGTTTATGTTTTGATGATGTCAAGGTGCTTTATATTTTATATACTTGTTGCGTGTAATCGTTTGTCTAAATGTTTTAGAATCAACTTATTACAAGCATCTCAAGTAACTAAGAAGATTGTGATGGTAGCATGAAGCGTTCAAGTTCCTATTCAAACGGTGTAAAGATTCATTCAAGAGTTATATGAAGACGAAGTCCGTCTAAAGATTAATCAAGCTTGGATGATGACGTAGCCTATATTCGAAGATCTCCATGAAGATTAGAATAGTATAGGTGATTGTCTCGTAATGATAATCAAGAATGAGTTTCATGAATTGGTAAAGTTATAGCTTTGTAGCTATAACATTACTAGTAAAAGAGCTCAATGTTATAGCTCTACTACTATAACATTGAGATGCTGAGTTTATTATACACGACTTATAATGTTTCAAAAATTGTTTTGAAAATTGTTTAACATTTATTTTAACGTAATTTATTTTCGCAGTACGTTTTTTACTCAATTCGGTACATTTTTAACATTTCTTTCCATTTGCTTACCCTTGCCAAAAATAAAACAACAAACAGAAAAGTTAATCCCCTCCACAGAATACCCTCTCAAATTATTAAATTTGTAAAAATTAATTCAATTATACAATAATATCAGATTTGTTAATTAGAAATTAATCATGAAATAAATCTTGTCTTCCATTTTCTTTTGTATTGCATTTCTTTGATGGACGTTTGGGGTTTATACATACAGTATTAGGGTTTGGTTTCACCGTTTGGTTGGAAGAATTATTGATGGGATTATGATAACACAGTAACACTCTCAAACTAGTGCAACTAAGCACAATAATGCCCATTTGTTTTGTCTATTAAACATGGCAGGCGTCTTTCTTAATATTGGAACAAGATCCATCTCGTGGAGTGTAAATTATGCAAATTAAGGTGGTCTTATGTCCCAATTTGCATAATTAGTACACTGTATAGATGAGTCTCCGGTGGTTGGCGAGGCGGTTGTCGGAAGGGGAGGGGTCGGTTGGGTGGTGAATGCAGTACGTAGTATCGTCTTTCTTTTCTATTGTTTCTTGAGTAGTACATGTGGAAACGAGAGGGGTAATTTGGTCAAAAGCGTACTGCGTTAAGTAAAATGTGTACTGCGAAAATCAACACCCTATTTTAAATGTTTTTGATGCAAGTATTTATTTAATTAAGCCCGGTTTAGTGCGGAGTTTGACTTTATGTTAAACGTTGGTCAGTGGTCTTGATGGGTCAACTTATGAGTTGGACTATGCTACTGATTAGGGTTTTAACAGAGCCTCTCCTAAAACCTAAATTCTAAACCCATATCTTGAGCTAGGGTTTGCACGAGTCACGAGGCTTATGAGCCGTGACATCTCGTGTTACCTAGGGTATATTTGATAAAGATTTTATTCTATAATAATATCTTTACATATCTTATATATCTTACTTAATATATTTGTTTATGATAAAAGATATTCTTGTTTTAGAAAATCTTATCATATCTTAGAATTTATAGTAAAGATAATATTTGAATAAGATTATATTCTATCTTTTAGAATATTCTTTATTATCTTTTAAGGCTTTTAGGAAAGAGATAATAGAAGATATGATTTGTTAACATATCTCTTTTATTCACCATTAGGGTTTCTAAAACCGAATTGCCCCCGCTCTTTCTTTCCTATAAATACTTTGCTATTTACAACATTTAAAGTAGAGACCTTAAGCATAAAAATTTATTTTAATTTTACAAAGCAAACCGTGTGTTTTCAAGCAGAAAAACCAATTTGTTATTTTGAAAGGTCGTGTGTTTTAAACTCGTATACTCGTTCTTATTTTTATCGTTATAAGATAATAGTGCTTAGTTGATTTCTTACTTGTTCATTAACGTGAACCTTTGTTAGAATCATTAGTGCTTTCTTATTAGCGTAAGTTAGTCACTCGAGTATTTAACGGTACTCATTGAGTTACAGCTAGAGTTATTTGTACGAGTTGGGTTAGTAAATTTGTAATCCGTAGAAAGGTACTAAATTTATTAATCGAGACTAGTGGACGTAGGTTTCGACTTGTGAAACTGAACCACTTCAAAAACCGTGTGTCTCCTCGTTCTTTCGTTTGTTTGTTTATTTCGTTTACATTCATTAGTTGTTTAGTTAAAGTTTAATCAATAAACTTTAAATAATCAATTACATTCATACAATCGAAAAAACTTTCAAAAGTTTTAAATCCTCAATTCACCCCCCCCCCCCCCCTCTCTTGAATATTTCGGATCGATAGACTCTTCACCCTTCTTGATCAAGCAAATCAACATTCAAAGTTTGAATCATCTCTAAGCTTCTGTTGTAGGAACTCAAGATTCACCATAACCCTAACAGTATTGCTAACAATGTCATCAAAACTATCCTTATTTAGCTGCTTCAAAGACCATTTAAGACATTTCAACTTCTTGACTAGATTGAACATCTTAGAACCAGACCAATCCTTAGTCCAAACCTGACTCACACAAGCCTTAAAGTCTTCAGCCTTACTCCACATATTATAATATTTGAAACTTCTCCTTGGCTTCTCAATATCTCCATGTGTTTGTATCACACGGGGAGTATGATCAAAAATACCCTCAGTATAAAAATGAGCATACAGAGCCATTATCCTGTAACCAAGTAGAATTAACCAACATCCTATCCACTCTACTGAACACTCTTGAAGAGGGGTCCTGCTTATTAGTCCAGGTGTAGTAAGATCCAATAGCAGAACAATCAGTGACACCACAATCATTCACACACCTCTGAAAATCATCCATCTCTTCAAAAGTTGAGTTGCCTCCTAATCTCTTTGAAGGGACCAAGACAATATTAAAGTCTCCATAGATGACCCAAGGACCCTTAATAATTCTACTATAAGCACCTAAGTCACTCCATAATGCTTTTCTTTCATTCACATCATTGAAAGCATACACCATGGTGCAAAAGAAAGTATACCCAGTGCCTAGATCTTTTCCATATGAATAGCATGAGCACTATAATCAAGGAAATTGACACTAAACTTAGAAGGATTCCACAAAACCCAAATATGGCCACCTTTATGATAAGAAGTATTAGTATATAAACTCCAAGTAGCACACAAATTATTTCTCACACTATTTAGAGACAAAGGTTTGACCTTCGTCTCAAGGAGGCCAAAAAGCTCAATCTGATGATGATGTAAAAACCACTTTATAGTACTTTGTTTAGATGGGCTATTCAATCCCCTAATGTTCCAAAATCCGAAGTTATACATTACCCCCAAGAGGAGGTAATGCACTACCATTTACACTCACCACACCAATCCCAACAACAGGAGTAGCAGTATTCAGGGAGTCTAGGAAGGTATCCTTACCAAACTTTCCTGAACTTTGCCCTTTGTCAATCAACTCCTGCCTACTGAACCTGATAATCTTCTTTGCTGGGGTATTAGCAACATGATATTTCCCATTTTTTTCCCATGATACCTGGAATTGGTTAGGCTTCTCCATTGGTGTAACCAAACCAGACTCAGTTGGAGAACCTGCAGAGACAGACACCACCACTTGAACAACTGGACGTCCTTGTTGAGCCTTTGGTCTCCACTGCTTATGAACCTCCTTAGTGTTCTTACTCTTCTGAGGCTTATTTGGCTTAGGTTTTCTACACTTCTCAGTCTCGTGACCCACTCATTTATAATGTTTGCAAAGGAGAGGCTTCCATTCAAAAACAACTTTGATAGTGACCACCAGACCATCTTCGTCCATATATTTGACATGCTCAGGGATAGGTTTACCAAATAGGACTTCCACCATAACCCTAGCAAACCCTAAGCGAGTCTTGTCCTTAGTAGCCACATCCATCTGGACAAAACTTACCCAACAAACCTGCTATCTTAGGTAGACATTTTTCCCAGAATTTCAGAGGTAAATGCTCAAGCCTAACCCAGACTGGAACCTCCTTAACATCTTCTTTGGTTAACTCAACATCGGGACTTCAGGGGTGCACAATCAAAGGTTTGTTGTCAACTAAGTAATGCCCTTGTTGCAAGACACGATCTTTTGCGGCCTTTGTGGAAAATCTAACAAGAAAAACCCCATTAAGAAGGAAGGATACCTTGTCAATTGGAAGATTTCCTCAGATTCGCTTGATGAATCCATCCACCACCTCCATTGGGGAATTGGCCCCGAAAGTAAAGCAAAACACCGAATTTTGCCAATACTCAAGTTCATCCTTAATTAACATCCTCAACAGTAAAACGCAGCAAATTCGAAGGCTCCTTTTCAATCACAGTTAACGGCGACTTGCCCTTACGCCTCGTCTGGACAATCCACTCCTGATCCTCTGTATGAACTGAATCCATATCATAAGGCTGGACACCAACCATTTCATTAACGTTTTTAGTTTTCTGCACATCATCCTCACTAGGTCCTCCAATAACAACAGCAGTACCCACTGGAACATCAGATACAGAATTAATTGTAGGATTAATACGTTGTTTAGATACACAAGAGACTAGAGGAGGGAATTATTCAACATTTGTACAATTGATCGACATATTTTTGGATTTTTAATGGAAATTTAGGGATTTTTGTTTGATTTTTAGGGTTTAGGGTTTATTGCACGTTTATCGCTCTTCTCTCTCTATCTATAACCATTATTATATTGTGTAGCAGTGTACCTTTTAACTATGTTAGTTGAGCTTTTGAATTAACATCATAATAACATGACGATTTTGTCAAACTTTAAGGGTATCATATAAATCGTTGAGAACTATAAACTGGCAGAATCGTATCATTGATTTTAGAAACTCCTTATAATTTAAGAAGTATTTTCAATTGCTGAGCAAACCTGTTGTTAATAGAGTAAATCAATTACGATTACTCCATGTAATATTCCAAAACTTGTATGAAAAACATAATCTCCTCGAATCAATACAGCCAAATATATTGAATTCTTTAGGAAAGTTATTTTCTTGGATGTGAAATTGAAAAGTGACTTAAAGCAGGACTTCTATAATAATAAGGATATATAGTGATTTTAAGAATATAATCCGCATGAAAATATATCCTAACAAAGCTAACATATGAAAATACAAAAATAAAATAAAATAATCTTCGTGTTACACTCTAAACTATAAACTACTCCCTTCGCCTCAATGATTTGTTTACCTTTTTATTTTTTGCGAAACTATTTTAATTAAAGGAAAATAATTGGGTGGACTCGACTCAGCGAGTGTTTTCCAGGAATAAAACACATGTAAATGTTTCGTAAAAAAACATGTAAATTTTACCCCAACGACCCGATCGATTCAAACCTAAAATTATATGTAAGTTTAGGGTCCAAAAACCGACCCAACATAGCTAGCCCGCTTGACTCGATGACTAAATGATAAGTTTAATAACTAAAGATATAAAACATAATTATGTTCAAAATTAAACCCATTATGATCAAATTACTAATAACTAAAATGAAGCAACGAATTGTTAACTGAACAACTAATTATAAATTAAATCAAACTAATAAAATTTGACAATGTTTTAGACAAATAAATCAATTAAACTAATAAAAATAAAAAAAAAACTATTAAATTTCTTTTGTTAAAACGGGCATTATTTATTTAAGCTTAAGACGGGTCAAATATACCCATATGAGATTAATAAGACAAAAGTAAAATGCATTTAAAAAGATAAAAGGTTTGTCTTATATACTAATGTGGGTGATATTTAACGTATCTTAAGTTCAAGACGGATAATACAGTCTTAACTGTAAATTATTACTCAAATTAAACTACGATAATACTCTATACGGAGTATACCCAAGATAATATCTAAAATCAAGTACTCCGCGTATTTCATAAAACCATCTGTCCACGGCCCAAACTAAGAATTGTCTTTAGACTCCAGCTTCACTTTAACCTAAATACACTCACCCTTATTATCCACCTCCATAAATGTCCAGCAAAATTAAACGCTGCCTATAATGCTATAAGTCTATAACCCCTTGTCGATTATCTCATTCAATCTCCCTCCATTCACAATCTCCTTCTCCCTTCACCTCAGTCGGCCTCATCCATCGATTCATTCTAACTCTCATCTAATTTATATAAAACTGTGCTTTGAAATAATTTCCGTGCGAAAAATCGTGTCATTCCGCTGTTTAGAGCTTCAAGTTTGTAGATCTGCTGACTATAATAAAGGTTTCAAGTTTATGTCAAATTTATCTTGAATTTTTTCAGTGTATTCCATTGAAAATAAGTTATTTTGGTTTAAATATTGTTTATAAAACATTCGAATAATTTGCCTTTAATAAAAATAATCTAGTTTTCATTTATTAGATTAGATTTATTTTAATTTTGTCGTTAATAAAATAATAGGTAAAATCTTGCTTTTCTAATGTACCAAAGTAATTTACTTACTATTTCGAAAGTTTTATGGCATTATCGGTTTTTTTTAAGGTCAAAATTAATAAATTTAACAGTTATTGGTGAATCAGTAGGTCTTATGAGAGTCCATCTCCCGCTAATTTAGTGGGATACATAATAGTGAAAAAAGAAATTTAGTGGGCCCCTCATCTCATCATGTGAGAGGTCTCTCAATAACGCTATTAAGAGACCGTCTCTCTGGAGTTTTGTGTTGGTAAATATTGTGTGACATTTTTTTTTTGTATTGTATTTTTAATCTGGAGAAATAAGCATTTTTATATAAATTCTTTAACAATCCGTCCCATTATATCCGTTTAAAGTTGTAGGCGGATAGTGACTCCATCACAAAATGCAAGTGGGAGGGCAAGTGTGGATATCCATTTTTCATCCACTTGCAATATCTACTATCATTTTGTGAGATGGTGTGACACCTCATGTTTTGAGTTTATTTTGAGATATATTTCTGTGTGTTAACTTTATTTGTGATGCATTTTGATAAGTTGATATAGCTGGATAATAATAAATGGTTAATTGTGTTGTAATGATCATAAGTGGGAATGGTACTCAAGTAAATGAATGTTTATAGGCTTTCGTAGTATTCCCTGGCGAACTTCGGGACGAAGTTCATTTTAAGGGGAGAAGACTGTAATATCCCGTAATTTGATAAGTATTTATAAGAATAAATTATGTAATTCAAATAATTAATTAAAAAAGCATTTATATTAAGAATTGCAAATAAGACGTTGATTAATAATAAGATAACTAGTTTTGGGACCCGCGAAAATCACGGGTTTTTTTAGTCTTCGGTGTTTGTTTTTTTTTTTTTTAGTCATTTTATAACTGTAATGTTGTTTGTCTATTTTTGACGGTTAACTTTATTTTGTTTTTGCTATGGTTTAGCAAATAACTTTGATATTGTGGTTTTATATGGGTTCGATAGGAGACACAGTTCTTTCTCTATTATTTTTCGTGTATTGGAAATGGTTTAATGTATATATGAATATGATATGATACGGTTTTTTAGTAATTGTATTGGTGGGGTAATACTCGTACCGTGTATACGGTTTCACGATGGTTTTTGTCTATTAATTTTGAGAAAATGAGAAATAAACGAAAAAAATTTAAACTAATCAATTTATTATGTTAGACGCTGAGCACACACAAACACAACCACCTATCATTTTAGATCTCCCATTCCTCTTGCAATTCGCATTAGATACCCAATTTTTGAACCCTAAATGATCGATTTCCGCATCCCGAATTGATGAATCGTATTGCCATTCCATCCCATTTATGATCTTGT
Organism: Silene latifolia; assembly: GCF_048544455.1. NCBI lineage: Eukaryota > Viridiplantae > Streptophyta > Magnoliopsida > Caryophyllales > Caryophyllaceae > Silene > Silene latifolia. Next base: position 70,153,156 of record NC_133533.1, on the reverse strand, counting down.
CATTCCGTCCCGTTAGCTGGTTCCCCAATACATCCACCATTTCTCAATTATATCCCCAATATGTCAATCGTTAATGTTCGTCTCGTGCCAGACGGAGTCCTCAATCGTATTGTCATTCCGTCATGGTTTGGCTGTTGTCATTCTTCCCGTTTTGCATCTGGTTTTTTGTGTTCGTCGACATATTCAGTCGATTTGGTGGGTTTTATTCGCATGCATCCCCTTGATCCCTTTTTCGATTTCTAGCTGGTGTTTGTCAGCCACTTGTTTTGTCTCTGTATGGGTAATTTTGTACTTTCGGCTACTGTTAAGTTTATATGTGTATCAGTTTCTTATGGCTGTTGATTTCTCTTGTATGGTTGAAATTGTTTTTTTTTTATATATTTTGTGTATTCTGTTTTTTGGTTAATTTCCGTTCCCCGTTGGTACCCTGTATTCCGTGTGTTGCGTTCATGCCTGTTTGGTTTAAAACTTTTTAGTTTTATTTTTTGGCGACCATAGTCAAATTTTATTACTGTTGTTGGTAAACTTAGTTTCAAATACAAGATTAGCAAGTTTGAAATTTTTCCTATTGGTTTCCTTCATCTTTTTGCGTAGTTGCATTTCTCCTTTGTTGTTTATCAGTCTGAACCTTCTGATCTGTTCCCGTCTTTCGCCTTGGTTGCGGTATTGTTACTTGTACCTTTGTTGTTGCTGTGAACCTTGTCCGTTGGTTTGTCGGTGCCATCTTCATAGTGTTCTACCTCCTCACTTCGCTGCTTCTTGTTTGTTTCCCATTTTTCTTCCATTGGTAGGGTTGTTGTATGGTCCATATTGTGCCTGTCATTTGTGTTTATAATTATTTTTTGTATTTCGTGTGGTTGTTAGTTTTGTCTTGTGGTTTTATTGTGTTCTTCGTACTTACCCGACAGTTTGTTTCCGCTTGTCCTTTTCAGGTGTTTTTGGCTCCATTTTGTTGGTATTTTCTATGGCTCTAGTTTGGGGTGCCTGGTTTGAGTTAGTGGTTTGTTAATTGTCGATGGGGAAGACTTGTTTGTGTCGAGTTAAATTTGTGGGCGTTCTTACCGATGCTGGTCCGTTGGTCAAGTATGTCTTTACCACCTTTAGCTCTCTTGTATCCCCGTAATTTGTTGTTCCGATCATGACCTTGAATGTGTATTGTCTCCCAACGCATGATTGTAGTATCTCGTATACCTTTTGCTTTCCTTTCTCCTGTTTGTTTAATTTAATATTTTGTTTGACTGATCCAAGTATTTATGAAGTAATATTTTCTAGTTTACCTTCTTATAGATTTCTATGACCTTTGTAATTGGTTTTCCGATGACCTTCTATGCTTCTTTATCGAATATGACTATGTTTGCTTCCGATTTCCCATCAGCTAGTGTTGCTAGTATTCTGTACCTATTTTCATCTCTCTGTTAAATTGTTTTTTTTTTTGTAATATATAGGGTCGTATTCAGTTTTTTACCTTTGGGTCGGGTATGGGATCTCTTCTTGACATTTCGGGCAGTTGTTGTCGGCGTCGAGTCCTTTCCTGCATGTTGGGCAGGAGATGTATCTCCATTCCACGTCTGTGCGCACACTTGATATCACTCCTTCGCATGTGAAGGCCTGTTTTTTTTTATTCATGTGACGTTTACAGGTCGTAAGTTTTCTGCGGTGCGTATTGTATGATTAGTTTGTTGAGTTGGCTTACTTAGTTGGTTTCTTCCATTTTTGTGAGCTCCATTAGGGTTTTCCTATTTGCTTGCATGTCGTCTTCCATTTTATCTTCTGTGTTATTTTCAATCTGCATTACCGGTCTTGGTTTTCCAATCCTGTTTAATTTTGTAATTACAGATTTGTTAACCTGGTTGCTTATTATATTTTTTCCTTGTTTTTTTGGGGGGTTGTTACCTTTGCAGTAGGGTTTTGCCTTCCGGAATGTTGAGGTTGATGTACAGTTTGGTTCCATTTGTGCTTTGTAGTTGATATTCATTTGCGATTTGTTTATATTAGTTTTTTCTTCCTTGGTAGACAATTATTGTTGTAGGGCTTGTTACATTTGTAACGCGCTACCCTCACAGATGTGATGACAATGATTTTTGTTACTTTGGGTTCACGTGTTTCCGCGTCACTGATGTAGTTTGCTGCATCTCCCCATAATGTCGCCTTGATTTCATTTTGCCTGTGTATTTTTCTTGTTAGTTTATCACTTTTGTTTTTCTAAGAATTGTTTTAGGGGTTTTGTTGTTTTACCTTTCATAGAGATGTAGATATTCCGTATCTCTGTGATGTCGTTCGATGTCCTTACTTCAGTCTTGTTTTTGACGCCAGTCAGCACACCTATCACATATGTATTTTCAACCATTTAGTTTGTTGTAGTAGTCTTGTTTTTCCTCCGTTAGTTTAATATAAATTTTAGGGATTTACCTATCAAGTAGTCTGTCTTGTTGTTTCTTTCATGAATCATTCCGATTTGATGGAATTCAAATATGTGTTTCTCTATTTTGGTTGACTCTTCAGTTTGTGCTATGATTGATGTAAAAGGCGTGAATTTGATGATGTTTTCGTTGCTGTGTACTGGTTTGTAACCTCTGTTGTTTTTAGCGACCTCAAAGTGTGTGAGCTGAATATTCTCCCTTCTTGGAAATTATCCTTGAAGCTGCATATCCACTTCTGTGGGATTGTTGCATGTATATGTTCACCTTGTTGGTGTATATTGTTAAATAGCATGTTAGTTATTAAGTTTAGTTTAGTTTATTTTGTTTTATTTTATTTTTATTTTAGAGTTTGTTTGTAATACCTGTTTGTCTAGGAGGACCATGTCGAGCGATACCGGTTTTGTGGTTTTGTTTGGAGCAACTTCCTAGACCTGAGTTGCTCTTGCAGTTATTTGATATCGGGATTTTGACGGCACCATGACTGCAATGTCGACAATTTGAGGTGACATATTTTTGTAGTTTTTCTTTTCTTTGTTTTTGTTGTATTGGCAGTGTTAATTTTTTTTGTGGAATGTGTGAATTGTAGTTTGTTTGCATGTTTATATAGTATTTGTTGTGTCTGTTGGTTTTCCCTTCGTGTGTTTGTACCAGATTGTATCTTTTGTTGTGTGGTATTTTTCTATTTACTAATGTTATTATTAGTATTAGTATTATTATTATTATTTATTGTGTGGGCTGTTTATTTTCCATTATTTTTTTCTTAGTGTAGTGGGTATATATTTATTGTGTTCATTATCACTATATTTATTCCTATTATTTCTTCTATGACTTATTGCATTCTTTAGAGAATTTGCAACGTATTCTTTGTGTATATTGTTTAATTAGATTGCTTTTATTACGAATTTGATGACCATTGTTGTAATTACTATTGATTTAATTATTATTGATGACGGTTGCATTATGTGGCTTTTTGTCCTTTTAATTTCTTTGTTTGCCGTCTTAACTATTGTAGTTTATTATAAATAAGGTTGTTTTTATATTTCTAAGGCGTTGTCTTTTTTTTGTATATGTCCAAATTTCTCTTTTGTTTTCTCTTTTGTAATATTTCATTTTCCTTTGAACTACTTTCAATGGCTCTTACTCAGTTGGTGACGTGGTAGAGGTTATGTTTCCTGAGGCGGGTTTTGTTGGGTCGTTTTTCGTTGCTACGGCTCTTCTATGTTTGGGTGACGGTGTTGTGTACGTGCAATTTCATCACCTCTTTGACTTCTAATGGGCAGTTTTTGTAAGAGATATTTTTGAGGTTGTAAACATTCGTCCGCTAGCCCCTTTTATTGGGACTGTTGTCTATGCGGTCTACGACCTTGTGGAGGTGTTTGTGAATGACGGTTGGTGGGTCGGTCGAGTGATTGATGTCTCCGGTATTGAAGGGTATTATGAGATTCATTTTGAGATGTATGATGAAGTCTCCTTCAACGTCTTTTACGGGATGCGGCCTCATATAATCTGGGAGGATAATAAGTGGGTTGGTGTCTTCGAGTGATCCTATTTTATGGGTTTAATTTCTCATAGTTGTAGGTGTTACATCGTTGTATTCCTATAATTATGGTGTTATTGGTTACTATTGTGTTTGCTTGTATGGAGAAAAATTAATAAGTTCAATCTATTTAATAGTTGAATCCTTTTAATTAGTTTAATTCATCTTTTTAGTATTTGAATATATGATCTCTAATCTCCTTTGGAATGCTATTATTGTATCAGCTTTAGTATGTTTTTTAGTATGTTTTTAGCGCATTATAGGTTGTTAACTGATACTGGCATGAAAGTTCCCTTAACATTGTGGAACAACATTTCAAACATGTTGTTGGTTTACGTATTTAAAATGTTACAGATTTTACATAAAGTAAATATTGGGTCAGTAAGTGTATCATAATTTTAAATCATCGGGCATCACTTATGGGGCGTATGTGATTTTATTTACTTGACGGATGTTGTTAATTAATAGTTGAGAAATTAGGGAATTCTTTTGTTGCATTGTACGGGTAGTTAACCTTTTTCTATTTATATAAAATTCTCCACCATTAATATGGTGTTTTCTGTATTATTGTTGGTCATTTCCATCGTTTGATTTTTCCGAGAATTTTGTCCGTTTGGAATTATAAACTATCTTGTCAATGATTGTAAGTTGTTATTTTGGGTAACGTCTTACCGTAAGAAATGATCAAGCTATAGTTTTTATATCGTGACGTTTTTGTTTAACGCAGTTATATTTAATTTATAATTATTGTTTGTGTATAAATTATATTTTTTATATTAAGCTGGTATTTATTATGTTTTAACTAAATAGTATGAAAGTTTCATTATTGTTCATAGTCCTCTTGCATTTCAATTTCTATTTGTTTTGAGTAACGATTATTCTTGTCTTTACTGTGTATTTATGCCTAGGTTTTTTTTTTTTTTTTTTTTTGTGGCTATCTGTAAAAATATCATGATTAATTTATGTCAGAATGTCATTAGATTTTATCATTTTGATTCAAGTGTGGATGGAAACGGGTTCAACAATGCCTGTTTTTGGTGTGCTATTTTTGACTACCTTATGTATTTCACACTACTTTTTTCCATGTTTGCTTCGTTTAACTATTGTTACTTATGACTTGTTGAATTTTTTATGGCTCTAATTAAGCAACCAACGACAATATGACATGATCATTTATTGTAGCCTTGTATATAACTTCTCTCGTAACATTCGCTCTAACCTCTTTTATTATTTTTTGGGGTCATTTCCGTCATTTATTTTTATAAGAAATACTCCTACTCGATTCTTGATTTTGGCACGTTTTTGTTAAATTAGTGCGTTTCTATTGCAATTCTTATGTGTATGTCGTTTGTTTTGTTTTTAAACTAGTAACGGTCGTTTTGACACATGTATATTTAATTTATAATTGTTGTTCTTCTCTAAATTAAATTTCTTTTATGAATTGGGACCTTAATATGTTGTAACTAATCATTAAAGTGTGGTTATTGTTAATAGACCTTATGCATTTCAAGCCCTACTTGTCGTGAACCATATTTTTTTCTTTACTGTTTATTTATGCAAACGGTTATTATGAAGTTGACTCTTCTTATTCTATTTTATTAATGCTGATAGTATGTTTTAATAAAATCTTAAAGTGTGGTTATTGTTTAGTAACGGTTTTCTTTGTCTTTATTGAGTCTTTATGCATGCTTATTATTATGTTGATTCCTCGTATGCTCTTTGTTTATTGTTCATGGTTTTTTTTTGGTCTAATTGTTGTTCTTCTCTAAATTAAATTTCTAATATGAATTGGGACTTTAATATGTCGTAACAAATCATTATAGTGTGGTTATTGTTAATAGACCTTATGCATTTCAATCTCTATTTGTCGTGAACCATATTTTTTTTCTTTACTGTTTATTTATGCAAATGGTTATTATGAAGTTGACTCTTCTTATTCCTTTTTATTAATACTGATAGTATGATTTAATAAAATCTTAAAGTGTGTTTATTGTTTAGTAACGATTTTCTTTGTCTTTATTGAGTCTTTATGCATGCTTATTATTATGTTGATTCCTTGTACACTCTTTGTTTATTGCTGATGGTTTTTTTTGGTCTCTTTAGTTTTCATTTTTTAGTATTAATTGGAATTGTTTGTTATACATGTAAGCCATATTATTTCTAAGGTCTTGTCTTCTCTCTCTCTCTCTATTTTCCTATCTTTGTTTCCTTTTCATTTTAACTTTTTTTTCCAGGTTGTCTCCATCTCTCTAATGGGTCTTTACAATGTTGGCGATGTAGTGGAAGTCATGTTCCCGGAGCCCAGTTTTTTCGGTTCGTTCTACCTTGCAACCATAGTTTATTTGTTGGGTGATATGGAAGTTTATGTTGAATTTCACCATCTTTTAAATTCCGACGATCTTCGGCTTTTTAGGGATGTGATTGCAGTTGCGCAGATACGACCAGTGGCTCCTTTTATTGCGCAGGTTGATTTTGGTCTATATGATCTTATTGACGTGTTCGTGAACGATGGTTGGTGGACTAGCAGAGTTATAGATGTTTTTAGTGTTGATGGGTATTATGAGGTTTTTTTTGAATTGTATGATGAGGCGTCGGACCATGTGTACTATGAGATGCCTCCGCATCTTGATTGGGTGGGTAATAAGTAGGTTGGGTTTTTAGGTAATTTTTAGTTGGGGTTCACGTTGTTTTGCTTGGAGGTGGTTTACCATTATTTTGGTTAGTTATCTTTTGGGTATTGCCTTTGTAGTTGACTTTGTTCTTGCGGAAAGAAATGAATAAAAATTTTATTTTGCAACTTCAATTCCTGTTTAGCGAGAATATTTCAACAGCAAGACCATATTAACTTGATCAATTCCTCTATTTCCACACGATTACTGAATACACACCGAAAGGGTTCGATGTTATAGCAGAGCATTTTTACTGTTCAAGCGTTTGTAATATTATTGTTTATAATCTAAGTTGCATGTACGTCTTTCTGATTGGATACTTGCCATATGGTTCACTTAAGTTAATGGTATGGCATACTGTTTGGAGAAGTACTTATGATCACATGTGTTGAAACAATCTTATTAATAACGACTTTTAACTCCATATTAACCAAATTTATTTAACCTATTACAAGTATATCTAATATGGGAGATGTAGTCATTTACGGATTACGATATATGGCTAGGATATTTTTTCTACTCGTATAAATAAGAATTAAGAATTTGTAATGGTTGACAGCGGTCAGTACAAACAATTTCGAATTTGTAATAGGTAGTTAGTCAAGTAAAGGGGTTAAAAAAGAAGATAAACATACTGTATATGATAATATGAGTAGGGCCACGAATTTCGCGCTATAATTTCTTGTTTAAAAAGGACCAACCAATATGTCAACTATGAACTCATATGCGCATTGCCAAGTAAAATTTATCTCCGGTAGTCCTGTAATTTGTTCAAAACCATTGATCAAATAAATACTTTAGCATGAAATTGTCTTGTTGAATTACACCTGGATAATAAATAACAAAACGAAGGTGAACATGACTACTTATGTATGTAATTATAGTTCTCAAAACTTGGCTCAGGTTTTCGTTATTTTGTTACAGCGAAAATAAATTCACTATTTTAAAATGTAGTCGAGTGAGGCTGCGCTCCATGACTTTCTTAGATGTAGCTAAGTGAGACTGCGCTTGACAGATACAACATACTGCAAAAAAACATCCATGGTTTGATATCTGATCTTCACACCAAATAGAGCACACTAATAACGATCCCTAAGGTATCCCTTCGGGAACATCTGATAAAAAACCTTAAGGTTTTCATAATTACTTTCGTAGTTTCGTAAACTGCTTAAGCAGCATAACGACTTTGAGCAAGCCCAAATGGCCATTTCCAATTACTTAGTGGATCAGATAGTTTAATACATTTCTATTAGGGACTTGCCGGAGTGGAAGCTATCAAACTCAGTTTCTTTGAAAATAATTTCCGCAAGGTAAACCTACGAGACATAGCGTCATAAGCGTTCGTTAATGTAAGGCATCATAAGTTTGAGGAAGTTTTTTTTTTCAGCAGCAACCATACAACTTGTGCCATATAAATTTATGTTGTGTCATCCATGTTTCCAGTTACGAAAAATACTAAATAGTCCAAACAAAAGGTAATGCAAGTGTGCAGTAACATAAAGTAACTCGTAAATCGAGTGGGTGGGGGGGGGGGGGGCGAGGAAAATGAAAAAGGGTGAGAATAAGATGTGTTCTGAAAAGTATTTGCGGCGTGGTTGAATGTTCGATGCCAAAATAACAGGTGGCACCAAAAACCACATGCTATCAGATTATAGACATAAGATAAAGTCAGAAACTAACCTTAACATGGACCTGTTCCATGTATAGGCTGCCAGCAGGTGGAGGAGTAACAAAAGCCTTGTCCATTAAGGGTCCAACGCCTACCTTCTTACCCAAAGAGCAATCGTATATGCACACGAGACAGGTAACAGGAGTTGTACCATCCGGAAACTCCAAAGGCAATGCAGCTGAAAAAAGGCAGTGAAATTTTAAACACAACTATTGTAATACTCCGTATTTTAATAATAATTTATAAGGATAATTTATGTAATTTAATGAGTGATTAAAGGACATTTCTAATAATAAATACAAGTAAGACGTTAATTAAATAATAAATTAATAATTCAAGTCGGGAATTGGGTTTGGCTAATATTTGTGCTTTGGGCCGTGTGCTATCATTATATGGGCCTAAAATTATTTAATTGGTATGAGTATAGTCGGGATTTGTATCGGAAATTAATGATAATATAACAAGGAGATAATAATATATAAAGGTAATTATAATTATAATAATAAAAATAAAGTTATGGCAATAATAAATTAGTAAATATTATATGAGGAAATCATAGTGATGGTAGGATTAATAGTATATGATAAATAATAATGATATAATTATAATGACAATTTCTATATTAATTAGAATAAGGAAAGTTACATAGTTTCCTAATTGGCCTCGTATTCTCTAAATTTTACACTATAAATACCACCTCAAATCTGAGAAATAATTCACAAATTAAAAGAAGAAGCTTTAGGAGACGGAAGAGGAAGAAATTAACATTAGTCAATTAATCAACTCAAGGTAATTATTCATCTTAAATCAATTTATATTCTTTTCATGCAAGCATCTTTAGAACGATAGTATGACTTATATAGACCACCATAGGACTCGGGAATTGGACCTATAGCGACATTGGACTGCCAATTTTCTAACCTGACCATTGTTGACCGTCATTGACCGTGGTAGGGTGGTGTTTAGGGCGGCTAAAAGTGGCTGGTCAGGGGGTTATACGGGTTTGGTTGTGGGTGATTAGAATGAGTAATTGAACCCGTAATTGACCTCGACTTGACCTGGGTATAGGGGGGTTGTGATAAGGGAAGGTGGTAGGTCATATTGGTGGTGGCGGAATGGTGGCAGGTGGCTGTTTGCGGCGGTGGTGGTGAAAACAGGGGAGGAGAACGTGTTTGGGCAGCGGGTTTTTGGAGGGAGTTTTGGTGGTTGTAGGAGGTCTGGGTTAGGGTGATTTTTGATGGTTTTTGTCGAGCATGGATGGGTGAGTTGGTTGGTGGTTGTAGGCGGCAACATAGGTGGCGGTAGGTGGTGTTTTGGGACGGGTTTTGTGGGTGTGTCAGAGGAGTGTTGGTGGTGTCGGGTGGTTTAGGGCGTGGGTTTTATGGGTTGCTGGTGGTGGTGGAGCTGGTGTTTAGAGGGGAGTTGGGTGCGTGGGACTGCAGGCTGCTGGTGTCGGGCTTGGGCGGTGTGAGTGGTGGCTTGTGGTGGCGTGGAAGGAGGAGTTTAGGGGGGGGGGGGTGTTTGTGACGGGTTTTACACGGTGTATAGTGGGGGGTGTGTTTATTTTGTAAGCGGGTTTTAATATCGTAACCTTTAATAATTAATAATAATAATAAGTAATTAATTTGAATAATGAATATAAGTTATAATTAAAAATGAAAAGTAATAATAAATAATTGAATTGAATTATAATATTTTGATTAGGTGACGGTTGTGAAGGATTATAGTCGGATCGGATTGCTTTAATTATTTGGATTGCTTAAGCTGCTTAATTGGAATCGCTTGCCAGGTAGGGATAAATCCTACTCAACTTTTACTCGATAATGTTTGTTGGATGGTTTGTATTAAAGTGAATTGATCGTATGTGAGTTGTGTTGGTTGATATAGTCGTAATTGTTGGAAGAAAGATTTATATTGCATATGATTGGTTAATAATATCGTAACTGTTGGAAGGGAGAATTAATTTGTATATGTTGGTTTATATTGTGGTTGTTGGTTATCTCCTGTCGTAATTGTTGGATACCTCAGTTTTATACTGGGATGATGGATACCTCAACTTCGGTTGGGATGGTGAATACCTCAACTTCGGTTGGGATGGTGAATACTTCAACTTCGGTTGGAATGATGAATACCCCGGGCCAGGGATTGGCGGGATGAATGGGTGTTTCGGGTGATGAGCTCAGTTGTTTTGGCATTATATGTCATATCATTTCACTTTGACTTGTTGTTGGTTATTCCTACTCAACCATTGGTTGACGTGTTTGCTTCTGTGTCAAAATAAAATTGATGCCTGCTTTAATTGATGGCATCCTGTGGTGAACCATTTAATATTTCCGGTTAAATGGGGAGCAGATTTAAATAGCAGGTTTTGAGTTAGCTGGATATGGGGAGCTTGGGCGTGTGAGCTTTCGGACCTGCAGGAGTCTAGATCACAAATGTAGTTATATCACTTATTTAATTTCCGCTGCGAGTTGTATTTATTTTTATATTAAGTTTTAGTTGATTAAGTTGTAATAAACATGTAATCATTAAAGTTTTAATTTAAAGTACTTTGGTGAGTTGGACTTTGTTATTCACTACCTCGGGAAACCGAGATGGTAACAATCCTATTTATTGGGAATGTCTAGCTAAAGGCTCCTAAATAAATGGGGGTGTTACAAAGTGGTATCAGAGCAAAACGATCCTCAGGCCTAATCAATGAATAATAATGAACTTAGGATGTGTCTAAATAAAATGAACCCCGGGTAGAAACTGTTAGGAGCCCCTCTTAGTGCGGTTAAGAAGGATCCCTTAATTCGTACCATGGCCCTCTCAGTTTTGAACCGGGAACCCTGAGAGAATACTTGAGAGTGTGGGGTAATTTAAAATGAATATTGTTTATTTTACCTTGTAAGTTTTGTTTGCCTTGTTTGAATATTGTTATCATTGATGATTGTGGTTACGGGGACATAACTTGCTTCTAGGAAGAGGAGATGTGATATGATTTTAAGCATTGGTATATGTGTATGGTTATAGAAAAGTGTGATGGTATGTATTTGGGGCAGGCATAGTTGTGATTAATATGTGAAGCGTGATGGGTATAAGTGAAATTGTGAAGAATGTGATTTTGGTTGATTTCTCGACATTTTATCCTTGATGGTTTTGGCTGTCATTGACTGTCAGTTTAAAATTCTTGCCCGACAGTTTTATGTGTGATACCTTTGTGAGTTAGCTTTCATATGCCACTGGTTTCATGTTCAAATAATATACTGTTTAGGAGAAATAAATATTTTAGTGGACAGTAGTCGAAATGTTCCTGTACAGTGATGTTTTCGCGCCATGTTTTTGTAAAATTTGTCATTTAAAAACTACGTAATTAATTGTTATAATTCCAACGCCACTGTTTAATAGACTCATGAATGTTTCTAAATTGGTAAGCCACGTTTTAAGAAAATATTTTGACAATTTATGGTGATTTTTACAAGTTAACCTAAGTTTCTGACAAGTTGCTGTAAAATTTCCGTTTCGACCAAGTAGCTTGTAAAATGCATTATAAATTAATCATTTGAATTTTTAACTTGATTCTTTTTCTCATGGTTTATTAACTTTCTGTATTTTTTTTCTAAAAATTATATGTTCTCAATAAGTAGTTATGCTATTATATATTAATGATTGTTAGGAGTGATACCATGTTTTCCTAGCCTTGAAGATTGTTCGAAGTTATAACATGTAAAATGTATAACAAGTTTTGTTTTTGATCTCTTGAACGTTATATTTGATGTTGTCAATTATGTGAAGTAGAATAATATGTCTAGTGATATGCGGAATGTGTTGCCCTAAGCCATATATATGTTCACGATAATTGCATCCATGTTTAAGTTAGATATCATTATTAAGAAAAGACTAAACAATTGTCTTTATTTTGTTATAGATTGTTATTTATCTTGGCAACGTTTTCGTCGGTAGTTAAGTGAAGTAGTTGAGTTTAAATAAAGTTAGTTCGAGTATACTGTATGTTGTGGTTTTGCTATTTAGAACTAAATCAAAGATTTTGTTATTCATTTAGTCATTAATGGGTATTGTGTTGGAAATAAAAGTTGTTTTATATTACAATGTGTGTTTCATGTTTTATATTATAATAATGATTTGGTTGTTCCATTTGTTTGATATTCCGAACTTCGAGGACGAAGTTAATTTTTAGGGGGAAGGAATGTGATACTACGAATATTATGAATTGTTGTTGTGATACCTTGTGATGCGATTGGTATGGATAATGATCGTAAATGGATGATGGTGTTGAAAGATGCTTAGTTGTAAGAATGTTTATAAATGTTGTGGTGGTAGTTGTGGGCGAACTTCGGGACGAAGTTCATTTTAAGGGGGGAAGACTGTAATACTCCGTATTTTAATAATAATTTATAAGGATAATTTATGTAATTTAATGAGTGATTAAAGGACATTTCTAATAATAAATACAAGTAAGACGTTAATTAAATAATAAATTAATAATTCAAGTCGGGAATTGGGTTTGGCTAATATTTGTGCTTTGGGCCGTGTGCTATCATTATATGGGCCTAAAATTATTTAATTGGTATGAGTATAGTCGGGATTTGTATCGGAAATTAATGATAATATAACAAGGAGATAATAATATATAAAGGTAATTATAATTATAATAATAAAAATAAAGTTATGGCAATAATAAATTAGTAAATATTATATGAGGAAATCATAGTGATGGTAGGATTAATAGTATATGATAAATAATAATGATATAATTATAATGACAATTTCTATATTAATTAGAATAAGGAAAGTTACATAGTTTCCTAATTGGCCTCGTATTCTCTAAATTTTACACTATAAATACCACCTCAAATCTGAGAAATAATTCACAAATTAAAAGAAGAAGCTTTAGGAGACGGAAGAGGAAGAAATTAACATTAGTCAATTAATCAACTCAAGGTAATTATTCATCTTAAATCAATTTATATTCTTTTCATGCAAGCATCTTTAGAACGATAGTATGACTTATATAGACCACCATAGGACTCGGGAATTGGACCTATAGCGACATTGGACTGCCAATTTTCTAACCTGACCATTGTTGACCGTCATTGACCGTGGGTAGGGTGGTGTTTAGGGCGGCTAAAAGTGGTCTGGTCGGGGGTTATACGGGTTTGGTTGTGGGTGATTAGAATGAGTAATTGAACCCGTAATTGACCTCGACTTGACCTGGGTATAGGGGGTTGTGATAAGGGAAGGTGGTAGGTCATATTGGTGGTGGCGGAATGGTGGCAGGTGGCTGTTTGCGGCGGTGGTGGTGAAAACAGGGGAGGAGAACGTGTTTGGGCAGCGGGTTTTTGGAGGGAGTTTTGGTGGTTGTAGGAGGTCTGGGTTAGGGTGATTTTTGATGGTTTTTGTCGAGCATGGATGGGTGAGTTGGTTGGTGGTTGTAGGCGGCAACATAGGTGGCGGTAGGTGGTGTTTTGGGACGGGTTTTGTGGGTGTGTCAGAGGAGTGTTGGTGGTGTCGGGTGGTTTAGGGCGTGGGTTTTATGGGTTGCTGGTGGTGGTGGAGCTGGTGTTTAGGGGAGAGTTGGGTGCGTGGGACTGCAGGCTGCTGGTGTCGGGCTTGGGCGGTGTGAGTGGTGGCTTGTGGTGGCGTGGAAGGAGGAGTTTAGGGGGGGGGGGGGTGTTTGTGACGGGTTTTACACGGTGTATAGTGGGGGGTGTGTTTATTTTGTAAGCGGGTTTTAATATCGTAACCTTTAATAATTAATAATAATAATTAAGTAATTAATTTGAATAATGAATATAAGTTATAATTAAAAATGAAAAGTAATAATAAATAATTGAATTGAATTATAATATTTTGATTAGGTGACGGTTGTGAAGGATTATAGTCGGATCGGATTGCTTTAATTATTTGGATTGCTTAAGCTGCTTAATTGGAATCGCTTGCCAGGTAGGGATAAATCCTACTCAACTTTTACTCGATAATGTTTGTTGGATGGTTTGTATTAAAGTGAATTGATCGTATGTGAGTTGTGTTGGTTGATATAGTCGTAATTGTTGGAAGGAAGATTTATATTGCATATGATTGGTTAATAATATCGTAACTGTTGGAAGGGAGAATTAATTTGTATATGTTGGTTTATATTGTGGTTGTTGGTTATCTCCAGTCGTAATTGTTGGATACCTCAGTTTTATACTGGGATGATGGATACCTCAACTTCGGTTGGGATGGTGAATACCTCAACTTCGGTTGGGATGGTGAATACTTCAACTTCGGTTGGAATGATGAATACCCCGGGCCAGGGATTGGCGGGATGAATGGGTGTTTCGGGTGATGAGCTCAGTTGTTTTGGCATTATATGTCATATCATTTCACTTTGACTTGTTGTTGGTTATTCTTACTCAACCATTGGTTGACGTGTTTGCTTCTGTGTCAAAATAAAATTGATGCCTGCTTTAATTGATGGCATCCTGTGGTGAACCATTTAATATTTCCGGTTAAATGGGGAGCAGATTTAAATAGCAGGTTTTGAGTTAGCTGGATATGGGGAGCTTGGGCGTGTGAGCTTTCGGACCTGCAGGAGTCTAGATCACAAATGTAGTTATATCACTTATTTAATTTCCGCTGCGAGTTGTATTTATTTTTATATTAAGTTTTAGTTGATTAAGTTGTAATAAACATGTAATCATTAAAGTTTTAATTTAAAGTACTTTGGTGAGTTGGACTTTGTTATTCACTACCTCGGGAAACCGAGATGGTAACAATCCTATTTATTGGGAATGTCTAGCTAAAGGCTCCTAAATAAATGGGGGTGTTACAACTATTGTGGAAAAACCTCTAGATATTCCAAGATAGCCATACAGGAAGTTATAACATATTACACATCAGACATTATTCGCCAAATGAATAACTCAGTACCTATAAAAATTACCACAATCACTTAATTTTTAAAGCTACATGCTACATCTGTATGGCTATTAATCTATAAAATTTTACGTTCTTCATTTAATTTAACAACTTTAGAAACTACACCAACTCTCTATCAGTTCCTACGGGGCGGGATTCCAATCTGAAATCTGGCCAAACATTAGCATACCTTCCCTAAATAAACCATCAACTCCCACAACTAACATGCCACTGCTGCCAGAGACTCAATACCACTTGATTATTGAGAGTATATATGATCTTGTTTAGGCATAATTCAATTGATAGCCATGCAATGGTGCTGTATCATATTGGTTTTCAGTTTACAACCTATAAGGAGTTAGACCAGAAGAAATGTAGATGTTACTTGTAGTATTTGAAGCAGCATGCTATTGTTGGAGCTTGTGTCCTCCACAAATTAGTGTGATAACATTTATAAATCTCTTATAGGTTCACAAGGGTATACTTCGTATTTTATCAGTTGATTAACGATTACTTAATAACGGTTGGCTTGCTAGAAAGTTTGACGTTATTATCATACTGATGGCGGTGATCAACTGGTCCCTAAAAGTCACACCTAAAGGATGTGTTTGAGATATGTGATTGTATGAAAATATAATCACATTGATGCCTGACTAAAAGGTTAGTCCAAGTATTTGACTAAACAGTTAGTCAATGTGTTGATGAGACGATTATTTAATACAATTAAATAATATTAGCTGAGACGAATTAACTGTCAATTCGTAAATTGAATATAATATGTTATATTTAATTAATGTATATAATGTTAGCTTGAACGAATTAAGATGTTAATTCGTAATTAAACGTAATCGGTTATATTTAATTAGCTAATTATAAATATGCGATATTTATAATTAAAGTATATATTATACATGATTGTCATTATAAATTATTACAGACCGGTATTAATAAATCGACTGCAAGCTGTTGTGTGTAGACTTATTAATACGGAATAAAATAAATGACAATTTATAATAATACACGTTTTTATACATTTCTGATAACAACTTAAAATAAGGAGATTTTTCTCCTTATCTGTTGTTGGAGCCACTCGGTCAAACCGAGTAAAAAGGAAAGAAAAAATCTCCCTTTTCTTTCTCTTATTTCGGTTATAATAAGAGAAAAGGGGATTCATTTTCTAACCTAATTCATTTTTGACCTAGCATTCTCTCATCAAACAAAAACACAACAAAACCCTAAAATTAATTAGTGAATTTTGGGGATCGATTCTAGCAAAATCAAAAGGGCATTTCTCATATCATCTTGGGTGCAACGATTAGGCGAATATCATTTTGATATTGTTCTTAGGCCGAATTTGCAAGGACCAAAAGTTGATTATTATTTCTCTTCTCTTTTGTTGATGTTATTTCGTTTATGACTAGTTATCATTTATATAATTTCGTTATAATCCTTATAATTAAAAGGGAAGCATACCGAAATTTCCCACAAGTGGTATCAGAGCCAAGGCCACGAAATTATTTTTTGATGATTTTCATAAATTGTTTTGAACAAAAAAAAAGAAGAAAAAAAAAATGGTGCGGCTGTTTTATAAAAAAAAAAAAAAATTGCCGATTTGTTGTTTTTTACAGCCGAATTTTTTTGTTTTGTTTTGTTGTTTTGATTCCATTTGATTTATTCATATTATTGTTTTAATAGGTTAAGATGATAATATAATGAATTTGTAGATGTGTTGATTTAATAAAAATTAAATTGATATGTAAATGGAATTGCTTTGTTTATGATGATAATTTGTTTTTGCTATATAGTTGTTGGCATACATGAGATTAAATTGTTGTTTAAAGAATCATGTTTCATTAATTTAAATGTTGATGATTATGCCAATCATGACCTAGTAGCAACTATAAACAAATTGTTCATATAAATGATGGTTTTTTGTTATTAGGGCATTATGCCGAGTGCAAAGAAAAAAAAGGTTTCTGTTTTTTTTCTTTCGGTTTTGTGCTTTTGCCGAGAAAAATAAAAAAAACTGTTTTGCTTCGGTTTTTCCAGAATTGCCGAGAAAAAAAAATTGGTTTCTGTTTTAATGTGAGATTAATTCATATTATAGGTTAATGTGAATTAAGATTGAAATTAATGTGAGTAATTGAGGAATTGTCACTTAATTTGATCATTTAAATAGGTGGTTTGGATAAATTAATCTATATAATTAAGGAATTATGTCTTGAATGTTTAATTTTTAGTTGATGCATTTTTATTTAGTTGAATGTTTTGTTGAATGGTTTAATTTACGTATTTTTGCAATCGGTTGTAATTTGTAATACCTAGTGTGGCCTTAGTTAAATTATGTTTTCGTAATGATGGAAACATAATTTTTAATGTAATTTGAGATCTCGTATCTCCGTTTGGTTTTCTTTAATTATTACGGTTTTGAAATTAGAATGTAAATAGGTTTATTATGTATTTTTAAATTGTAATTTTGAGAAGACTAAAGATGGAGATTGGATTGCTCACTTCCGCTACATGGACCAAGATGGAAGATCAAGACAAGCTTCTCGAGTCCAAGGATGGATTCCAAAGTTGTATTTATGTTCATTTTGGTAGATAGGCCACACTAGGACTTTATTTTGTTTTACGTTTTACCGTTCTTATTGCTTTTCATTCACATGATAGTTAGTGCATCATATTCCGCCTAAAACCAAACCACCTACTAAAATGCATGAAAATTGACTCATATAGGTTGAATGTTAGTTTTCATCGACATACAGATGTCACACTTTTAAGCCATCACCTTAGTTTGTTCATTCTCGCGTGCTAGATTATTAGTTCACTTAAAATGAATTAAAATAAAGTTGATGGGATCTTCCTCTAAAACTGAAATTGAGACTAGTCTTTATAAGGGCAAACAACTATGAATCCGTTCTTCGTCGGTAGGCATATAAGACCTTACTCTCCATATGACCCCTTCTACGTTGGGTAAGTAGTATGTGTTGACTTAGTTTACCTCAACATTATAATCCGAAGAGTTTCTCGTGATTATGATGGACTAAAGATA
Organism: Silene latifolia; assembly: GCF_048544455.1. Lineage (NCBI taxonomy): Eukaryota > Viridiplantae > Streptophyta > Magnoliopsida > Caryophyllales > Caryophyllaceae > Silene > Silene latifolia. The sequence goes on along the minus strand of NC_133533.1, from coordinate 70,134,906 downwards.
GAATTTACAGAAATTTATCGACCAAGAATTCTAACAGTAGAATTAGCCAAAAGGTTGGCTTATCAATTTACGGATAATTGAGTCTTGAGATCATTTATATAATTCTTGGAGGTAAATTGTATAAATGCTTGAGTCTTCGTGTTATAGCATTATTGCATTAGACTTATATCATAACGAGGAGTATGCTTATTATATTTATTCTTCTTTTCGCAGTGTAGAATACGTTTATTTTGATAATACTGTTACAACAAATGGCTGGAAATAACGAAATCCCAATGCCAAGTGCCACACTTGGACGCGAGTCATCGCTGAAAGCTTGCATGGACCACATGAATCAGTTCACACGTCTGAAAAATGACGGGTCCAACTTTGCGGACTGGGAGGCATCATTGCGGAATGCTGCCATTGCTGACGGTAAGCTCAAGTACTTAACTGAGCCAATACCGGTAAACCCAGGCCCTAATGCAAGAGTTAACGAGTCACTTGCTTATAGTGACTTCGTCATGGAAGCGGGTGCGATAAAGAACGTACTCATCTTTGCAATGGAAACCAATTTGCAGAGACGCTTCATTGCCCAAGGTGCAAACAAGATTTTCACCACGCTCATTAACGAGTTCTCAAAAGCACCGAGAATCGTTACTTATGAGTATACCTGTCGCTTCTTTGATGCAAAACTCCAGAAGGGCCAACCGGTTAGTCCACACATTCTTAACATGATTGAGAATGTCGAGAAATTGGAGGCACTTGATTGCAAAATCAGTGAGAGCATAGTCATTGACCGTATGCTTCATTCACTTCATGATGGTTTTGCCCTTTTCAGGGCAAATTACTACATGAATGACATGAAGAAAAGTCCTTATGAGCTACACTCACTTCTCGTACAGACCGAGAAGGATATGAAATTGAGTGGGAGCATGAAGCAAGATGTTCTCATGATTTCCAACAAGAATAAGGGTAAGGGCAAAGCTCCCGGCGACCTAACTGTAGGTAAGCCAAAGTTTAAGAAGCCAGGAAACGGTAAGAGTGGGCCTGGTGAGACTAGTGGCTCACAAGGTAAGGCAAAGAGCAAGGGCGGTGACATTGAGTGCCACCATTGTCACAAGACTGGACATTGGAGGAGGAACTGTCCCGTGTACCGTGAGGACATAAAAGCAGGCCGCGTCACTCCTGTTGGTATGTCATTGATGTGACCATAATTAGAGCATATTTAGTCCCCGAATTAGCTTTATTCCCATGCTTTTTAGTGCATATTTGGGTCATTTATTGTCTTTAGTCCTTTGTTTTGCATATTCTTTGAGGTTTTGTTTCCTTGGTAGGAAAGGAGTGCAAACCTTGCATTTTCATGGCAAAATGAAGCTAAATTGATTGAATTCAATGACCAAGCATCAAAGAGAAGACAAGATTAGAAGACCTTTGTACATACTATAGTAGATGGGCAATGATGAGAAAAGATCCTTGTATCCCCGAGGAAATACTCAAGGATTCTATGAAGAAAAAGGAAGAAAAGAAGAAAGAAAGTAGCTGTAAGACAATCCGAGCGGATTGTCCACAAGACGCCTGTCCAGCAAGGGCAATCCGAGCGTCTTCCCCCAGTGGAGGCCCGTCCCAAAACACCACAATCCGCCCGTCCACCCAAACAATCCGCCCGTCCAGAACACCCCCAATCCGCCCGTCCCGTGCCCTGGACGCTCGGATTGCTTGTCAGCCATTTCGTCTTCTATAAACTTCATGGAAGGATGCGCATATTTTTCTAAGACCGGCGAAAAGGAGACCGGAGTCTCCCTAGAGACCGGCGATTCCTCAAGGACTTAATCGTCATTTAAGCCCTTAGTAAACCCTAATTTATGTAACTAATCCCCACTATAAATACCCCATTAGTCTAATTAGAAGAGTATGTTCTTCTTAGCAATCTCTAGTGTAGTTAATATCAATCAAATCTCTCTTTAATCTTGTAATCAACATTTAATCAAGTCTTAATACAAGTTTCATTTCCTTAATCTCTCTCTTGTTCATCCTTTGTTTTGGGTAATTGAAGATTATTTGGGTTATTATTGGGAGATTGACAACCTTCCAATCAATCATCAAGTACTTCTATTATTCTTTGCTTTATTATTGGAATCATTAGTAGGTATAATTCTCTTAATCCCTTTTTAATTATTGTTAATTATCTTCATTTATTCATCATGTTTCACTTTGTTGGTATGATTGACAACCTTCCTAGCATGTTCAACATGATAATGAGTGAGTAGTTTCCTTAGCTAGGGTTAATGGGTAATTAGGGGAAACCAACATGGGGGATGATTCATGCTTACATTAATATGTTTTCATAGTTTATTTGCTTGCTTGTTGTGATCTCAACTTATGCACATGTTTGATAAAATGCGAGCCTATGAATCCTTGCATTTTTTACCCATCACCTATCTTTTCAATGAGACTTGTAAGACATAAATCAACCCGAGTCTCATTAGACCATGCATATAGTTGAGTAGGGAATATTAAGTCGACTTGTAGGTGTTGTACAATCTAATCGATTCGGCTCCGGGACCCAAACTTTCCTAGGATTGTAAGACATAAACCAACTCGATCCATCACAACAATAATTGCTTGCTTATAATTTGAGAATATGTTTGTATGATCAATTCCCATGAATCCCCTATGACCCCATGACACCCTAGTACCTTTTATCAATTGTTTACATCTCTTTTTAATCATCTTGCTTGTTTACTTTCATTGTTATTTAGTTTAGTGATCTTCTACTTCAAATCCCAAATTGTGACACCCCTAGACACCACTAGTTGCAATTGAAAATCTCATCTCAATTCCCGTCCCTTGGGATCCGACCTTTACTTGCCTCTTTACTAATTGTAGAGTTGTTTGTGGAGTTATAAATTGTGTTTTGGTCTAGGTGCTCCTAACTACAAGTACCGAAAACTAAACCTCCAAGTGAGTCCGACCAAAAAATGGCACCGTTGCCGGGGACGGTGTTAACTTGATTTAGATTTTCTTATATTGTTATTAGTTGTGTCTTCCTTTGCCTTGGGGAAGTAAAACTCCTCAAGGTTTGTTCTAATTATTTTCGAGTTGTTTGATATTTTGCATGTCTAGAATATCACAAGGTAACTTGTTACCCTTTGATAACGAAATTGAAAGGACTTTGACAAACAATAGAAGACTTGCTAGGAGAACTTTGAGAGGTATTGGTGAGGTTGTAGATATTCAACCAAACACTATTGAGTTCATCAACCCTTTTGCAAGAGAAGTTGAGGAGAACCTAACACAAAATCCAACATAAAATCAACCCACAATGCCTAAATTTTCATCACATTCCGTACCAACCGAGGAGAACCTACCTAATGTTACTCCCACACCACAACATTTAACCAGAAATTTCATTGCCAAATCCGCATTTATCCAATTAGTCGAAAGAAGCCAATTTGGGGGGATGCCTAGTGAAGACCCTCACTCTCACATGGAGACTTTTTGCGACTATTGTGATGCGATTTCTCAAACCGGTGTAACTCAAGACCAAATTCGATGGGTCTTATTTCCTTTTTCTCTAATTGGCACCGCAAAACAATGGTTGAAAGGCCTTGATAAGGCTACTCTCGGAATTGATTCTTGGAAGAAATTGGCTCTAGCTTTTTACAAAAAGTTCTATCCACCGGAAAAGACTAACATGCTAAGAGCTCAAATTACGGGCTTTAAGCAAAGAGATGAAGAATCTTTGTATGAAGCTTGGGAGCGATTCAAAGGAATTTGTCGCTCATGTCCTCATCATGGACTTAGCAAGTGGTTCTTGGTACAACAATTTTGGAACGGTCTTTATGAAGACTCAAGAAACATTCTCAACATGGGATCAAATGGAATGTTCACCGAAGTTGATGACAATCAAACTTGGAACAAGATTGAGGAAATGGCGGTCCATAATTCACAATATAGTAGACCTCGCAAGGCTACTAGAGGAGGAAAGCATGAAGTGGACTCTATTACTCAATTGGGTGCTCAACTTAGTGCTCACATTGATACCATCAATTTGAAGTTCGAAAAGGCTATGACTAGACTTGAAGAAGCCTCAAAATCACCAAAGCAACATGTTAATGCCATGACGGCATCTTCATCAATCCCAAGTGGGATATGTGAGAATTGTGGAACTTTGGGACATGACCAAAGTGAATGTAGGGGAATAAATGAACAAGTGAATGCTTTTCAAGCATACACGAGTGGTACCCCTTATTCAAACTATTACAATGAAAATACCAAATTCCACCCAAATCTCGCATACAAAAGCCAAAATGTTCAAAACCCTCAACTGGTTCGAGATGACTCAAAATCTCAGTCCAGGTTCGTCTTTACTCTTAATGGTGCTCCGGTCAGCTGGAAGAGTTCCAAACTGAGTGTTGTAGTAGATTCTACTACTGAATCCGAGTACTATGCCGCTTCGGAAGCAGCAAAGGAAGCTATATGGAAGCGTCAATTCTTACAAGGACTTACGATAGTTCCTAGTTCGAATGACCCGATCACCATCTATTGTGACAATAGAGGTGCCATCTTCCAGGCTAAGGAGCCTAAGTCTAGCAACAAGTCTAGACATGTACATCAGTAGGCTCACCTGATCCGTGATTACGTGGAGCAAGAGGAGATAGTGATTGACAAGATAACTTCGGATGATATCATCGAGGACCCTCTCACTAAACCGTTGAATTATGATAAGCATGAAGGGCACGTTATTTCCATGGGAATTAAACGTGTTCCTGAGTTGTAGTAGTTGATTATGGATTTGATACATTATCTTTTTCATATACTATTTATAACTTCATCGTTTTAATATAATATTTTGTTTTTCATGTGGATTGTACTGACAACATTGAACGCCACAAAGTGAACTGAATTACATTATATTTGTTTTGGTCCGTAATCGCCTACATGAGCTGATAACTCTGGCTATTATATTGTGCAGTCGATTGATGGTGGGTTCAACGAGCCATAAGTCAAACAGTTGGCAGATCGATCACAGATGCGAGTTATAACGATACCTCGTAGGACAATAAATTGTGACAACATAATGGAGTCCTAAATGTTTAAAAACATTCGGTGCCAGGTCGTGGATTGGACGTCCATTGTGTTCCTAGAGTCGATTCTTTTGACTATCGACTGTCTCTTGAGATTAAGGCAGTTTTTGGGTTACTTTGGTTTCTTTCTCATGGTCTGCCGTAACAGGAGACTAAGTAGATTTTTTCTGGGTCATTTCATACTGTGCTTATATCTGCAGGATTCGAGTTGAAGAATATATCCAACCTTTATCAGGTTTAGTTATTTCTCAGGGCCACTCGAGGAGTTGTAACTGAAATGCATGGCCATGCTCGAATGATGATTCGTTTATCAGTTAAGTTACTCTCTAGTCGGGAAAAACACTCTTGATATTGATCACTTGTAAAATACGACCTTTGTGAATACGGATTTTGCAAATTGTTTTACATTGAGTGGGAGAAATTTTAGGATATGAGAATCGGTTATCGCACATACACTTGTGAGGACAAGTGGGAGTTTGTTGGAGCTTGTGTCCTCCACAAATTAGTGTGATAACATTTATAAATCTCTTATAGGTTCACAAGGGTATACTTTGTATTTTATCAGTTGATTAACGATTACTTAATAACGGTTGGCTTGCTAGAAAGTTTGACGTTATTATCATACTGATGGCGGTGATCAACTGGTCCCTAAAAGTCACACCTAAAGGATGTGTTTGAGAGATGTGATTGTATGAAAATATAATCACATTGATGCCTGACTAAAAGGTTAGTTCAAGTATTTGACTAAACAGTTAGTCAATGTGTTGATGAGACGATTATTTAATACAATTAAATAATATTAGCTGAGACGAATTAACTGTCAATTCGTAAATTGAATATAATATGTTATATTTAATTAATGTATATAATGCTAGCTTGCACGAATTAAGATGTTAATTCGTAATTAAACGTAATCGGTTATATTTAAATAGCTAATTATAAATATGCGATATTTATAGTTAAAGTATATATTATACATGATTGTCATTATAAATTATTACAGACCGGTATTAATAAATCGACTGCAAGCTGTTGTGTGTAGACGTATTAATACGGAATAAAATAAATGACAATTTATAATAATACACATTTTTATACATTTCTGATAACAACTTAAAATAAGGAGATTTTTCTCCTTATTTGTTGTTGGAGCCACTCGGTCAAACCGAGTAAAAAGGAAAGAAAAAATCTCCCTTTTCTTTCTCTTATTTCGGTTATAATAAGAGAAAAGGGATTCATTTTCTAACCTAATTCATTTTTGACCTAGCATTCTCTCATCAAACAAAAACACAACAAAACCCTAAAATTAATTAGTGAATTTTGGGGATCGATTCTAGCAAAATCAAAAGGGCATTTCTCATATCATCTTAGGTGCAACGATTAGGCGAATATCATTTTGATATTGTTCTTAGGCCGAATTTGCAAGGACCAAAGGTTGATTATTATTTCTCTTCTCTTTTGTTGATGTTATTTCGTTTATGACTAGTTATCATTTATATAATTTCGTTATAATCCTTATAATTAAAAGGGAAGCATACCGAAATTTCCCACAGCTATGTTATTATCTATTTGTTTTCACAAGTGGGATTACAGTCTTGTCCAAAATCTGCAGACTATTTTCGTTGGGTTGTTAACTTTTCAGAGTTCATCAAATATTTCTATGTAAACGACATTTTTGGTTTCCTCCTCGCTCATTTCTATGTCCTTTCGTGGACTGTATATTTTCAACCCCTTGCGAGAGGTGACTCGTGATACTGCAACATACAGTTGTCCGTGGCTGAAAACAGGTTCAGGTAAATAAACACCTACTTGCTCAAATGTCTGCCCTTGACTTTTGTTAATCGTCATTGCGAAACAAACCCTAATAGTGAACTGCATCCTCTTTATTGTAAAGGGCCATTTAGTTTCCGTTGGAGTCATTTCTATTCGTGGAATTGCAACCAATGTACCGACATTAGTCCCCGTGATAACTTTGGCCTCCAATGTACGTGATCGTATACGTACAACAATCAGTCTAGTTCCATTTCACATGCCGGCAGCTTGGTTTATGTTCCTCATCAATATTATTGGGCATCCAACCTTCAAATGTATCTCGTGGTTTGGTAAGCCTTGAAACCAAAGGGAGTTCAAAAATTCCGTTGGGTATAAATTCTCCATGTTCCCTCCGTTAGTGAGTGGACAAATTCTATTCGCACTTTTTGCAATTACCTCGTCACCTGGTATTAGTCGGAGAATTTATCAGTTAATCTCATCGACCAACTCGTTTTTGGGAGCCAAAATTGCTCTACCTTGCAAATAATTGGGGTTCGTGTAGTTGTTAAGGAGTGCAGGGTAAATTGAACTGACAACTGTGCCGATGGGATCATTTGTAGTCGGTAGTAACAGATCTCTTGATATTCCAATCCATGTTTTCTCGTCCTCCCCTTCCTTTGTATTTGCCGGAATATTACCATCGCCAATATCAAGAACCCATTTTGCAAAATCTTCCAATTCTTCAACCTCATTATTATCTTTGTCTTTCATAAGTCTCATATTCTTTTGCAGCTTAAAGACCACACAGTGTGGCCATATCTGTGCTGATTTGCTTATTGAAGCATCCACGACGTTTGCCCGTCCCTTCCCTGGAATGACTGGGAGTATTTGTCTAAAACCTCCACCTAGCACAACAGTTTTACTTCCAAAGATTTTTTTCCTTTGCCTCAGGGTCATCTAGTTGCATGATATCATGAAAGGCTCTGTCAACGGCCTCAAAATCATGACGGTGTACCATTGGTGCCTCGTCCCATATAATCAGAGAAGCTTCTCTAATCAAGTGTGCGAGATCTATTCCTTGTTCTATTCTGCAACTTGTTGTGTCGGTTAGTTTTATTGGTATTACGAACGTAGAGTGGGTTGTCCTACCGGATATCAACAGTAATGCTGTAATTCCAGAGGAGGCTACTGCAAGAACAATAAGTCCTTCAGATCGTATCCTAGATATGAGTGCTACCCAAAGGTATGTCTTACCTGTACCTCCGCTTCTATACACGAAGAAGAGGCCACCAGTTTTTTGGTGAACTACATTTAAGACACTGTCATACACTTTTCTTTGATCAGTATTCAACCCAGTTTAAAATTGTTCAGCTTGTACTGCCATTTCCTCAGCATCATAATTTTGTTCCTCTAGTAGTATCCTATTCCCACAATTCTTTATCAAGGATTTATCTGGGGTTGGAAAGTCTGCATATTGTTTTAAGCTACGGCCACTTCTGTTGAGAATGATTTCAAGTTCCAACAGAGCGTAGTTTTGGATTTGTCCATCATTTAGTTTCACATCTCTGTACCCGAGACGCCTTTACTGTCTAGGTAGAATGTCGTCTGACAAATCTTTCCCATGTGCAAGCCATAACTGCTTTGGGCCTGTCACCTCACAGAATAATAGCAATGTTGCAAACATTTCTCGCAGTTGTTGAGCAGTTGCCCAGCTGACTATTTCATTCAAGGCAATATCCCATTCATCATCTCCGTCTAATAGGCCAAGAGCATTGCAAGCTGATTTATATGTAGGGTGAACGACTTTGTCAACAGTGCGAAGATCTGCAAAGCATTTTTCCCCCTTCACGATGTTCAGTAGTAGCCGTATGTAATACGACTCTCCGGAATTTGGATTAGCAAAGTACATCCTTCCGATTTTGAATCCCTTCTGCCGTCTTGTCCATATTTTTCTGTTATTGTCCCAAACCCATTTAGTCGGGAATTCAGCGTATGTTTACAGGCATGTATCCTCGTGTTTTTGGTTAGTAGTCATCCACTCGGTAAGGGTGGTTCTTGCATCTCCCACTCTGTTTAGGACGTCATCAGGCGCCTCTGAATCATCAAAGAAGACATCTTGCTCAGTTTCTAAGTGATACGTCAAGCGCTGGACGGGTGGTTGCTTATATTGGATCTGAAATGCAAACATCCTCCAACATGCTTCAGATGCTCAGACATATCTGCATTTAAGGAATGTTTCAATTTCATCAACTGGCCGTGCATTCATATTTCCATCATTTACATTATGGCGGACTTCTTGTACATTTGCATGGGCCATGTCCGGTCCTTTAGACATATACTTGAATAGATATTTCACGGATTTGTGTTTGTTACACCATTCCACGTTCAAGTGTGCTTGGTATTTCACTAATAGGTCTAGGTTGTGATGGACCACTGATCTGTTATCAAGCGTATGCTTATTCTTCTCAGCTTCTCTGCCATATTTTCTTCAACAGTATACAGGGTAGCCATCATCACTAACAGATGTTTAGGGGCAAAAATCTCTCGGGTAATACTTTGAGCACTTCCCAGCAATCATACAGGGGCAACTCGTGTAAGCTTCTCTAGAAGGGCCATGCAGCATGAATTACACCACTGCCTCATATCCAGTTGGATCTTTAGCTTTATCCAGTAATTTGGCGCTAATGATTTTATCAATATACGATGGGTCAGTTTGCTTACTTTCAGGTCGCAAAAATAAGCATATGTGTGTATGCGGAAACCCTCTCTTCTGTAACTCCACTGTATAAATAACTGGGTAGCATTAACAAAGTTAGTGGTATTAAATTATTTAAAACACACTTTCTCCACATAGACGATCCAATTTTTGTTTAGGAAAAGGGAAGCGGGATAAAGCCGATCAAGTTTTAAATAGGGTTGGACGAAAACTAATAAGCCTGGGAAATAATTGAAATACTGCTTTATCCGGGTGTCCGAGTGGTTTCTTTTGAAATATATGGGTTAGTTTGTTGAACTTAATTTCATCTGTCCAAAATAAGAGTGTTTGTGTATGCTGCAGGCATGTGGGACTCTAGTATAGAACTAACAGAGGAAAATGAACTAAGTTAGTAAATAGGGTAGACGTCTTTTGCTTACGGTGTCGTTGATATTTAGTTGTTGTAACTTTTTTAATAAAATTTGTACAACTGCTACAATATGGTATATAATGTGATGAGAATAAGAGGTATTACATATAACTGATGATATATATGATACCTGCGAGAGTTTCACCAAAGAAAGCTCTTTTCGTCAAGTCTAGCATGAGTTCGTCTAGATTAATTTTGAACACTCTCGCAAGGATGTCGGGATGATCCTCCGGCCGTTGTCCGGGGATAGATTTTAGGAATTCCGAGATCTCCTCCCATTTTGGGTTGCACGTGAAAGTGATGAACAAATCAGGAGGGCCTGTCCATCGGCATATAGCCAGGCCATCTTGGTATAGTTGGAAGAGATTTCTGAAACAGTTTGGATAAGATGGTGGAAGAATTATGCGTTGGCCAATTGAAGTAGGTGTTACTTCTCCAGCGGCTACTGCATCGGTTAGCCCACAGAGCGAATATTTCCTAATTGTTTTTTGGTTGTGTCGGACATAATCCAACCGAGTCTCCTCAACACATGTAAATGCGTCGCACATGAACTGTTGCCTTAACCTCCCACACACTACGCAAATCCCGTCAGTAAGTTCCCCATCTTTCCACCGTTCTTGAAACCTATAAGCGTAATACTCGCGCATTGTAACGGTTTTCCTTTTCTTTCTGCTAGTAGTTGATGCATCTAAATGCTCTCTCCTTAGTCTATACCCGTCCTCACCGTATGGGAAAATTAATGGGTACTGCATTGCCATAAATTTTGGGTGAAGTTCAGAGATTCGTTGAAGCCCACTTGTGCGTTCTTGGATTACGATATCTTGGGCACCTTTTTCAGTTTCTCTGCAACCAATTATATGGGCAACAAACTCATCCCCTGTTGGGGGATTAGATTGTCTGTCGTCTTTGCTACGGCCAGCACGGAGTCGTAGTTGTACAGGTTCTAGATCCACGTCAGACATCCGTTCTCTAGCCATTTTGCAGAATTTTGCAATGTCGTTGTGTTCGTACATCATCTGGGATAGGCTTTCAACAATGTCCGGTTGTAGGTTGTTTTTCCCTTCGCCACTTAAGGATGTCACCCGGTTTGTTAATTCATTTTCTGTGTCTTGGAAGTATAATTTCATGAACAATGGTTGTTTACCTACTGGAGGTAGGAGGGAGCCAATACTATGGTGGTTTTGGCCACCAAGTCTATAGCAATAAGGCGCACCACCTTTGTTCACAGCGTTGTCGACCCTGCTACCCATGGATGTGAATGCGTATATAGTTTTGTACGAGCGGATCAACTTTTTGATTTCGGTGCAGCGTGGCCCCCCAACGGATCTAATAAACTTTTCAATAGTTCAGGTGGTTCTTTGAGTAGTGTAAGTTTGACTTTCCCCTTCTGGCAGCATATAGCAAACTTTGGCCCCTTTTTTTTGGGTGTCTCGCCTACAGCTTCTTCTTTCCAGACCACGGTGTCACAGAACTCACAAAGTCCAGTTGGCGGTCCGAAGCACCAAGATTTTAAAAGTTTCCTTGTTAGTTGGATATAGTTAATATATCATTTTTGTTGCTTGGTTAATTTACTATGACTAAGGAGAATCAGATGAATGGTTACCTCATTGGTTTAGCAATAACTAATGTTGTAGTTTATTATAAACTAAAATAAATATTGAAATAAAATAAACAAATGAAAGGACGGGGAATTTTCTATGAATGCTTAATGAAGTCATGGAAAAGGAACAGAATGATCCTTTTTTCCTCAATCCAAATTTAAATCCTTTAAAAATAGAGAACATAGAAGTTAAATAATCCAACTTTATTCCTTCCTTCCCCCTCTCTTGCTACAACATTCATCCAATCAAACCTTTAAATGCAAGAATATGGCCATGGAATCATGTTAGAATTATGCACTATTGGAGTTCCTAAGCTATCAACCCCATTGCCAAAAAATTAATGAACTAACACACCTAAGTCAATATTCCAATATCCTTTTGCCTACCCTAGCTACCTCGCCAGAATATCTGCCTCTGATTGTACTACCTTGGTGATCAGTCAGCGGCCATAAAGATTAACGCAGTCATGAGTACTCACACTTAACTGTTACTGTTATAGGTCGGTGTTCCCCTAGGCTCAAAAGAGTAGGAGATAGTGCAGGGAAAATAACATACTTGTATTCGAGGTGCTCGATGTCTGGTTGAGGTCAGAAATTGCATCTGCGGGTCCCGATTTTTGCGAAAAAATTAATTAAAGTGATTTGGTAGTCAGAGTAGCTCACTGACTCACTTACTAAGGTTGGTAATTGTTGAAGATTATACCTCCTGCGATTATATAGGGTCGTAAGACTTCTGTTGTCTCGGAGGCGATCTCTGTGACATAATGTTGTGAGTTTGCAGGAAGTTTAGCCTTACGTGGGCGGCCAATCCGACGATGACTGAGTCCTTTCTGGTGACTACCTGTTTAATTTAAGGAGCATAGAAAAACAACGGTGAGTGAATGGGTTAAGGTACAACAGTCTTTACTAAATGTTTGGTGCCAAAGGGGCCGGGATAAATAAAGTAGAGCGTACTTGTAGCGTTCTTCGTGGTCGGTGAGGAAGGTGGTTGGCCATGCGTAGGGGCGGTATAGTTCTCAGCACCAGCTGTGTTTTGTTATTAAAAAAAAATGTACCCATTAACTGGCAAAAGTGAATTGTCACGCGTAAATATATTTTAGTCACTTACCTGTTTCATTCATGTCAGCTATGGAATTCACAGCTGGTTCAGTGCCGCAGTAAACAGGTTTGTCAACAGGTACACTTGTTCTAACGCGTGGTCGACCTCTCTTACGGGGTCTACAATCCGGGTCATGAGCGTCTTTGTTTTGGTTTACTGAGCTGATATTTGGATTGACTGGGGTTCTTGGTGCCATGTCGCAGGTCGATTGCCTCAAGGGTGGGAGGTGGGAGGAGTTATCGGTTTCCAGGGGGTGTCTTGGTTCAATGTGCATGGGGTCGACAGTGGCAATTGTTGCACAAAATTTGTATTACCAGGGTGGTTTGGTGACTGGTACATAATCTATAACAAATTATTAAATCTGTGAGAAAAGCGTACTTGGATATAGGTCGCACATTACAGCAGCCGGGGGTAACATGTCAGGGATGAAGGGATCTAAAATGTCTGCAGACCTTGGTTTTCGTGGACGACCTCTTTTACAGTAACTTTGTTCCATTACAATTCTGCCTGAAAAATTATAGACGAAAAAATGATTCAATTTCATTCCGCATATTATATATCATTTTCCTTGCATTAGGAAACTAAACAAACACGACCATCATATTTTTTTCTCATTTTGCTTTTTTCCGTATTCCCTTGTTAAATTGATTACCCTGTCCTTTACCATATCTAACCTCATTTCAGATTTATAATGACTACTGATTTAACCTACTCAATTGTGCCTGTAAAGTGAAAAGATCACTAAATTCAACCAAAAGGGTACTTTCGGCAATTTGGCAGTTTTTTCTTATAAACCTGTATTTTGACATAAAATTGTCCAACTCAACTGTGATAGTAATTCAACCTTTATTAGCACCAATCAAAACCAAAACTGCTACAAGTATTAGATTAAATGCTTAAGAGATCAGGCTACCAACTCACCTACAACCTTCCTATAAGTATGAAATTGGCCTGAAAGAGACCGCCTTTATTAGTAGGTATCAGCTCCAAGGTTGGTGACAGGAACAAACGCTACTACAGTTCCCAATTTCTATTACACCTGCAATGACATTAGATGATCTTCCGTCAACAATCATGATAATCAGATGCACTAAGTTGCATAAGTTTATTACCAAGCATTATGCTTCGCCTCGTAGCCGAATGTATGTTATGTAGGCTGATGTATATATACATATCATTAAGCTTCTAATTTCTTGGACATCATATCATTCTATTTCGTATTATCTCTCTTCTTTATTTTTTTTTCCGTATTTGTCTGTTACAATGATGACCCTATCCTTAACCAACTCTTACCTCATTTCAGATTTTCAATAAGTACTCATTTAGCATGCTGAAAAGGGCATGTAAAGTGCAAAGATCAGTTAATTCAACCAAAGGAGGAGTTTCAGCAATTTGGTTGATTTTTCTTATAAAACTGGATTTGCGGCATGAAATTGTCCAACTCAGCTGTGCTGGTAATTCATCTTTTATATGCAGCAGAAAACACATATAAGTTTGCGACTTTAATTTAGCGTAAGTCAAATTAAAAGTACCACAAAATTACAATAACAAAATGATAATAAGCAGTTTACATGTCTATATGATAGACCAAACAAAGGAAGGCAGAGTACTAACCCGCTACAAGTTCGAAAGAGGAATCCGACCCGTTTGAAGCTAAAACAACGACTATAGAACTGGAAATATGTAGAAACATCAAAGTAGTAGTACCTTAGTTTTTTTTCCCGGAATCCATATCCAACGACGTTCGAAATTATTGGAGTCAATTATTCCCAGGCTGACCTTGTTTGGAATTTGTGGCACGACAACAAATTAAAGCTAAATACAATAAAGCAGTGAAAGTAAACAGTAAGCAACACGAAAGGCAATCGTCAAATTGTATACAACGATCAAACACACTACAAGTCGTGTGTTCCAAATGGTGGATAAACATACCTGTGGCATATAATATGAACAGACTCACTATTTCTCCAGTAATAATAAAAACCCGTTTCCCTGAAAAAATCCAATAACAAAAGAGGGATATTCACAGTTATTCACAATCACAGTTACTAATTCAACAACAAATGGTTATTTGTTCCATTGCGATTCTGCCTGAAAACGTCTGAAGACCTTGTTGATTTTGAAATAGGAGAGTTGGTTATTGATTTTGATTTCAATACGGATATGACTATCAATCAATTTGAATATAAAAGAGATGAAAGATTGGGGAATAATGTTGTAATTTTATGGTGAACAATGGTGATTTCAGTTTCGGACAAAGGTATACGAAGAGAGTGAAGATTAAGGTTCGATTTTCGTACTGTTTTTTGAATCTTAATAATTGTAATTCTAATGAATTTGGCAACCAAGCAATTATAATTAGTAGGCACTCAATACGGGCTTTCAATTTGATTTAACGGTTGCACTGAAGTTAACTGAGGAGGGAGATGAAGGAACAGAGCTGGTTTGTTATCCTTTCTTTCTTAAGGCGGTTGTTTTTTTTTCCTGTCTTTCTTAAGAGGTAGGAAACATAGAGTGGAAGTTGACGCGTACAACATGTGGGGTAATCGAACTCCAGCTGGCTTTTTCTAGTCCTATGTGGATTTGTCCGCGTGGCGTTTATTAGCCATTTTAGATGAGGCTTTTAATTATATTTATAGATGGATGAGTCGGGAAGACGAATTGGACCGAATATTTGGAACATAATAATAATAATAATAATAATAATAATAATAATAATAATAATAATAATAATAGTAGTAGTAGTAGTAATAATAATAATAATAATAATAATAATAATAATAATAATAATAATAATAATAATAATAATAATAATAATAATAATAATAATAATAATAATAATAATATTAATAATAATATTAATAATAATATTAATAATAATAATAATACTAATAATACTAATAATACTAATAATAATACTAATACTAATAATAATAATAATACTAATACTAATAATAATAATAATAATAATAATAATAATAATAATAACAACAACAATAATAATAATAATAATAATAATAATAATAATAATAATAATACTAATACTAATAATAATAATAATAATAATAATAATAATAATAATAATAATAATAATAATAATAATAATAATAATAATAATAATAATAATAATAATAATAATAGTACGACCCTCTCTCTAAAATCTCTCTAAAAATCCTCTCAAAAATTGCGACGGTAACCTAGCTTTCGCAACTATGGCCCGGGGCCGGCCGCCAAGGACGGTGGAACCCCCTATTCCATCTCTGTTCCCGTGAACGACTCAACTGTGGAGAAAGAGGTCTTGTTGAACCGTACCGACGGGTGCTGTCTTGAATGATTATATTCACGCGGCGCTACGGACTGGTAAGACAAAATCAACTGGGGAATCATCTGGATCTGCGAAGAAGGATGTTCCTGAATCATCTAAGTCGAAAACTTACTCCGATGTTTTGAAGAATTCTTCGAAAGGTATGAACCTTTCCTTTGTCCCTGGAATTGATTCTCTCACTATTGAGGAGGAAGACATAGTGAAGGAGGTGGAATATTGGCAGACGACTCTGGTTGGAACTGTTTTAGGTAAGCAGTCGACCCTTGTTCAGATTGAAAGTCTTGTTTCTAAATTTTGGACTCATATCACAACACCTGAAATCATGTATTTCGCCAAAGGTTGGTATTACTTTCGGTTTGCTTCACCAAGACATGGAAAAATTAGGTCGACACATGGAATGTTAATGGCTTTCCCTTGGTTTTCAAGCCTTGGAGCCCGATCGTCATTGATGAACCGAATGTTACCCATGTTCTGTATGGGTGCTTTTCCCCAACTGACCCTTGTTTTTGGTCTAAGGCGGGGTTAAGTAAGGTGGCTAGTGCTTTGTGGGAACCCTATTTGTGCAGATGAGCATACTACCAACAAGAGTAAGCTTGCATTTGCCCGAGTTTTGATAGATGTTGACCTCTCCAAGGAGCTTCCTAAGGCTATCAAGCTTAACACTCCTTATAGAGGGTCTCTTTTACAGGCTGTTGCCTATGAGTGGGTTCCTCACTTTT
This sequence comes from Silene latifolia, assembly GCF_048544455.1. Taxonomy (NCBI): domain Eukaryota; kingdom Viridiplantae; phylum Streptophyta; class Magnoliopsida; order Caryophyllales; family Caryophyllaceae; genus Silene; species Silene latifolia. The sequence continues at coordinate 70,118,217 of NC_133533.1, read as the reverse complement.
GTTCAGCTTGTAAGAAAGTTGGCCATACTAAAGACAGATGTAATCCTGGGAAACCTAAAACCAGGGCTACTTATAGGCCTAAGCAAACAAAGCAGCCTTCCTAAATCTTCCGGGATTCAGGGACAATCGTTAGCACCCCAAAGGAAATTCCTCCAAAATCTCCAGTGAAGAAAACAGTAGCTACAAATCTTTCAAATAGGTTCTCTGTTTTACAGCCAGATGATCATGAGACTGAGGAAGTGGCTTCTGATGATATTCAAATAGTAGAGGAGCATGAATTAGACATGTCTGATAAGGGTATTGAGTTGGATCTTGGGGAGCCTGTTGCATCCCATGATCATCACAACATGGAACATTAGGGGTCTCAATGACCCCCTAAAACAGCAAGAAGCTCATCACTTCTTGCTGGAAAATAAGGTGGATTGTGGTGCTCTGATTGAAACCCATGTGAAGCACAAATCTATCAAGGATGTTAGTCAGACTTTTTCTGGTTATAATTTAGTTCATAATAATGATAGCCACTACAATGGGCGCATTTGGATCTTTTGGAAGCCTCATATCCTTACTCTAACTGTTTTGCATCAATCCCCACAGCATATGCATTGTTTGTTACTTCACATAGCATCCCAAAAGCTAATTGAAGTCACCTTTGTTTATGCTTTTAATGCTAGGCAGGATAGAAGGGAGCTTTGGGATCAATTAATTAGTACTTCTACCCAGGTCACCAACCCTTGGCTCTGCTTGGGTGATTTCAATGTGGTTTTAAACATGGATGAGAGGCTTGGTAGCTCTCATGTGCAGTTAGCTGATATTAATGAGTTTAAGCATTGTTTGGATGTCTGTAATCTGGTGGATCATCCTGCAACAGGCTATCATTTCACATGGAATAATAAACAAGGAGATGGCCTCAGATGGGCTAAACTTGATAGGATCTTGGCTTCCTCCTTGTGGTTGACAAATATTCACTCTACTGCAACTTTCTTAAGTGCAGGAATCTCTGATCATTCTCCTTGTGTAGTGT